>NW_023597034.1:2844773-3039773 GCF_011947565.3 Pollicipes pollicipes
TACGTCGTACGACCAAGAGACGAAAGGATGGGCTTGTGACGCGGAAGTAAGGTGGTCGGAGGGGCCCGGGCCGGATAGGTAGTTCAACCAGGTCAGGAGAGAACCAGATACCGCCGGGCCGGAACCGGACGGAGAATGAGGAGGTTTCGACCTGGGTTTACCAAACGGCTGGCTAATAAGCGGCATGACAAACAGCGGCACGACCAGGCGAAGGGTACAATACCCTGATGGGTCGTCATCAGCTCCAACAAGGGCAGGGTTGGGTGGAGGCCGGTGCTCGAAAAACACATCAGGGAGTTGCTGGCCACGTCGCCACACACACCGCTGAGGCCGGTGCTCGACATCAGGGAGCTTACGGCACGTCACCACACACACCGCTGAGGCCGGTGCTCGACATCAGGGAGCTTATGGCCACGTCACCACACACCGCCGAGGCCGGTGCTCGACATCAGGGAGCTTACTGGCCACGTCACCACACATACCGCCGAGGCCGGTGCTCGACATCAGGGAGCTTACTGGCCACGTCACCACACACACCGCTGAGGCCGGTGCTCGACATCAGGGAGCTTACTGGCCACGTCACCACACATACCGCCGAGGCCGGTGCTCGACATCAGGGAGCTTACTGGTCACGTCACCACACACCGCTGAGGCCGGTGCTCGACATCAGGGAGCTTACTGGCCACGTCACCACACATACCGCCGAGGCCGGTGCTCGACATCAGGGAGCTTACTGGTCACGTCACCACACATACCGCCGAGGCCGGTGCTCGACATCAGGGAGCTTACTGGTCACGTCACCACACACACCGCTGAGGCCGGTGCTCGACATCAGGGAGCTTACTGGCCACGTCACCACACACACCGCTGAGGTCGACGTTTTGCACCGAGAAGCTACGCGGGTGGCGCCGACTGGGGCGTGCGGCAGTGCTGACCGGCCTCCGGAAAGCGTACCCACAGATCCATGTGCACGAGTCCCCTCTGGCCGTACCAGACGATTGCGTGGTTTTGTAGAGGATTTTAAGCACTGTGCTCAGCTGGAACCCAAGCATTCATCGGGCTTCGCCTCTGTACGTGGGCGACATCTCCGTAGATGAGAGCGCTGTTCCCTCCGAATACGCGGAAGCTCGTCTCCGACGACATGACCTGGACTGTGAACCAGCTGAGCGGCTGTGCAATGGCGCCCCGGGTGTCGGGACTACGTGTTCCGGAGGAGCGCGGACGGCTGATGTGAGGAGGGACAGCGGAGTCGCGGACGTGCCACAGCCACTGACGAAGCGAGTGTGTTCTCCCTGCGTTGACACCTGTTCGGTCACCTGCCCGTCTGCGCTTGACTGCGAACCGCCGCCTCGTTCGTTAAGCGTCTGACCAACTCTGTGACGTCGTCGTTGGACGAGGAAGTGAAGGACGAGCGTGTGCTCGCAATGGTGGACGAGATGTTTCAGCGTGCAGAGGAGGCTAACCCAGCGATTTGACAATGGGACGTGAATGGCACTGAGGCGAGAGCGTGGGTAGACCAGAGCTCGCTGGCGCTGGGGGCGGTACTCGAAGTGGATGGGAGTATTGGGGAGGACGCGAGTTGGCTCCGACGTGATGAGTGCGCCCACATAAACATGGCCGTGTTTGACGCTGTGTTGAAGGGCTTAAACCTTGTAATCACGTGGGAAGCTGCAAACTTTGTCGATCGACCCCGCCCCGGTCCGTTGGAAGAGGAGGGGCTGAGTATCTCAGGAGCGTGGGAACGCCTCGACATAGATGTGACACATATTGGCGGCACCCACTACCTCACGATCATTGATTGTGGACCTCAACGCCTCACAGCGTGGAGGCAGATGCGGATCACGGCAGCGCTAGCGTTATAATGCAGCCGAAGCAACTGTTCTGCGAGCGAGGGCCTCCTGCGGAACAACTAACTGAAAACGCTACAGCATTTCGGAGTGCTGCGTTTGATGACTTCTCACGGCGTTGGGGCATCACCATCTGGTCCCGGAGCGCGCACGCACCTACCGGGAACGGGATCGTTGAAAGATGTCATCGCACGATAAAGTGCATTGCGGCTCGTTCCAACTGTTCGGTGGCCGAGGCAGCCTGCGTGTATGACGCGACCGCGAAGCAGGGCGCGCGGCCGGAAACGGCGGTCGCGATCGTGGTGCGTCGTTACGAGACGCGCGCGCGCGCGCGGAGTCGATCGAGAGCCAGACGATTCGAACATCGTCGTTTATCAGTTCGGTGTCGGTGATCGGATGTGGGTGCGGGACTCAAACCGACGGCGCAATGTCCAAAGTTCGGTCGGTACGGTGACGGTCGCTTCCGCGGAAACGATCGAGGTTGACAGAATGCCTGCCACGGGGGTGACCTGGGTGCCGCCGCGGTCGAGCGTCAGGGACTCGTGGACCGATAGGGAGAAGCTGCAGCTGATCCTAACGTGGAAAATACGCTGCGTCTCCAGATTCCGACAATAGGAAAGTTGAGTGATGATGCCGAGGATAAAGGGGAGGAGGTCGTGACGTCGGGTTCTGAATTAGAGGTGGAGGACCGCACGGAGATGACCATGGAGCCACTGAGGAAGAGCCGTCGCAGGGCCATACTGGGTGTTCGTGTTGTGGGTACGTAAGAGACAAATGTGGTTGATCGGGGGTCATAGGGAGTTCCGTGGAGTCAATCATAAATGGCCAGTGAGTGTAAGCGCAACATGTTGTGAGCGTGACGTCACGTAGTGAGTTTCGCAAGCATCAGTTGAAATGTAATTAGTAGTGCGGGACGACGAAAAAATTTAGGATTATGTTCGTACTGTAAGAAGCTATATACATACTGCCTACCTATGACCATGAGTGCTGCGAAGACATCCCGCGGCAGACTGGGGGGGGGGGGGAAGTTGACTTCCCCACGACTTTACGAGCCCAGGTCAAAAATGAATGCTTGCAGCAGCACGATATTCGCTCTACCTGTTCATCTATCAAGTTGGCATCCTTTGTGTAAAGTTGAGGTTTGATCTACTAAGTTCAGCGAACTAGGTCAGATAAAGGAGGTTAACCCTAAAAAGCTTTGACAACTTAACTTTTTTTGGGTGACTGCTAGTGTTTGGGGCTTGCTATAATAATTGAACATGGTTGTGCCTTCAGCTTATATATTTCAGATATTTTGGAAATTACGAGATCAGTGACCTGAAGTCGGGTCAATTTTTAGTTCGGGCTGTGGTAAGCAATGCAAATTTGTGCGCATTTTTGTGCAGATTTGGTGTTTTTATTTGAGGTAAAAAGTAATACCTCACATCCACAACCATTATATGACCACAGAGCATATAGTCCTCATCCAGGTAATTGCCTACCTCTATAGGCACTTTCTGCAAAACGAATGCTGAGCTCATAACAGGCAGGTCTTCTCAGTAATGCTGGACGCAAAATTCAAATACTCAATTGAAAACATGTTGCGATATCGTTCTAATGTATACTGAGGTCATAATGGGTCACGTGAGGACATGCGAGATCATGAGGTCATCCAAGGTCAATGGCCTATGTTGCTAGCAGCGGGGAGGCTAAGTGAACGAGTGTTACACGTGTAACCACCTCCTCATCGAGTTTGCAAAGATAACGTATAATTGCATGCGACAAAGTGCCTGTGCTCAGTTTGTTACAAATCCACCGCCAAATGCCGAGGGGGCTATGTATAAGGTAGATAACAGCTATGCGGTCTTGGGTACCTGTAGATGTACAATACACTCTTTCTGACCACAGAAAAGCAATGTACCAATCACACAGACCCGGCTAATATTTCAAGTTTTTCATTTGGACGGGCCATACACTTGACCTGAGCTGCCTCAGATGGCCCCTAGGTCAGCCTGAAAGAAAATTATGTGTTTGGAATGCTTTTGCCTCGCAGCTGCACCCAATAAAATAAACTTAGTCAGAAGCCCATTGTGAGAAAGCATCGTTTTTGTAGGCTGCTGGTAAAACAACTTTGAACGGTGACCTGATCTGACCTGACCCTTGTGTGGAACAAAAATGGTCTGAATGAACTTCACACAGTCTTGACGCTTATTTTCGCGCTGCAATAGCCGTCTTGACATAACAACGTAGGCTTTAACTGCATTTATCGGAACGACCATTTTTACCATTTATGGCCTCAGCTGACTCCACATTTGGCCCAAGGTCAAATATTGGGGTGAATTTTCCATGATTTGATATGACCTTTATAGCAGTATTTTTATTTTTATTATGCGGCGTCTAGAAGTTGGAGATCCCGGGGGGAGGCAAGTCAACTTCCCCCTGGCCGCGCGCGGTTGTCTGAGACCCCCGGCCGGGTGGGAGGTACAAGACTTTGTTTTGTTACGTCTGCGCCCGAGGCTCCACCGAATGTTTTTAAAACGCTTCGGAAAGTTTCGGCAAGGAGAGATCTGGCATCGTGCTCGTCTATCAGCGTATGATCCTACATATACCCAGTCAACGGCAATTTTATCCAGCTATCCGTATTTACAAACATGGTTTGCAATCTCTGCGAAAGATTTCTAACTAAAAAGCGTTGCTGCTGAAGTGAATTGTTAGAAAATATGTGCTTAAATATTTTAGAGGGTTTGAAAAAGTTTTGCACCGTAATTGTTCATGAAGAGGGCTGCTAGGAAACAGTTTCGCAGGCAGAGGGCACAATAAGCACATGCCCCCCCTCCCCCCCCCCCCTAGGTTTTGAGGCTCTCAGCCTCGGAACCTACGATTAAGGACCCGATTTGGGGGCCCGAAGCGCCGAAAAGGCCGATCGAAGGTCACATTCAGTGGTCCCCACCCGTAGGGCTGGCCGGGCACTCCAATGCCAGCCAGATGGCCCTGTGCGCTGATACAAGGGCCCCCTGGGTCGACGAGGGCCTATGTGTTTGTCAGCCTGCTGGCCCATTTTCCAGACAAGAACGAAGCCAGAGCCACCATTTTGCATTAGCTGGGGCCACAGTGTCTGTAAGCACCCCACAACAGCTAACAGCCCTGTGTCGCAGAGTTGGTCGGGGGCAGTATTCCAGGAGGCCCGGAGAGCCTTCAGGGCCCGCTGAACTCAATGGTTAAGGGTCGGGTTGGAGGGTCTGAGGGAACGAAGAGCTAGTCGAATTCTTATTCACGGGCCCTCAAACAACAGTCAAAAGGCCCCTCGGGGCGATCGGGCACCCCTGAGTCGAAATGGGCCTATATGTCGGCCAGGCACCAACAGTACCACACAATGAGTTCCGTGGCGGTATGGTCCTGAGGGCCCACTTCCCAATTTACTATAACGCCGGAACCATCGATTTACACCGGTCAGGGCCCCTGTATCTGCCAGGGGCACATAGCGCCTAATAGAGGGTCCTGTGCTCGCAAGAGGTCCCGAGCCAACCAAGGGAAGTGTTGGATGAGGCCCGAAGACGGGCCCGGACGGCCCGCCGGAAACGACGATCAAATGGCCGGTTGAAGAGCATACAGGCCCGAAAGGTCATAAGGGCCCGGTTGTATGCCACATAGAAAAGTCGCGGCCCGTAGGGTGGTGACCTGAGATATCAGTCAGAGGTCTTCTTGCAAGGTTGGAAGAAGCTCCGAGACAATCCGGGTGTCTAAGTCCACCAAAAACCAACGAATGCCGAATGGTCGGCTCCACGTCCCTCCGAACTCTTGAGACCTATTTTACAAGCAAGAACAAGGCCTGTGCCCTTGATATGCAATGTTTGGGGTCCCTGACACAAAAGCCCCATGAGGGGCTTTTGTATCGGCCATGGGCCACGGTGCCTAACAGAGGTCCGGTGGCGGCAAGTGGCCCCGAATGAGAGTGGCGTTTGAGGGGACCCGAAGAGGGACCGAACGGTCTCTCGAGACCAAAGTTTAAAGACCCAATTGGAGGACTGGAGGATCAGAATGGCTGAATGTAGGTCATATTAAGGACCCCCGTCCATAGGAGCGCGATCTCATTTTAGATTAGTGATTTTTTACCGCAAAATGTCAAAGGGACAAAAAGCTTTCAAGATAATTTGGCCATTTAAATTAGAATTTAGCTTCACGTGCGAAGGTGATAAGTTCATTCATATTTGGGTTTAGGCACTCTTTTATTTACCTTGATTGCGTTTCAGCATTATTTAGACGCACGCAGCTTTCCGGAAGAGCCTATTCTGTTTTTTTTTATTTATTAAATAGTTGCGTTCCGCATGTCACTGCAGTGTATGAGCGTATGGAACGATTCCTGCCTGCATGGCCAGATAATCGCGTCTAGGTCGAACTTCAAGCAAGTTTTTGACTGGATTTTCAGAAAAGGCTGTATCAATAGCACTGAAATGGCCATGAAAAGGGCCAAGTTAAAAAAAAATTGAAGGTGGAAACAATTTTAACAGCAATCAATGCTAACAACCTTTGGTACTCTACTTTACGCGCTCGAATAGCAGACATCATTATGTCGATAATTAAAATCGCATAGTAGAATAAAGATCCGACCTAAGCAGCCTAAGAGGCACAGCACTCTTCATTAATCGGGTGCTAGGTGCTGTGCCTCTATGGTGCTAGGACGGGGTGGGTGACCGAAATAAGCATTGAATACTAATGCCCACGAAACCCGACAAAGAAGAATATGTAATATTTTGCATCATTTTTTTGTAGCAACTCCAAAGCAAGCCCTTGGGAACTGATACACCATGCGATTTACATCATCAAAGGGTTCCAGAGGCGCCATAGCAGTCCTGCGTTCATAAACTAAAAAAGCAGCTTCAGATTTCGTTCAGCTGGCAAAAGGAAATGTTAACGTAAGATCTTTTTTCGGCTTTCAGAAACCCGGGGTTTTCACTTTACGTGATGAACATCTTGAGACGTTAAAGCGTCCAGTAGCCTTTCTCACAAAGCGTTGTTACAAATAGTTTGTGTTTGTAAGTTGTAATCTAGAATTTACAAACTACGACTTACAACTGTTTCATAGAACTAGCGGGGGTTGTAGAACTGCAGTTGTAAAACTCTGCGCCGTATGTAATTTGTCGCCGCCAGTCAGCGGCGTTGCCAAGCACGCCTAACAAGTACGCCTGACCGACTTTTTAACACCCCATACGCCCAACGTTGACGTGACGTCACTGGAGTCCTGAAACAGTGAGAACAGCGCGCAGCCCCGCATGATGCAGATTACGATCTGAATATTTGCGTTTCCGTTGGTCACAGCTGCATTGCATGCCCCATTTGCTGGGAAAGCCACCCTTTCTTCCTTCCGTCCCTAAAAATACGTTGCGTTATCAAACGATTAGTTCGGTGCAAATTCGGTAAACCTAACCTAAATTACATCGCCCATACTGAGCGAGACGTTGCTGTCACTGCATGCAGTCAGGCTCACGCAGTCGGGCTCGCCGTTCTCGCTGTCCCCGCTCCTTCCGGTGCCGGTTTCTGTGTCACCCATGTGCACGTGCCCAGGGTCGCACCCAGAATCCTGACAGGACTTTATGGAAGGCCCCTGGTGAAAGTTTCTAAGGTTTGAGCGGGCACCAAAGTTTCCTTTTCTTTCGTTTCTGTTTTTATCCACTTGTTCCGACGGGCGTGTTAATGAAGGGGCCATGGAATGGACACTGACAACACATACTTGTTTCGTTCAGGAGGCGTCGTCAGTGAAACACTGGGGGGGGGGGGGGGGGGGCACAGATTGCTTATGGTGCGAAGTTCTGGTGACACGGTCGCCGGGGGGCCATTGCCATCATGCGGGGCTGCGCGCTGCTCTCACTGTTTCAGGACTCCAGTGACGTCACGTCAACGTTGGGCGTGTGGGGTGCTAAAAAGCCGGTCAGGCGTACTTGTTAGGCGCGCTTGGCAACGCCGCTGACTGGCGGCGACAAAAAACATACGACGCAGAGTTTTACAACTGCAATTCTACAACCCGCGCTAGTACTATGAAACAGTTGTAAGTCGTAGTTTGTAAATTCTAGATTACAACTTACAAACACAAACTATTTGTAACAACTCTTTGGGAGAAAGGCTGCTGGACGCTTTAACGTCTCAGGATATTCATCACGTAAAGTGAAAACCCCGGGTTTCTGAAAGCCGAAAAAAAGATCTTACGTTAACATTTCCTTTTGCCAGCTGAACGAAATCTGAAGCTGCTTTTTTAGTTTATGAACGCAGGACTGCTATGGCGCCTCTGGAACCCTTTGATGATGTAAATCGCATAGTGTATCAGTTCCCAAGGGCTTGCTTTGGAGTTGCTACAAAAAAAATGATGCAAAATATTACATATTCTTCTTTATCGGGTTTCGTGGGCATTAGTATTCAATGCTTATTTCCGTCACCCACCCCGTCCCAGCACACCTAGCACCATAAGAGGCACAGCACCCTTCATTAATCATGAGACTTCATGCCCCCGTCACTGTTCTGACGGCCCGCTCCAAAGCTTGAATCTGATCTGGAAAGTTTCCCACCTGCGCTGGAGCCCCTCTGCCCGCAGACTCGAATCACTGATGACGCACTAAGGCTGTGTTAGTAGTGGTCTGCAACTGGTGACAGCTCCGTACAGCAGTCCCGCACAGCGCTGTACCGGTGAGCAGACAGGTCATGCACTGTTAGTGTACACAAAAATAGTGACGGGCCCAGTGGTTGATTTTCGTTCCGCGATAGTCCCGTATAACAGTCCCGACAGCCCCATGCTGGTTAACGGACAGCTCAGTTACTGTCAGTGTACACAAAAATGGTGACATCCAGTGGTAGATCCGTGCAACGGTCCCGACTGTCCCATGCTGCTTAACAGGCAGCTCAGTTACTGTCAGTGTACACAAAAATGGTGATGCGCCCAGCGGGTGATTTTCATCCCGTGGTAGATCCGTACAACAGTCCCGGCAGTCCCATGCTGGGTGGCAGACAGATCAGTTGCTGTCAGTGTACACACAGATAGTGATCAGCCCGAGCGCGATTTTCATCCCGTGATCACACAATGAATTTTCCGCAACATTTGCCGAACGTTCGTTCTCTGCTGACCAGCTGGCAGACAACTGTCCTGTCGATCGATTGATACCAGTCGGCCTATACCGTCGGCTAGGCTTACTGCTGTACGATCGCAGGCCAGCGCAGCGTTATCCGCAAAGCATCAAGCATCAAGCGAGGCATTTAGAATCGAATGTTATCAGGGCGCCAAGCTTGCGTCCCCACGACTGTTGGAAGGTTTTGTGCGAGGCTGACGGTTGTCGCTGCCCCGGCACAACAGCGAGATACCACAACATAGGTGGAATGGTTCCAAAACCGAGACAGCGTATAAGGGTGTGGTTAAGTTCTAAATGGCTTTTCGGAAGTAAAATGGCATTATTATACGCGCAAATATCACATTAAATTTACTGTCACCAGACAGCAGCGCCATTGCGAATGCGTGCACAAAGCAGCATCGTTTCATGAGCTATCTCAAACCAGGTTTTCAGGCGATCACATTAAGGTTTCACGGCTGTTACTTATGCACTAGAACGTGGTGGGCAGAAACCACATGAATGCTCAGCTGCGCAGAAAACATATAGATTGAATACAACAGCCGAACATACGCATATCAGATAAAAATGACAAATAATCGTAATAATGGCAATATTGGTCGGATGTTTATTCTACTATGCGATTTTGATTATCGACATGATGATGTCTGCTATTCGAGCGCGTAAAGTAGAGTACCAAAGGTTGTTAGCATTGATTGCTGTCAAAATTGTTTCCACCTTCAATTTTTTTTTTAACGTGGCCCTTTTCATGGCCATTACAGTGCTACTGATACAGTCTTTTCTGAAAATCCAGTCAAAAAGTTGCTTGAAGTTCGACCTAGACGCGATTATCTGGCCATACAGGCAGAAATCGTTCCATACGCTCATACACTGCAGTGACGTGCGAAACGCAACTATTTAATAAATACAAAAACAGAATAGGCTCTTCCGGAAAGCTGCGTGCGTCTAAATAATGCTGAAACGCAATCAAGGTAAATAAAAGAGTGCCTAAACCCAAACATGAATGGACTTATCACCTTCGCACGTGAAGCTAAATTCTAATTTAAATGGCCAAGTTATCTTGAAAGCTTTTTGTCCCTTTGACTTTTTGCGGTAAAAAATCACTAATCTAAAATAACCCTGACTGATCTTTTGCTTGGATAAGTTATCTAGGTTAAAACCGACTGCGTGAAAATGTCTGAAGCCACAGACATTTATTTCAATTTCGTATTGGTTGACGATGGCCACATCTTAGAAGTGTACAAACTTAAAACAAACAGCTTGACATAGTGGTCTACCTGTAGGGGGCCTATAGTGTCTCTAGCCCCCATACATTTAGATCTTTGAGGTGTCGAAGTAAATACATGTTTGGCATATTCTTATATACACCCTCCCACCGAGCACGTGGCATTCATCCGGTCTCCTGGGCGCATGTTAAGATAAACGGCCTGACAGAAGACGTCTTCGAGTTAAATACCTAGACAAATACCGTATATGCTCCCGATTCAACCCAATCATACCTTGCCGGACTTTTTATTTAACACTGTAAGGACTGCACACAATTTGAGTGGAGGGAAGAGGCAATTGTGTTGCAGTAGTGCTTTCATCATGGCAGTGCCTTGGTCATGTTACGACTGGCCCATAACGCTACACCTAACGACAAATCCCACAAGCGACTATGGTTGTGTCTTCATGATCTTACCCACGGAATGTTTTTCCGTCCAATTTTGTGCAAAGTGTATGCAGTTGGGATTCAAACAGCCTGATGAATTCGTCGTCTAAGGACAAGCTGAATGGCAGAAAAATGAAGAAGCATTTCGCTCCAAAGATACAGTATATAGATTAGAATATTTTGCACTTTGATAAATTAACCACAAGCCGCGCTGGGTGCTGCCTGGTATTATTTTGTGTGACGAGTGGAATTTTCAGTAAATGTCTTATGTCTTGAGAATGTCAAGGGATTGACGAAATGTCCACGAAATATAAGGCGCGAGATAGGAATACGGTTTGTTTTAACAGCTCTCGCAATCATTTTTGCTTCTGTTCTTAACAAACACAGCCCAGAAGGCAAGAACTGGAAGGGAGCAAGAGACCTTTTTGTACTTTTCACTCATTGTTAAATCAGATTCGCACGTTTTGATCAGTAGCATCAGATTTTTTCGAAATATTTCTGAACATCTGAGCGATTCTGTTTTAAGTAGGTGCTCCTGCTTGAGAAATCTTATGGGATCCCCCACACACCCTATAGGAGAAATGCATTTCATTTTCCTTATGTTTTACAACTTGTGTGTTCTGTAATGTTTGCAACACATGAAGTCCTCAAAATGTTTGTGTACTAAATGTTGCAAAAGCTTGAAACACTCTGCTTAGACAAAAGATAGCCAAACCTGGTGACATTATCCCCCAAATAGAACGAAACGTTTTGCTTTGGGTTCGATTTCTACCGTACGGCCTATACCCTGCTCTCTCTTTTCGAGGCGCAAGTTCACTTTGGGAATGGGACTACCACATGGTTTATAGTGACGGGCTGGTTCAAACTTTAACCTTTGTGTTTCTCGGTAGTAGGCCCTTGCCGCCTGCTGGGCCAATCACAAACGTTCTTCTATTCGCACCAGTAGAGTTGCCACGGTGGTTGTGACGACGGTGGTCGCGACAGCTAGGGTAAAGACACGGAGTGCTGTTACAAAGCGTTGACAGCGTAATTTGGAATCGACGATAGTTCAAGTTGATATCTTTATCATCTCTTGACGGTGCTGCAATGGTACCACCCAGCGGTATCATTTGGCGTAAGCGGTCGTGAAGTTTTACCAGAGTGTTGTTTTTTTTTAATATTCCCCAAAGGTGAGACCCTCTCCTTGATAAGCAAGGTTGAAAGTGCATCACTGACCTAAGCTTGTTTAATAATCGGCAGTTTGCTCCATCGCTCTGCCGAGAAATGTCGCGGAGGAAGACACGTTGTAAGTTATTGTATTACGCTAGCTGAATTGTGTTGATGGCCATGCCTTGCGCCAGAGCCAGCTAAATTGGGTTAATGGTCGTGTCATGCGCCAGAGTCAGCTACATTGTGTTGATGGCCGTGTCATGCGCCAGAGCCAGCTAAATTGTGTTGATGGTCGTGTCATGCGCCAGAGCCAGACTCGGGGTATCCACCATTCATCCGTTTCTGGCGTCCGCAGCCACGTCCACGGTTCCCAGCATGACTACATGAGGGAAAGGCAGCAGGCGCCTGAGAGCGCCGGCCTCCTCCGCACGGTCTGAGCATCGGTGCTTTCCCCTGGGTGGCTCGAAGGCTGCAATATCAGAGTGTGCAACATGGCCTGCAATCACGCTGATACACCGATGACGGCGCGAGGCATGGGCCCGCTGCTCTGCAGTCAGCTGATAATCCGTTCTCACATCACCAGCCCACTATTTATAATCGCGCATAATTGTTTCGTGGCGTTTTCGGGTAGATTGCCAGAGCATTCGTCATCATCAGGCTCTTAGGTGTTTTGACCCGTGCCAGTGGGGACTGGTGGATCGCGAGCTGGCCTCCGCGCTGGATTCCCGGTGTCAGCTAATGATGCGTCGCCTGCTGCTCCTTCCAGTGATGTTACAATAGTCGTCATGATATGACAACGTGAGTTCGTTAAAAATGCGCTGTGCTTTTCTGCGTCTTTTTCACTCAGTTAGTCCTCGCTGGTGCACTGATTTGGGCTAACCGACACCTGAATAGCACCGTCCAATCGGACTTTTCCTGAACAGGTATTCAGGATTGTCACTCCCGCTAACTGCGACGCAGAGTTGTGGAATTCCCAGACACGTACGTTAACACAAAAACAGGAAGAAAAAGAGCACGTCGCGGCACTAGTAAGGGGTGGAGGATGCATACAAATGCATTGGCAAGCACAGCCGGATCAGTATTAGGCATGCATGCATAATATAACAGAAGGTTGAAAGTAGCCATTGCGAAAGTCAGCAACGGCTGTACACTAACTATCCCCGAAGGTTCGCCTGCATTCGTCGTGTAGTTCAAAGGACGCCCTGCACACGTGTCGAAGCGGCTGGGCTCAACAGCCTTATTCTTGCTAGGTATTTTTTATGTCTGCAGTGAGCGTACATAAGCGGAGCTTGTTCCTGCATGACCCAAGGGGCTAACGCCGTTAGGGGGTGACATTTATGCTATTCATCAATATTAATGAGGTCTGACTGCGACCAGTGATGCAAGACTTGTATGAGATGGACTTCCACCTGCCTACCAGAATCACCTGGTACTTTCATGGTTGATTATCGTCATGTGCCATCTAAGGCGTCATCAGCAGTATCGAAAATGTGCTCTGCAGTCCTGATAAGGGACGGAGGTATGTTCGCACAGATCTCTCCTTCCGTCGATTCCATGCTGGTACAAGACCTCATCAGTGCAAGGGTTACTTAATTAAGAACACTTGCTGCTGCGAGCTGGTGGCCGCACCAGAGAGAATCTCGCGCATTCACTGCATCTATTTTTACATTTGGGAGTGCTCGGAATGGAAGACGTATGAATATTGATGAACTTCGTGCCAACAGCACTAAACCTTTCCAAGGCCTGCGAACCATGTCGCTGTGTTGGGCTGTCAACATAATTTTCTGTTTTACCAATCCGTTCTTGAACATTTTGCTTTGGGTATCACTCATGGTGATAGATGACCTGTTCTGTGGGTAATGGAATGTGTCGATGCATCTTCTACTTGGGTGGGACGGCGCCACCGTTAAATGAAGACCTGCCAGCGTACATCATGGTCGAAAATATATCAACTTAAGCACCTCGGCGGTGCTCCATTTGTATCTATCGGTTCCCACCAGTCTTCACTTCACAACATCCAATTGCAGAGCTACTGAGCTGCTCAAACGTGGCGAGCTACGGCTCTAAGCTCCTTGTATTCACCCGGGCGCTCGGTGGAGGGGTCCGGGTTGGCCGGTCAGTCACGTGACCAGCACGCCCCGGGCTGGGCACATCCCGACGGCTGACCCCGACCGGCAGGGGCTGCCACAGCATCACATTCGTCCACACCGAATTACAAGCTACTACGCACATGAGCACACAGTTGAAACAACGGGAGATATATACATATATATACATATATATATATAAATATATATATATATATATATATATATATATATATATATATATATGTAGTATCTTAGGACCGTATCTTAGGACAGTATCTTAGGACCGGTATTGTTCGCATGTTTTCTGGCGGACCTACTCAGTCGCATGGCAAGCGAGTGCACCATGCACGCCGACGATGTACAACTACATTGCTGCGTTGAAAGCAGTGCAGACTGCGTCACGCTCCAGTTGTGGTGGTGGTGGTGATTTAGTGTTTAAGGGCGCGTCGGCATCGGGGCCATTTTGCGCCCACTCGATGACAGTTATCTACATCTGCGACGTCGCGATAAGTGTGTTGTCAACTAACAGGCGGTATCACTAGCACACTTGTACTGAGGTGTGGGGGAAAATAATGTCAGAGCCAATGTGTGCTAAAAATGCGAGTATATCTCCAAGTTCATAACATGGGTCTCGACCGATTAGGCGATGAAGGGGCGTTGGAGGAAAAAATCGTCGTCATTTCGTCTCAAGGCGCCGGCATGAGACAAGGACATGTTCTACAGACAACCGGTGCCCGCATCTGTCGCACCGTGGCATATCCTTACACGTCAAGTAAAGCGAGTGTGTTGCATGTGTATGACTCAGCCGAAGCCTACAAAGGGCGTTTTCCTGGAAGCGGCTTCGGCGATGGAAAGATTCCCAATCACCCAGTTGGGGCTTGATTTCCCTGAAAGCGTGAAGATGTTGGTCGAATTTGTTCTGCCAGGTATGGCGGACGTGTTTGGAAATGGCCTGCTTCAGATCTCGAGCGGGTACCTAAATTGGTATTGGCTTTCTCTCACACACCGCAGGTTTTGTTGCGGCGTGTGCTTTCTCATTTCTCATTATCCCTATGTGGCTGGCGACCCACATAAATGTGATGCAACGGGAAGTGTTGCCCAGCCATTCCAGTTCCTCCCAAATTGAGCGCGTCAGAAATGAGTGGTCACGCGACATCGCCATCGGGTCTAATGATAAAAGTGCAGTAAGTGAGTCGGCCAAAATGACTAAATCCCTTTCAGGGGGATAAGTAACCTTCTGAAGCGCTGCTAAACTAGCAAATACTTCTCAGGAAAAAACTGACATGTGATGCGAAAGGCATAGACCTACGGTGTGATCACCGCAAACAAATGCACAACCCGTTCCTGTCGAGTCCTTGGACCCATCAGCAAATATTTGCAATGAGTTAACGTATTGTGAGACCCATCCCAACCAATAGTTGGGCAACTCCCGTGGTGAAGTGCCATTTTTATGATGCTGACAAAGTTCCAAACCATACTTCAGACTCAGACGCTTCCACGGAACTGGGTCCCGAAGAGTGTGCGGAGCAATGTCATCCAGCGCAATATTCGCCTCGTCCAGCCAGTCCCGGGAGCGCAGATAAATCGGTCGTGCTGACGTGGGCCGTCCCTCAAGAAAGAACGGATTAACGTCTGAGAGAAGATGAACTCAAATGCTGGGTGATCCGAAAATTGCGAAACTTTGATAGCGTAACTCAAAGTAAGTCGTTGTCTTCTAAGAGGTAAAGACGGTTCATTCGCTTCCACCAGCAAGACTTGGATCGCCTCTGCGACTAGTCTTGAACCTGCCGACGACTCAGCCTCACCCAGTGAAGTGCAAATTTATTACCTTCACACTTGGTGCCTCTCCTGCTGTCCATCAGTACACAATAGACGGCCACTACCTGGAGAAGTGGGATCCGTATCCTCTGTGTTCTGTTGGACGCGAAGCTCAATTTTGCGTTACATGTGGACGCTGCGATCACCAAAGCTAACAGAATGTTTGGATTGATCGTAAACAGCATACAGATGCAGAGCTGCGTATGCCGAGTGCGTTTCAACCACACAGCCTTGCTGTGCGTTTTCACCGCTCATGTGTGACCCGTCGATGAGTTTGCCAGTGTTATCTGGAGTGGGGCCGCCATTACATACCTTGCTCGATACGAGCGACTCCAGCACAGGTTTCTAATGTGGCTGGCTGCAAACACCGGGGATCAGTGCCCCTCTGTGGAATATGGAGAGCCTCCTCCCAAATTTCCGTATGCCATCAATTAAGGCACAATTCTTCCAGCCAAATATTATATTCATGCACATCATGTTTCACCATCGGCTGGACTGTGCTCAGCCGACCACACTGTTCGGTCTGGCAGCACCAGTAAGACGATCGCGCCATACTGGTCTCTCCCACGTGCCGTTTGTAACAGTCAGCACCGTAAGGACGGGATTCCCTGTCTGCATTCCCGTCACCTGCAGCCGCCTTCTTCAGGACATCCTGACAGCTGACTGCCTTCATTCGCTGTAATTCCGTTCCCATGCACGCAGGTCTGCCTGCAGTGCGAGCACGTTCACCTAGTCGATCTGCTCGCCAAAGCACTTGAGCAACTCTGCAAGTGTGATGGTGTGTGTGTGTGTGTGTGTGTGTGTGTGTGTGTGTGTGTGTGTGTGTGTGTGTGTGTGTGTGTGTGTGTGTGTGTGTGTGTGTGTGTGTGTGTGCTTGTGTGTTTGCGCGTGTGCGTGCATTGTCTTTAACTTACTGACTGCATCCGTAACCGGTTAGTTACTGAACCTGTGGATTGCTTATACGAAATAAATAAACAGCTGACCGGCATCTGAGACGTTGAATGGATGACCAGAGTGCAGTGCCTGGACAGTGCCAACAGTGGACACCTGTGCGCGGTGTCCTCTGTACTGACGGCCATGGTCCCTGCACCGTCTGTGAGTGGCCTGCCCGTCACGGACAGCCCTGCCCAGCTCTGGCCGCAGTCGGGGCTGGCGACGAGGGAGGGGGGAGCAGAGTTCAGCTGACTGGTTGTCTGAAAACTGAGTATTCGGCACAACATTTAAGCTCTGAACTGTTTCACATACGCGCGTTGGAGCCATTTGGATCTATTATTTCGATCGTAAGGTTGACAAACGGGAATCGCGTGCTTTCGTAGGCTGTTTTGGGGCACAAAAACTGCTGTTTTGAGCTAGCTGGGGGTTACAAATTATTTACGTATAATTTTAAGACGCCAACACAACGAAAACGTGTAGAAGGAACAAATCTAGACACATTGTGGAAGGCCAGAGCTGGTCCAAAGGTGCCCAATACCGACTTGTTAAAAATGTTATAAATACTTGCGCGGAACACAAATGTGTGGAGTTTTCGCCTTTTCCATAAGATACGTATTTTGCAAATGCATCGGTCTTCCCTATGTTTTGCTTGCAAGGGAGCTGCGCAGACGCCAAAAGCAGAATAAAAGGCATTGCTCGTATTTCTCCAATTCGGTGTACTTGTGCACATGGGAAATGGTCAGTAGTGGTTCTTATGGCGGTGTTTCCGCTGCTTCCTAGTAAGATACAGGTCAGTTTCGGCGGTGTTTCACTACTTTGCAGGTAAGCGTAGCTGAGACCGGCCATAAGACATGGCTCGCTATATATTCAATTTGAAGCCTCCGCTCCGCTGGACGCCGACGCCTCGATAACGCCCGCACTCGTTCGGCTCCGCTCCAACAGTCCCGCTCTCCGCGGCCCGGCGACCCGACCCAGACACGGTCACGTGGTCACGAACCAATCACCGCGCACCACGCAGGGCTGCGCCTCGGCGCGACACGCTGGGCAAGGTGCCATGAGCCTGCGGCCAGGACCGAACCGAGCTGGACCGGACCGGCCAGGCCGGCCGGCCCATGGATCCAGTCAAGGAGCGCGCCACCAACACAGACAGCTGCGCGTAGGCAGCTGTGCACAGCCCATGCACTATGCTGCACACGCTGATGTCATTCGAGTTAGATGGTCGTTTATGGACTATCGCTGCAAGCATAGGCGTAGGAAGGTTTCAAAAAGTGGGGGTGGGCAAGCTAAGGGTGTACTTAAGCAACTTTTTCTGGAAAGCGAGCCCGATGACCGGAGAGGGGGAGAGAGAGAGCAGGGTAGGGATATAGGTTGTTATCACTATTTAAATGTCATGGCTGCTATGCTAGATATGCATTTAGAGCTGTTTCTCACCGGCGCACAATCTTGCCTATTCGACTCATCTGTCATTTGGCAAATAAGGCTATTCAGCTTCCCAAGATTACTTGTTTACTTTAACACTGACTTTCCTGGGGAGGCGAAATTCCACGAGCGGGTAGGCATTTTGGGTCATTGAGGAAGCATCTGCCTCCACAGCGTAGATGCCAAAATACGGCCTGGATACAGGCTGGTGAAAGTTTTGAAAGTGGATCGTTGGCTCACAGTGCAACAGATTTTTCATGCGCCTTCATTTTGTTGGCTGCTTTTCCAGAGATAAGACTATGCAGATAAATGTAGCAGCATTTTAGGCAGAAACAAATTCGGGAATTTGAAACTGCCAGAAACAACGAAACAAAAGCCATAATACTGGCGATTCTCTTTTGAGAACCAAACCACATAATAAGGGCCATCTGTCATATGTTCCTCATTTGGGCCCTGCTCCTGTCCGCCGTCGGTGGTCGTTGCCCTGGTCCGGATGTCTGCCGCATGGCTGACTGCGAACTGATCGTGTGGCTGCTTTTTTGCATACTTTCGGATCAGCGTTACTTCTACGTGGTGTATGAAAAATGTGTTGGACATCTGCAACATCATCTTTTTCCGAATTATCTTCCCTTACACCACACCATCGCAGAAAAATAGCCCCCGGGAAGCTGTCTGCCTCAGGTATGAATTCGCCAAACGGACATATCATTGCCCATCGTGCAGCGTACACGACTTGATTTGTTTTTGTGTCTAGGTAGGGACGTAGCCCGGGCCTTGCCAAGGAGGAGCACAAAGTTGAAAAAGCCCATCTTATGGTGGTCCCCCGAGAAATTCCCGGATATGGCTTACTTGTTAAAAAGTGACGCGGTTTTCTTTGTTTTATTGTTATTTTTGCCTTGTAACCAGAACAGAACCCAGGAGCTTCCGTGAGCTCAATTCTGTTTGTATTTTGAGGTCAATAAACTGCAGAAATCAGGCGCTAAACGACTGCATAGAATAAATCACCGGCGTTCTTAATTTACAATTATTAGTTGACTCTTTCTATACCGATAGAATTCAGAAACTTTGTCGGATTTTTTACCTGGGTTCTACAGACATTGAGGACTTTGCAAAAGTAGATTGTAGATCGACATATTTGATCCAAATTTGAAGATGAAAATTTGATTGCAGATCGAGTGGTCAGCGATGTGCATTATTATGGCCAAGTCATGTATGTCTAAAAATGTACACCACTCAGTCAAAATTGATAAGTGATACAAAATACGTACCGTGTTTTGTAATTCGCGCGCTAGCAAATCTCGGCAACAAAAACCTCAACACCAGGCGTTGAAGTCCATGGTCCGCTGATTGTTAGCGCAGTAGCCAACTCTGAGCCGTGATCCATTGGTGGACGAAAATGATGACGCTTCTGAAATTATTACCTTTAAATACTTTAATCCGCTAGTAATACAAGTTATTGTTGCAATTTTGAGCATGCGCACTCGAAAATCTTAGAAACACAAGCCGCAGCCCCTGACATTGCTGTCTCCGCAGGTCGCTCAGCGTTGGCCAAGCAGATAATAGTAAGCTGTGCTCAACGGGTGGACGAAAATGACGACACTTCTAAAAAAGGCACCATAAAACGCTTCATGACATCCGATCTTAAATTTAGAGGGCAGTCTGAGCGGATATTTCACGTGTGCAATTTTAAGACTGATAAAAAGAACAGATTGGTCCCTAAAGCACCGCGAAGTAGGGCTGGAATCTGGTGGTTGAACTGGAAGAGTAAAGGTAGAATCTCTATTTTTCGTGTTTTTGCGGTCATTTTTTCTATCCAAAAGACATATTAGCACGACGCCCGCCGTCTGGTGACACTTGCAGTGGCCGAAACTGTTCGGTTTTACGGAAGTTGAAACACAGAACGTCCTTGTCCTTGCTCTCAAGTTTGCGGGCGGGCATGTTCAAGCGTTGTGATGTAATTTGTTTCAACAATACATTCTGAAAAATGAAAGTTTTCAGGCAAACATGGCACGACTCTGCTCGTTTTTAGGCACATTTGGACCCAACCTATTCAACAATAATGAGACCCTCACTCTACTCAACAATAATAAGACCCCTTATTTCCTTCCGGGCAAAGGGCCTCTTGAATAGAACATCAGCGGTACATTGCCGTTTTCGGTCAAGGGCTGAAAGCCATTCCGTCCCATCGCGAAGTGTCTTCTGGCTATCATTCTGGTGACACGGGGCGGGATCTCTTGGCCGATCCGGAGGCCATTAGAAAAATATATCATATCACATTGTTCCCATCCCTGACACGGGAGGCCTTCTGACCCGCGCAGTTAGCCCCGGATCAGCGCAAGAACCCTCATTGACGCAACAACATCCCTGATCGCCGCAGGTAGTTCAATAATTGTCACACAGACTCCAGTTTCGTGTTTTTCTGTGTTCTTCAGAGTTATGTTCCCCTGACCATAGACTGTAATTGAAATAGGGTTCCTAATTTGTGTTAACATGGCTGACACATGTTCGTCTTAAAACGCTCAAGATCATGTCAGAACTGGTTACTGATAAAAAAAACTACGTAACATGGTCTTGAACATACGCGCTCGTAAGTCATTGCAACAACAGCCTAGACGCCCGGCGTCAAGGCCGTGCGGCGTCGGCCTTGTGGCTGTAGAGCTAAGCGATGGCCAATGAGCAAACGAAAGAGATGGCGTACCTTAAGGGAGATGGCTGGTGAATTAGATAAATCGGCATGCATGTTTCATGTAGTGCAAAAGTAAGCCAAATGCAACCTTAATCTGAAAAGTGGGGGGGGGGGGAGGGGGGGGGGGGCAGTGAACATTGCTGCCACCCTGCTATAAAAAGTGTGGGGGGCCATGGCCCCCCTAGCCCCCCCCCCCTATTCCTACGCCCACGGCTGCAAGAGCAGCTGGGGACAGACTGAGTGAAGCCAAGACTCAGTCTGCAAACGATGGCAAACATGCCATCAATACATTTTGGGGTACGCAGCATCTTGCCCCAAATGGGATATTTAACCTCACCATTTGGTGCGAATTCTGTCAACCTCAGTCCGGAAAACATGATTTACCATCATCTTTGATCATTTTCTGTGATCTCACCAACTTTTATGTCAAAACACTTTACGATTGCCTCGATATTCCAACTCAACAACTTCTATCGCAAACTATTAACAACCTGCCCCAAATTGGAAGCTGTGGCCCACTCTGCCGTGACGAGCCCCTGTCAAGGTCTGTCATGGTTTGCAGACCAGGTCAGGGACGGTGGGTAAAGACGGAACGACCGTAAGGTCAGGGTGAAGTTCGTCTATTCAGTTGGGGGGGGGGCTTCAGCTCCCCCTAAACTTGGGCTCCGCCCCCCCCCGTCCGACCCATTAGTGTGGGGCCATGTAATGTTATCTGCTGCGACCTCTTGACAGGAATATTCTGTGCAACTAGCTTTAAGTGGCTAGGAGAGCCAAATTAGCTTGGCTGCTACTCGCACAACTTTGAGCATTCCTCATAAATCAAGATGGTGTTGGCCCACGTTCAACGTTTTATCTGTACGACTTGAGGGGGTTGCATGATATCGTTTTACAAGGATTTTTGATGGCAGTGAGTCTATTTCTGCAGTTACTTTAAATTCATGGGGTCAAAGTCAAGGTCAAATCAAAAGTCAACGGCCAAACTTGATTACAAATCACCAAAACCTCTCTATTGATCGATGTAAGCCGTTTGCCGTCTTCTCGTACTCATTGTTGGGGTACAAACTGCAGCAGCTGCATGTGTTTAAATTATAATAATACGGAATAACGTCTTACACACGACACATGTTTATACGAAACCAAAGTACATACACACACAATTTCTGTCGGATGTATTAAAGATGCCGTCCAGAAACTCGTCGCTGCAAAGCGGTATGCTTTGAGTGGCACATAGCTCCGCCAGCACGCGATGGCTTAGCTCACAAATCATGCTACCGTAGCTGTATATCGAGGAGCAAAAACGATGAAAAAAGGAAGTCTTCGCAGGCTCATATCGGGTTCCTCGAAGGCTGCTGAAGTCCCCTCATAGTGACATTGATTTGAAGCGAGACTGTTTCCTGCCTAGGAAACGCTGTAAGACGAAAGCCAGCTAGACCAACGCAGCTGGGTGCCGTTCAGACAGTGCAAAGCCGTAAATAAGCGTAATAAAATTGCATTGAACCAAACATAGTAAAAACGGCTGGCGAGCGTCTGGGGCTACAGTGACAGCTCTTATGCTCCCTGGGCGCTCAATACCATGCCCCTTGTTATAACAGTGTCTGTGCTGTTCCCGAGTATCACCCCTCCACGAAGCAGCCTGCCAAGAGCCGTTCCGCCGAGGGCTCTCGGAGTAACTCTGGTCGTCGCTCAGCTCCTGGTTTGACTTGTCATTAGGCACAGGAAATGCGGCGGAGCGGCAAAGGTGAGGTGGTATATTCTTAGGGTGTTGTTCCACGCCTTCCCGTTTGTCCTGCTGGTGATGTCCACACTAAACGCTACGCTCATAGTTACGCTCACGACAGACGCCTCATTAATGCCCCTGCACAGCCCAGGGCCCTCATGGGAGTGTGCATCACGCCTGTGTGAGTAAAGTATGGGGTTGGTCCGGCGCTGAGGGTCGTTGGATGAGACTATGCATGCAGTCTGATGCAAGTGGATGTCGGCTATGGGATGGGTGTGCTGCATCCCGAGAGCACTCAGAGCCCTGTCGAGACACACAAGCGTAGATAGAAGGGTGTCTGACTCAGGCGGCTGGTCGACCATCGGCCCGAACACCACCAGTGTCTTAGACTTCAGAGCAGAGACCTTCACCAGTCAGTGTCATTGAGCATTGAAACCCGTCCAACCGGCTGGCTTTTCAGTCTTGTGGATTTTTGACACTCATGCCACGTTTCAGTGCTGACTGAACCTGACGGCAGTGGAATTAATCCGTCACTCTTCAGCGGAGAGTCTTGAAGGGAGCTCAGATACGCTCAGATTGGAAGGCCCCTAGCGCTGCGGCCGCACAGCCTGATGGGTAGGCCAAAGAGAACATGGCCAGAGACGTGTAAGTGAAATGCCTTTTCAAGCCTACACTGCTGACGCTCATGCTCCTGCGAGGAGGGTGGAAGAACAATTTCCTCCTTCGGCAGTGCTGATCCGAGGCAATGCTGCCGTATTTCTTTGTGGTAAGTTACCACAATTACGCTGGCTGATTGAGCGGACATGTGAGACGGATCAGGGACCTTCCCCAGCGTGCCAGGGATGAGTTACTGGCGGGCGCGCACGCCTGGTGACGCTCGGACAGCGAGACCGCAGTGCCAGCAGATCGGATGTTTGCTGACTTCGGTCAGCTGCTGTACCGCATCGTCTGGTCTATTGGGACCGCAGAAGCGCTGACTGAAAATTTGGAGACTTGACTGACCGAAAATACTTCTAGCCCCCACCCCACCCCAGCCTGAAGGGCTTTCCCGTGATCCCCCCCTCCCCCCACTCCACCCGCAAAGAAGAGGAGCTGGAGATACTGCGAACCTTAGTTCGAGCGTCGAAGGCTCCATCATCCTACCGGGCGTTTCAACAGCGGCAGTTTCTCCAGGGGCGCTGCTGAATGTAGTGACCTGCAGCTGCACCGCTGAAAGCAAGGTATGCAGCGTTGCACGCTGCAGCTGCAACAGCTACAAAGCAGGTCTTTGGCGTGCAAGTCTCAGGGAGAAATTGCGCACTGTGGCCGTCGCACTAGCATGCATATGAACATCGAATAAAACGAAGGAGAGCTAGGTGAACATAACGATACTGACTGAACAGTCGTAGAGGAATGTGACTGATGCTAGCTGGTAGCCTGCGCTCAGTGTCTCTTAAGATGTCATGTCACTGAACGTCAAAGGTCTTCTCTGAGTGTGATATGTGGCCCCTGACTTGGCGTTGAATCAGGGTTCGTAGTCTGAAGGTAAGTCGATATATATGCACCCGCCACCCGTAATAATCTCTACCCCCTCAAATAAATAGAATACAACCATCTACGTCATCCAAATCAAAATTAGAAAAGTGGTTAATGTTCAAGATGACGATAACCGCTATTTTGAATTTTGAAAAATGTTCAATATTGCAGCAATAGGGATCAAGCTAATTTGGCTTTCCTTATTATAAAGAGCATATTTCCGTGAAACAGCGTCCTGTAGTTACTATTGCGGGGTCTAAATTTTGGCAGCTTGACTGGTAAGACCAGTGCCAATATACATGTGGCAATCCTTGAAAGTCATATATCAGTATCATATTACTATGCTAGTGGAAATTGGTATAACACGCACACACACACACACACACACACACACACACACACACACACACACACACGTCTGTATATAAATATATATATATATTGGAGACCGTCTTTCGGTACGGAGAACACAAATGAAGCATGGCTAATTGAAGTAAGACAGAGTCCTATTTTCATTTCGATGTATATAAGAAACACTCATAATGGGAGCGCTACAAACACGCAGTGAGAACGCTTCTGCCACCGTCACATTAATAGTGCTCACCACTCACCACCTAATAGTTCAGGAGTTGTGCACAAATTTGTTTGTCTGTTTAGGGCCGAAGAGAGTTCGTTAATGAATATGCGTTCCCAAATTTGAAGGCGTCTTCTGTCATTGCACGTCCGTAAAATGCCGGTGTTGTCTGTCAGTTGTGTCAATGTCATGTTGTGTTCGTGTCCCATGTGGTCCAGAGGTGTCCCGTCATGTAAGTGCATTGCCAGGCGTCGTGAGTGTCGTTGTGGTCACACGAATGTACATTTTGGTAAAGTAATCATTAATATATATGTAACGATATATATATATATATATATATATATATATATATATATATATATATATAAATCTACTATATAAATCAAAACATATCTACTAATATGTTTTGGGTGTACAGCAATACACAGTGGTAACCAACACCTGGCCTGGGAGAAGTTGGCTTACCACGCCTAAGGTTTTTCAAGTTCATGCAAAAAAGGCTAGCGGCAGCACACAATTTTCAGCACCTGTTCACCTATCAATTTGACACCTTAATGCCAATTTGAAATTTTGATCTACCAAGATCAGTGACCTAGTTCAGGTCAGAGAGGTCAGCGCTTAAAAACTTTGACCACACAACCTTGTTGTGAGTCAATTGCCATTGTTCACACTTCTCGTAGAAACAAGGCGTGATAGCACCTTTAGCTTGCATCTTAAATTTGTTTTTTAAAAATGTGCGGTCAGTGACATGAAGTCAGGTCAATGTGTGCTGCTTCTCATTAATAATACAACTTCGTGTGCATTTTTATGTAATTCTCGTGTTTATATGTGAGAAAGAAGACACTAACTTATATACACAACCATTAAATGACCACAGAGCGCATGATCTTGGTAATTGTTCTCAGTCTGTTACTTAAATTTCACCTAAGTTAACCTCAAATAACCTCTAGTAAATAACCATAAAATGATAGTTTTGTGTCTGGAATACTTTTTCCCACACCTGCATCTAATAAGATAATCTTACATCAGCAGCGCATTGTGGAAAACTATCGTTCACATAGGCTACTGGTAAAGCAAATTTGAACGGTGACCTGATCTGACCTAATCCATGTGGGGAACAAAAATGGCTGGAACAGACTTCTCACAGTCTTAACGCTTATTTCTGTGCCTTTAATATCAGTATTAAAGTGTTAACATAGGCTTTAGCCATATCTATCGGAACGGACATTTTTGAACTTTCGTGACCTCTGGTGGCCTTCCACTTGACTTAAGGTCAAAGTTTAGGTGGTTCTGCCGGGTCCTACCCAAGAACTTCCATAAATCTTTCCAACTACAGTTCTAACTCGTCCCAGCCCCCGAACCGTCCTTAGTTATGACAGATGCTATCTAAAACAAAAATTGTGGATACAAATAGGCCACGTCACACATTTTACATCACAGTATTCCTTCGTAGTTCATACGATGACCCTGAAATGAAGGTTCCCAGATTACAAGCAGTCCGGCTCTCACATCTACCATAGACACATAATCTGATGATATGTTGTTTAAATAAGATGGCTACTTTTATTATTATTTTTGAAGATTGGTTTGCGTCATGGCACTTCCTTAGTGATGCCATATTTTATTCATACTGTTTTATCAAAATGTGGCGTTTCGGAATTGCTTGCCAGAGATGGCAGCTGAAGACTTTCATGTGCAATCTTGTTTGGATATGTCTTGACTGGATTACTGCAAAGGTAGCATAAAATTATATCCTGTGCACGTATTCAGTGTGAAATAAACGTGTTGTGTTGTAAGGTGTTGGGTGTTCATTTGTTTTGGTTTAGCAAAGAATTGGGCAAACGTAGTGTGATCTTCTTTGTCATGACTACCATGACTATATGGCCGTGTTTCCGATCCCGACTCTGTGACTGAGCGTCATATCGTTGCTTCATTTTGTTTCAGACAGCAGGACTCCGAGTCAGGCACCAGCCCACCCACCCTAGGCTGCTGTTGCTGCATCATGTTGAAGAGGAGCAGTCGGCGCCTGTACCCGCTGCTTTGCCGCCGTGTGTGAACCCTCCGGATGTCCTGTACCCTCGCACAGGGCATCCTCTCTCACTCCCGATGCACGTCACATGAGGCGGCGCTCGCTGCCAAGGGATTCCTGCAGTCGAAGTAGCTGGAACGGGCCTACCTGTGCCATCTTGCCTCCTCTGGGCGAGAAGTACACGCGTTCTGTGCTGACGCGCCGCGTTAACTGACTCCACCTGACGTGCATATGGTTGGGCTGACCCACTACGGTGTTTAGTGTCGGGATCGGAGCCAAGTACGGTCCTGAATAACAACCGAATGTGAGCCACCTTTTGTAGGTGGCCCCAGCGAACGGCATTATCTGGAGATGGCGGTCTGTTTGCTGCTTTACATGACAGTAAATCCGTACCTTTGTTACATGCTCCACTTGTCGGCCAGGTCGGAAGTGCAATTGAACCAGCCTCAGCGTTCAATGGACGGCATTGCGATGCAATTAAACTAAACTGATGAAGACACTGATGCCAAGCAGTCAGATCATACCAGAGCTAGAAGATGCGTTGCTGGCTTCTTCACTCCCTACCTCATATCCCATGGAATGCGTGGTAATACGACCCGTGTGCTCGTGGCGATACGCCTCAACTGGAGAAGAGGCGGAGGCGGACTCACCGGTTCGGGATACTTTTTGGTAAGCATGGAATGTTAAACTATAGTTTACAACCCGACAACTTCCCGACAAGAACATCTATTCAAACAAAATGGGAGTGTCATATTCACCTACCCCCCGTCCTCACCTCAGGTTAGTACATTGCTTATTATGGTTACACCTGTCGTCCGGGGTATAATTTCCCAACATATTCTCAATATATTCCCAAAAGCTCAGAATATGACGGGAAAATAACTGAAAGTATTCATAGATGTACGTTATCCTACTGATCCTTTCGGATATCCCCCAATTTCCCGTAATCAGGTGGAGGGAGGGAATGAAGAATAGAACATTATGTCATCTTCCGCTTGTTGCTTTACCTGGGCTAACATCTGGCAATGGTACGCCAGAGATGATAGTGTTTCGTTGATGACCGTGCTCATGCAAAAGTATTTTATATCTGTATAGTTTTTTAGTTGACTTATGTGTTTGAAATATTGGTACTTCATGCAAAACTGCTTTTATATTATGTGTGCCTTGACTTGAAATCAAAAGTGACAGGAAGTCCTGTCTCGCAAAGCTTCCAGCTATGCAGTGATTTTTACAGCCTCATAAATTGAAAAGAGGAAGCTGGAATGGCAGACCTTTCGAGGAGAGGCTTGCTATTGGTCTGCTGCCAAAATGGCACACCGGAGAAGTGAAGTGGAATTTGTTTACACCCACCATGCTGCTAACGCCTCTCGGTCCGCTGACGAGCAGCGGTGTTTCATGCTGTCCTGAGTACGAGAAAACAGAGCCACTGGTTTCCCGTCGTTTGGTGTCACCTGACCACGGGTGCATCCTACGCCAGCGCTGACCGACAGCTGACAGCGCTGCTGCACGGTCAGGGTCAAAGTGCGCCAACAAACGATATTGTTACACTGAAGCAGTATGTACTTCCCGCCCGATCACGAAGCGCTCAATATCACATCAACAGCGCTGATGTTTTTCACATAAAAGACACACATGATAAACACCATAAGCTTTTAGCACTGTTCATAGCTGCGTTAGCCCATGGCGCTCTCATCATATTCTGTGGCTCTACACACCAGCATGAACTTCCCGGATCTATCACGAATATCATCATATCACGTACGCACACTTGCACTTAAAAAGGCTTGTCCATGCATAAAAACAAATCCGGTCTCTTTTATTACTCACGTTTCCATATGGACCATTTGGCGAGGAACAGAAACGCGTTGGGATCGTATTCTCTGACGGTATGAACTCCAAGAAGGATTATGGCGCAACTGAAATATTTCACTTTCCGATATCCACCAGTACCTCTTCTGAAAGCATTCCACACCTGTTCCCAAAACGCGTGAAATGCTGGCTATGTATGTATCGAACGAAACGCTATTTCTCCTACATCGTTCCAAAAGGCAAATTTGTCGCTTTCAGTTATACGCCATATTTCTAGCATTTCGCGATTTGGGAAATGTTGTGCCATAAGCTGGATTGAAATGCATGGCCCTTTCCGCAGACTTCGTCTTTGTTGAGGCCGCTCGGAGACCGAGAGTTCTCTCGGTCAGTGCGGTGATACCCGTGTTTTGGTTCGGATAACGGTCTACACGCCATAATATCCAGGTGATCGCACTCTTGCCTCAGTTCCGTAACTATGTGTCACCCTCTTGCGGAAAAGGTGTACAGCTCTTTGACATAGACTAAGTTTTGTCTCTTTATTACCCCGAGTGTCTGACTGGTGAGAACGATCCAAGATTCAAGAAATGATTAAAGTGCCATGGATATGCCAATACTTCGTTGCTCGCGGCCAGTACTGATGTTAATGCAACAACACAAACAGCGGCGCCAGGGCTAATGACAGACTCTTTAACGACTTCCCATCGTAACCAATCAAGCCAACCAAGACTGAAGCTTACTCGCAATGTCTGCGGCAGGACCCTTCAGCAAAGGTCGCACCATGCCCTCGGTGGCCTCCACTTCTCTGTGGCTTACTTTAATACTTTGCAACCCCAGTAAGTCACCTCAGCCAAACCAATTAGCTCTTTCCCTGCTCAACACGGAGGCCAGACACCCACGGTGGCTGAAGACAATTTCCAGAGCTGGATTGGAAAAGTTGACACCCATTTCCGACACAACCACATCGTCCAGAAAAACACCGACAACGGAAATACCGCTAAGAAGCGTTTCAAGAGCTTTCTGCAATAGCAATGCGACCGATGCATACTCGAGTTGGTTTCAAAAGTTCGCGGTGGGCATTCACAGCGAGGTTTTGCGTGTGTACTTTCATCTGCTTGGATCTAATTGTGACACAATTCAAATGAGCCCTGATATTAGCCTCGGCAGTTTGAATCACAGATCTCCCAAGCAAGGTAATGGATACTGGTACATGACTTTCTAAACATGTATACAATGGTCGCCAAAGTTCCAAATCGATCAGTTCGCTTTCTTGGCAATCGTCAGTGGCGGCGCCTATGTGCGGACGACACAGCAGGGGAGGGACAGAGGAAGCAAAACAAGATTTTGCCCCTTAAAATATTGGTAGGTCGTCCTTTCCCAAAGCTAGAGGTTTTTGTTGTGTTATATATATATATATATATATATATTACGAAAATTCAGATCAATGAGGCCCCATAACTGAGCTAGAGGGTCATTAAGCGAGCTTCTGAAGGCCCTTTTCTGCATCAAGAGGCCCGTTTTCTTTATCAAGAGGCCCGTTTTCTGCAACAGGAGACCCGTTTTCTGGATTGAGACCGCTTCTGTGAAAAGGCAGCCCATGTCCTAGGTCAGGAGGCCGTATTTTGTGTTAAGGTGGTGGCCCTCTTGCTGGTTGGGGAGACTCCTGTCATGAACTAAGAAGTCCCTGTTCTGTATTATGAGGCACCCCTTATATACCAGGAGGCTGCGTTCATATATCACATGGCCGCAGTTTCGGATCAGAATGTCCTTTTTGGTGATACAAAGGCCCTTTGGTGAAGTTGTATGCCCTTTTTGTAAATTGGAATGATCTTGTTCTAGATAAGGAGACCCTCTATGCATCGGGAGACCATTATGCACAGGGCTTCCCGGAACAGGAGGTCCTGTGCTGGATCGACAAGACTCCTGCATTAACTAGAAGTTTCCTGTTCTAGATTCGTTCATATGCGACAGACATCTACATGGATATTATGAACGTCAAAATTTCATAATGGGACTCGTTCTCTGGTTGCTCCCCTCCCACGCTAAACTGCCCAGGAGGCCACCCTCTGAGGGGGTCCTATTTTAACCAGTAGAGGAAGGCACGGCAGACGGACACTCGCTGTTGGTATCACACCTGAGTGAGTCCCTGATCGCGAGCGGGCAGCGCCCTCTCGCTGTTGGTATCACACCTGAGTGAGTCCCTGATCGCGAGCGGGCAGCGCCCTCTCGCTGTTGGTATCACGCCTGAGTGAGTCCCTGATCGCGAGCGGGCAGCGCCCTCTCGCTGTTGGTATCACACCTGAGTGAGGCCCTGATCGCGAGCGGGCAGCGCCCTCTCGCTGTTGGTATCACACCTGAGTGAGGCCCTGATCGCGAGCGGGCAGCGCCCTCTCGCTGTTGGTATCACACCTGAGTGAGTCCCTGATCGCGAGCGGGCAGCGCCCTCTCGCTGTTGGTATCACACCTGAGTGAGTCCCTGATCGCGAGCGGGCAGCGCCCTCTCGCTGTTGGTATCACACCTGAGTGAGTCCCTGATCGCGAGCGGGCAGCGCCCTCTCGCTGTTGGTATCACACCTGGGTGAGTCCCTGATCGCGAGCGGGCAGCGCCCTCTCGCTGTTGGTATCACGCCTGAGTGAGTCCCTGATCGCGAGCGGGCAGCGCCCTCTCGCTGTTGGTATCACCCCTGAGTGAGTCCCTGATCGCAAGCGGGCAGTGCCCTCTCGCTGTGGACCTTCCCATGATACGCGCGTGAGCACGGCACCGGTGGTTTAACCGGCCGCGACTGACCGAGCATGCCTCGGCGCAAACGGGCAGCGCAGCCCCGGTACCCAGCTCCATGGACGCAGGAGGCCGGTGCTGAATGCTGCTGTCGAAGATGCTGTCGGTCCAGCTTGATGGACGATTCAGTTTGATCCAGCTTGGTGGGCGATCCGCCGTGATGGGTGCTCGCCGACCACCAGTGCTATGAAGCGGAGAGTGCGGCTCCTCTTCCTCCTCAGCCCGGCCCGCAGTCCGTCGGCAGAGGTCACCACCTAGGCGTACGAACGACCACCAGTGTCAGCGGACGACCCCGCCAATACTGGCTGTGTGACAGCGTTCACACATCGACCGCGTCCCGGCGCACTTGGACAATTCCACGATGACCAGCCTTGCACACTGCGCGTGTTTCCACACGAAATACACCCCTAGCGAAATGGGTACATGTAGGGCGGCTAGTTCCTTTTAACCCGCGCCCGGCCGGGGGTATGAGACAACCTCGCCCGGCCGGGGATCTGAGACAGCCGCGCCCGGCCGGGGATCTGAGACAACCGCGCCCGGCCGGGGGTATGAGACAACCGCGCCCGGCCGGGGATCTGAGACAGCCGCGCCCGGCCAGGGATCTGAGGCAACCGCGCCCGGCCGGGGATCTGAGACAACCGCGCCCGGCCGGGGGTATGAGACAACCGCGCCCGGCCGGGGATCTGAGACGACCGCGCCCGGCCGGGGATCTGAGACAACTGCGCCCGGCCGGAGGTATGACACAACCGCGCCCGGCCGGGATCTGAGACAGCCGCGCCCGGCCGGGGGAGAAGGGAAGTTGAATCCCCCCTCGGATCTCCAACTTCCAGGCGTCGTGTGAGAAAAACAGAGCTAAATTATAAAGATCTCATCAACTCATTAAGAATGTACTCCAGATTTTTACCTGAGGTCAAACGTGAGGTCACCAGAGGCCGCGAAAGGTCAAAAACGGTTGTTCCAACGGATGCAGTTAAAACCTGCGTTAACGCATCAATACGGTTATTGAGAACACGGAAATAAGCGTTTAGACTGTGGGGAGTGCATTTCGACCCTTTTACTGTCCCACGTGAGTCAGGTCATATTAGGTCACAGGTCAAAATTGGTCCACCAGTAGCCTACAAGAACGAAACTTTTTTCACGATGTGCTTCCGGCTAAACTCATTTTATTAGGTGCAGCAGTGGGGAAAAAGTATTCCGAACACAAACATATCTTATTTATGGTAACCTAGATGTCATCAGAGGTTAACTTAGGTCAAATTGATAATCCATCCAAGTGAAACAAATCTGAGTGCTAATCGGGTCTATATGCCCAGTACAATGCATTTTTTGTGGTCAGAAATAGTGTATTGGACATATACAGGTGCTCAAGATCACATAGCTGTACACAGTCCCTTTGATACTTGGCAATGCATTTGCAACAAACTGAGACCAGGTACATTGGTACATGAAATTAGGCGCCATCAGCTTTACAAACATGATAAGAAGGTGGTTACACGCGTCGCACTTGTTCATCTAGCCCCTCTGCTACTGGCAACATGGGCCATTGACCTTGGATGCCGTCACATGACATTTAATGACCTGTTGTGACCTTAAAATACATTATGATTTTATTTCATTACGTTTTCAGTGAAGTATACAAATTCTGCGGCCAAAGTTACTGAAAACTGCTCATTTTGAGCTCAGCATGTGTGTGTAGAAAGACCCAATGGAGAATGGTCATGACTAGGACGAAAGACATGTGCTCTGTGTTCCTATGATGGTTGCACATGTATGTCAGTATCCTTTGTATTGTATACAGCACCAAAACTACACAAAACTGCGTACAAACCTGCATTATTTAGGAAAATAGCAGCAACTAACCTGGCACCAGGTCAATGATCTCGTATCTTTCGAAAGATGTGAAACACGCAAACTGTAAGTCTACCATGTTCTATTACTATACCAAGTTTGAACAACGGCAAATGACCCACAGAAAAGTTATGTGTGGTCAAAGTTTTCAGTTCAAAGAGGTTGACCTCTTTGACCTGACCAAGGTCAATGGTCTTGGTAGATCAGAGCCGCAATTTTCCAAAAAAAGATGGCAGATTGATAGATGGGCAGATACTAAACATTTTGCGAAGCTCCGAGCGTTCGTTTCTGACCTGTGCTCGAAAATTCGTAGGGGAGTAAGCTCCTCCCCCGACCGGGCGTGGGTTAAGGCAGCAGGAGCGTGGCACCAGGCCTCCTCCCCATTCAGGTAGCGAGTTGACCGGCCCGGGCGCGGATAAAGGCAGCAGGAGCGTGGCACCAGGCCTCCTCCTCAGGCCGGTGGCGAGTTGACCGGCACGGGTTAAGGCAGCAGGAGCGTGGCACCAGGCCTCCTCCCCAGGCAGGTGGCGAGTTGACCGGCACGGGTTAAGGCAGCAGGAGCGTGGCACCAGGCCTCCTCCCCATGCAGGTGGCGAGTTGACCGGCACGGGTTAAGGCAGCAGGAGCGTGGCACCAAGCCTCCTCCCCAGGCCGGTGGCGAGTTGACCGGCACGGGTTAATCCCTCACAGTGAGCCCGTGGACGACTCGATGCTCCGACTGCCCCAACAGGCTGCTGAGATCTCGTTGGCGCGGCGCACAGCTGACATGTGAGCTGCCACAATCGATATGGCAGAATTCAGAGCCAGCTGCCGCTCACTTAACAGTCGAAACGTGAGGATTTACGCGAGCTGGGCGTCACTGGCCCCTGCCACCCCAGCCGGGGTTACGAGATCCTCTAAAGGAGTATGCGTCTCTGGTGCCACCGGCGACAAGAACACCGCCCGCTTCTTGTCGATATAGGTCCACGCAGTAGGGTTTTGTATCGCAGAAAGCTGTCAAGTCGTAGGCAACAAAAACCATAAGCTAACGGAATCGTTGAATTCCTCCCCTCCCCGCCCCCCTCCTCACCTGCACACAAACGCAATGTGGGTTTTAAACTCGCTGCCAGTAAACCGCAGCGAGCTCCGATTCTAACCTGGCTTCAGCCGTGCCGCCCGGGTTCTGGCTCGGGTCAGTCAGTCACGTGACTGGGTCACCTCGGGGTATATCCCGGCGGCTGGCTCCGACCGGTCGCGGTGGCCATGGCATTGCTCCAGTCTTGAATGAATTTGTGCTGTAGATCCATGGAATCCATCAATCACATTAAACGAACAAGAATGGCAGGCAGATATGCTAGCATTTGTCTTTCAGTATTCATCTCGCCTTCGGTGATCAACAGTGGTGTCAGACTGATGTACGATCAGATGCCAGGGATTCTATTAGATCCAGGGCAATTTTTGGCATGGGAGGGCGCCACGTGTCTCATTTGACATTTACGTATTAAATGACTTTCGGGAAGGAAATAAAGGGCAGGGTACCATGGTCATCTGTTATTTTGCTGACTTTCACTCCAGTCCCGTCAGTTTATATTCAAGAACCATGGGTGGCCGTTTCGTGTATAGACCACCTGAATGGTGCTCGATCGATAATCTTTGAATTGCGAGGTTTGTCAAGTGCTACACCATCATTTAGGCCTATTTTTCGCCAGTGCTCAGTTTATCTTTGGTAAATCAACGACAACCAAAAGAGGGCCCCGAAACCTGTTCATCACTTTCAAGGTGAGCATGTATTGCGTAACACTAGATCATGCCGCCGCCTTTGCCCATGCCTGACTGATGACGGGTCCAGAAAGTACGTGGTTTTTCTCTTGGTAAATAGTGTAGTGATACTTTTGTGGGTGGGTTTTGTAGCTCAAAATGCAAGTGAACCCGGCCAGGGAATGGGGAAAATATGGTAAAAGCACGAAGCTTGTCATTAAAGGCTAGTCAGAAAACTTAGTTCAAAGATGAGACCTAACTTTTTTGTACGTATTTAACAAGCCCGTACCAACTTGTTATTTATAAAAAGGATTGCAGAGATCTTGCACGCATAAGTTGCCATATAATTCTACATCACGACGTTCCATTGCCCGTTGCTCAAATCGGCGAAATTGATTAGCAAACGCATCACGTATCACGTGAACAAACTGACCAATGTCGTGTTAGGGCGGTAAATTCAACTGTCGAATCTAGCGTCGGCACAGGGTTTGTGAAAGTGACGTCACAGGTAACACCATCCTGCGGGAGAGCACTTCACCCAGACAACGGACTCAGCAGCTGTCACAGACAGACAACCCTCTGACGTAACATTCGTCAGTTGCGACACCCATGGGCTCATTTGCACATTCATGCTCCTCCGGACATGGATGTGCAATTTCCATTGCACATCCATGCTCATAATTGTTGAAGAGTGCGTCACCCGATAGCATTTGGAGTTTACGCATCCCGATCCAGCACACGCTAAAGGCCACCATTTTGTTTTCGGAGGCAGGAATGGCGACTGTGCGGACAACGATTGGCCGCGGGAGTCCAGACTGAGCATCTGAATGTCGTGCTCGATCAGGAGTTGCGAAGCGGGTCCCACGTCTGCACCGTGCGCGTAATTCTTGTTACGCTTTGGCACTAGCCGGTATGCTGAGTCTCCGCCTTCCGTCACTGAATAAAGCTTTCCTGTGGCAATCCATCGTCATCTCCGGTGCTTCTTTTTGGGAGCGCACAAGAGGCTTTGGCCGCATTTGTGGGCATTGAGCGCATGTAGGCTTAGCAGGCGTGTACCTTAAAAGCAGCAGTCGTTCTCCCTGCGGTTAAAGCTTAGCACAGCCCTTCTCAGGGCTCTGCCTGCTCGCTAATACAATATGGAGCTTGCTCTGCTGTGCCCAGAAAATTCTGCAGCCCGTTCCGCTGTCCACATCATTTGCTCCAAGCCCTTTTGAAGGCCTTCCTTGCCTGCTGACAGTGTGAGCTCACTGGAAGCTCTACAGGATCCGCGTTTTTGCTGATCGGTCAAGATTGGGGGCGGCTAGTAAACTTGGCCTATGACAGGATGGGCAGGCTGCCTTCTTTCTTTAGTGCGGTTCCAGTACGGTGTGACTGAGCCTCTCAGATGGTCTTTGACGAGAGCCGGCCCAGAGGCCGGAAGGCTAGCGCACATTTTATGTATGGATTGGTGAGATGAGTAGCCTGAATGCATGTAATGTATAGGTTCCCTGTTGCATGTCCTTTCGTTACAGGCAGTCCGGCAGCACTTGGAAATAATGGCGATGCTGCTGCTGATGATGATGGTAGCCGCGGTAAGTTAAGCGAGGCCGTGTGTGCTGGGTGCCGAGCAGTTTGCGAGACATCGATTTTAAAGCAAACACCAACGAACATAGAATCGGTTTCCACTGTGGACAGCGAAGCAGGAACGCAGGACACCGTGAATGGTATCAAGAAAGCCAGAGACGGTGCACAATGCAGACCCCTGGTCCTCTCAGGTGATCTGGGGAACTGACCCCGTTTGCATCACAAGCTAGTGTCACCAGGCGCCGTGACCAGTCGCCTGAAGCTACTCTTGACGGCAGTCTGACAGAAACCCAGTTTGAAACACACGTTCCTGGTAAAAGGAGTCACACGTCACGCCGCCTGGCTACACCAGTTTGCACCAGTTAACACTAGTTAGCGATGACGGGGCCAATTCCTTAGATGGTTGGCGGGGCGAAAGCAGGGCGCTACGCTGAGCACGTGACTACTGCGCTTTTCTTGATAAACGTCAATCAGCACCAGCGCAAAACTGGGTGGAAACGAACTCTTTTGAACGGCTGATCCGGCTGTTTCGCGGAAACACGCCATCGACGGAGCCCTGATTGCGGGAACGCTGAAAACGGCGTCCTTCTCTTTGCGGAGATTAGCGTGTCGGCTGGAGGCCGTCTGAATGCGGTGCCGGTCGCCGCAGCGCGCATCGCGCCGAGCGACGCTGCTCGGCCAGCGTGATTGGTCTCTTCAGTGGGACGAGGCGGCGGCGGCCGAGCGGAGGTGGCCGACTCGGCCGCGCGGAAGCCGCATCGGTCGGCCGATCACGGCTGATGACAGGCTATCGCGTCAGGCCGATCATCGCCGCGCCGCCGGCAGTTCAATCTGCGGCGTCACCCGGGCAACGGTCAGCAGACCGGCAGGCACGCGCCGACCTGGGCTGACCGGCCGCGCCAGCCACTGTCGACACCCCTCACGCCGTCACCCGGGCAACGGTCAGCCGGCCGGCAGGCACGCGCCGACCTGGGCTGACCGGCCGCGCCAGCCACTGCCGACGCCCCTCACGCTGGCTTCGCGGATGGCTGTGCTGGACGCCGGACCTCCCGACCTCACCGTGGACTCTGTGTTTTTAGCGTTACGGTTGTGGTTTGCGTTTTGGCTTCCGCTGCTGTGGACTAGCAGAGTCGTGTGAGAACCTGACAGAGGCACGATCAATCGACTACAGCTTTTTTTGTATAACATGTTGCTGTGATCATGTTCGAAAGCCTGGGAGGTTTGTTCGAAACCTAGAGGGTTTGCTCAGCACTCTGCCCAGCGGGACTAAGCCGCGGTTCTGCGGTGTGCGGTTAGTCTACGCCGTCAGCTTGTGTGGTGCTAAACAGCTGTTTGGGCGCAGTCGTAACGGTGAAGGTAGGGGGCAGTCGTCTTCACCAGTTTTCACTCAACTTGGTTTTAGCATCCCGGTTTTAGCATCCGGCTCTCGACAGGAGCTCGTTTCAGCACAGACAAGGAGTAGCTTCCTTTTCGGTTGGGACGTTCTAGCTACTCCTCCAACTCTGAGATGAAAGTGGATCAAGTGCGGAAAACATCCCGATCTTACGTATTTCGGGGGCGGGCTAGCCGCTCTGTCTCGAGCAGTTCCAAACTTGTTTTGCGAAATCCACCCCTGCTCTGGTACCCGCACCGCGCCCAAGTTCACCCAGTATTGTCCACCTGTGATTGGTGGTAAGCGTTCTGGACACCTTCCGTAAGAAGATGCAGTCTGTTTTAGTAATATATTGAATGAATGCCCGTGACATTTTTGTGATATCAGTTTTTCAATGGCGATACCTGAACCGAGGCTAATGAGATTAAAAGGCCGCACCTCCTGGACAGCGGCGTCCGTGGCTGCTGGCCTTGGCTGGGACTGCTACGTCAACTGCATCACTGGCCGTCACCAATGGTGGAAGTGAGGCTCGGGCCGTCACAGGTGGTGGATGTGACGCTCGGGCCGTCACCACTGGTGGAAGTGACGCTCGGGCCGTCACAGGCGGTGGATGTGACGCTCGGGCCGTCACCACTCTTGGATGTGACGCTCGGGCCGTCACCACTGGTGGAAATGAGGCTCGGGCCGTCACAGGTGACGGAAGTGACGCTCGGGCCGTCACCACGGGTGGAAGTGACGCTCTGGCCGTCACAGGTGGTGGATGTGACGCTCGGACTGTCACAGGTGGTGGAAGTGACGCTCGGGCCGTCACAGCTGGCGGAGGTGACACTCGGGCCGTTACAGGTGGCGGAGGTAACGCTCGGGTCGTCACAGCTGGTTGAAGGGATGCTGCGGCCGTCACAGCTGGCGGAGGTGGCGCTCTGGCCGTTACGGATGGCAGGTCAGCTGCGACGGCCGGTCGTTACGTCGACACCTGTCGCAGCAGCTGCGGCTCGGCCGTCACGTCCGACGATGGTGACGCTGTCCCGTCACCGTCACGGCCGCGCTAGCCACTGCAATGTGTGTCACCGTAGTCGGGCGGCGGTGGCAGCGGTCATCACAACTGACGTTGGTGATGACGTTGGTGACTGACGCTGGCCGTCACAGCCGGGGGGGGGGGGGGGGGCATTGACGCATGGTCCACTACTGATACCGGTACTACTGAACACCTACGTTTGACTGAAATGTGTTCCATACCACCAAGGGTGTTGTGAGTAATAAGTACCCAGGCACACATTTACCAGGCATGACGGGCATTGTGGATCCCTGTCAGCTGTCACTGTCAGCCGCGTATCTCATCTTAGGAGTACACATGGTGAAGAGGGATGTGCAGGCGACATGCGTGGACCTAGGAAAGGGAATGAAAAGGACGGGGGGCTCATATTTTCATTTATGCAGTTCCAAACGGGTAGTTTATTGACGGTAAGGCCGTCGTGTCGCCTCAGCAGAGTCTAAATATTACAGAGGTAGATGAATCATGACAGATGAGGTGCTGGGCAGCGAAATGCTCGGGTCAGTTGCAGGGATGGTGCTGGTATTGAAGATGAGTATGGTTTATACGGGAAGGCTTTGGAACTGCTACTTAAGTTGGTTGTGGTACTTGGTGCTTAGATATGGGAGAAGGGCGGAAGTTGCTACGGCTTGTGATGAACTCAATGTCGCATGAAATACGAGTCTGGCGGCATCAAAAACGCATATCCCACAACCGCTACTGATCTGAGGCATTGCTGGAAGTAGGTATAAAGGTTGCAATATTGCCGGGAACGAGAAACTAATATTCGCTGCCTTTATATCAGCTTAGTTATGACTTAGGTTATTCCCTGGAAATTTCAACCTCCTGCATAAAATTTTGATAATTAAACGGATTCATGTATACGTGCTTTTGGGCACCTTTTTCGCATGCATGTTGCAAGCCTTAATCAAGACTGAAATATAAAGTGATGCATATTTGGGTTCTTTAGTCACATACAACGAAATGGTCGGATTGAGCTCAGTTGTTTGTCGTGGTGTGCTGCACTGACGTTTCGGGAAATTTTAATCTGGTTTAGGACGATCGGTTGCATAAAACTGTTTTTATCGGAGGCCGCGCTAGCCAGAATCGGTCCCCTTGACTTCGCTTTCTTCTGCACGGAATTCAAGCGTACATCAAAGCGAGAAAATGCGTAGCCAGAGTATGTGGAACAGCTGAGATTGTTTAAAAATAAAGAGCACCAATGATTACTTGTATAGTACCATGCCTGTCAAAACCCGCTAATCGATGGTGATTTTCCTGGGCTGGCTTTCTGGGGCATGCCCAGAAAATCCTGACTTTATTAGCCTGGCATACTAGGTAGGCATTTCTAGCGTCAACGTAATCAGAAATGTCACTACCAGCCAAAGCCAGTAATTGAATTTCATTGGAGCAGAGGCTTTCGTGGAGATACATCTCAGGATGGTTCACCAAGCACACGCTTCCAACAGAAGACGGAAGGTTGTGGGATCGATTCTGGCTGCTGGTCCTGTGTCTACGTTTCGCCGGAAAAGACTGATTGTGACACTGAATAAACGGATGCATGTGACGTGTTCCTAACCTTACAAAATCATTAGCACATTATGTTTGGTCTGGGATTAAGATGATGCATCCTTTGCCCGTTCTCTTCCTTCTCCTGTGTGTTTTGCTCCGCAGTACCTGTTGGGGAAATATCTGGCTAAAGCGACTCACCGTTATGTCATGCACGCAATGCGTAATAAATGGTGACGGTAAACATTTGTAAGCCCTTGCACTGGTCCCTCAGCCTGCCGCGATACAGCAGCCTGCACGATAGTCCTTGGGTGGTAAAGTTGTTTGCGGACTTCTTTTAAAAATCGATACATTCCCGACACCTGCGGTGAGTGTCTCTCAGAGTGGTTGGCGGCTGTGGTACTCTGCCGTTTGATCTGCCATCGAAGAACCAACTACGGCAAGGATTTCAGTATTCTTTTCATGACCAGCAGCTACATACCCACATATACATATCATTCTGAGCAACCATGAGCAAAGATTTACGGCTTTGTGGGCTTAGAGTATTTCAGACGTGTAAATTTCTGTGTGCTCGCGGGCTTAACTGCATGTTACCCTCCCAGCAATTGTATATTTTAAAGTCAGGCTTCTGACGATGTGTGTTACAAGTCAAAACGTGCAAAATTAGTCTTGAAGTTTTCAATGATAAATGCAAAAGTGTAGCTGCAAGGCCACGCGCACAGACGCAGGTCGCCTTGGGGTGCGTGTTTGTTATCGTACCTCGCCGACCGCAGATGCACTGAGCTGGTGCGGTGCGTGTGACCTTGGCACCCATCGTGGGAATCGTGGCAGGCACGCTGGAGCTGCCAGCTGTTCGTCCAGCAATGTCGCGCCATTTGTTTTCTTTCCGCGCGGCGTCGTGCTGGAACTGCATGTTGCAGGTCATCCCCAGCTCTCGGATACTGTACGAATTCATTAGGAAACTTGATGATGCTGAGTATTGCTGTGCTGTGCGGTGCATCTTTATTGTCATGAGATTTCATTTCACGACTTTCCTCATCAGCGTTTTGGTTTTCCGTGTAGCCTTCTATTTTACTTTTGAACCGTGTGATATCACCAGAACACTAAGACAAAAATTGCAATGACTACGTAATGAATTGACATGACCTGAAAACAGCCAAAAATAGTACGTCTCGACCGTACAAACTGACAATGGCCTACAGAAGATCCCGCCGTCGCCGGTTGTTTGGACTAAAGATACAGCTTTTCACCTCCTTTTATCCGCGTTTTGCGGGCCTGTGAGTTTAGGGATGGCTTCTCAAACTCATATCCATAAACGGCGGAGTATATTCAGAGCAAACACTTCGGGTGCAACAAAGCATGCTTCTTCGTGTTCGTAGCTGGCCGTTGTTCTTTATCGCGCCAATTATCTTGCCAGTTTTGAAAGACATCGTCGCGAAGTCCCCACGCACAGTCACAGAGGCTATGCTGAAGATCGCACTCAAATGCCCTGCATGCACAACGATCGCCACTTCTAGAAATGACACCTGAGGCTTCAAAGAAAAGAAAGAAAGCCATAATTTTGTGACGAGCCGTTGACTGCGTGTTAAGGATTCGAAAATAATAAATTGTTTTATGTACAGAACTTTGGATGTTAAACCAAGAACTGCTGTTTTGTCAAGAAGGCTATCGAATAAATAACTTGCGTGTCTAGCTAACTTGACTAGAGCATGATTCATGAGATAATTGTCCTAGGAGTGCCGATGTGGGCTTTAGAGAGCATTTTCCAGATGTTTGTATTTTGAAACAAACATTAGATGTTATTAAATGTGCTCACTTGCAACTGTTGATGCACTTTTCAGGTGGAAAAGACTGTTCTAGATAGAAAATGTACACCATTTAGCAACTAAACTTCTCATGTCATCGTTTGATTACGTCACGAAACGTTTCTAAGACGCCGGAGTCGCTGCCAGATCCAGGTCACAATTGCCACTGTAGCGGACGAGCTGACTCACTTTCAGTGCTTTAACCTGCCGAGAGATGAAACCCGTTTTAGTGCGTATTTGCGAAAGCCCTATATCGTTCTGTGTGCATATTTTGGTCCTCCATTGTGGTGTTCTTATATGTTTCCCCGTGATTTGCATCTGTTTACCCACATTTAAATTCTTCATTACATGTTATGGCGCCGTTGTCAAGTTACTCAATTCCCAGCCTTACTTCTATCATAATTCGTACCGATGCCCAGATGCCTGTATTATATAGCACATAGCATGATTTGGGTTTGAAACTTGCACTCAACGCGTCAAAATAAACGAAGGCCAACTAATGACCGTTTACGCTACGAATCTCGCTGGTATACGCCAGACATAAGTAATTCGATGGCTATATTTGTTCCTGGATTTGAGCTATACATGGCCAGTGAAGTGCTGGTATTTACATGACGTTCGTTTTTCGTCATGATTGTCTGGGTGGCCTTAAACTGGCCTGCGCGAAATATGTCGCACAAGTTAGAGGTGGTCAAGCTCAGAAACAAGAGGGCTTTGAGCCTTTAAAGGGCATGACCGTGAACTGCACTGAATGATCTTTTAAGTGGTCATCTCAGTCCAAGCCTCAGAACAGTGCCGAAAACTCGATTTAAAAACCACGTTCATAACTGCATGCACTTGGCCTCAATGCTGTTGGAAAAGCACTGGCCAAAGAAAGCGATACCAAGTGAAGGGAAGGAGGGGGAGAGAGAAGGAGTACGGCAAACCGTTTTTAATGCAGATGCTGAGTTCTTACCTCAATCAATACTCGTAACAGGTCATGCAGCATTGTGGCCGAGCACTTTTTAAGCGGCGTTAAGAAGCAAAATAGAAGAATTTAACAAATCGAACTTAAAACGCTTGCTTTAAAAGCGGCCCGCAAGTGGACAAGGAGCCATTCATACTGTAAGCGAGCCGCGTCAAAGAATGTGGCGTTATGGGTGGAATTTCGGAAACATAAAGCATGTAGCTGGTGAATACTATCACGCAGACGCTCTCATCGCTTTATTCTAAACGGTGCGATCCGAACTGCAGGCTGCACCTTCACACCATAAAAATGGAACTAACGGGCTCAGATCTAGACATCAGTTGCAACAGATAAATTGTATTAATGGGTAATTCATACGGCGTGAAATTCCGCACCAAGCAAGAGCTTTTGCATGCTGAATAGCCACTTCTAAAGAAACGCCAGTCATTTTGGGCCAACTGATCATCTAATATTCCAACCGTCTAGATAGGCTTACGGTGATCTATTGCAGATGTCAGGGTTACAGCACGACCGTACAGTTCAGCAGCAGAAATGACATGCTATCGTTCAAGACCGGCATAAAAAAGCAGGCTAAATTACGCCAGAACGCTTCCGTAAATGCTCATGAATGCGTTGGGTTCCATTAGCGGATTCATAAACAGTACAACTCCAGTCTCAAGCATCAAAATCCCAACCGCCTTTTGCGCAAATGCTGTTTAGCTAAAAAAGAAGGACACTGATTACGTCTTATGAAACGCCTGTTTCATCTAGCAAACGTCTGATGGGGAGGGCGAAAGCTGGTTTCAGTAAGGATGCCATTTCATTTTGCTCGTAGAGACGATGCGGACTGGTTTTGGTTGAACATTTTCACTTCCTGTCTCCTGTCCAGGGTCGTACTTCATATACTTTCGGGGGCTGAGCCCCTCTTATGCTAACTTAAGCCCCCCCCCCTCCCAGTGCTCCCCTGAGCCCCCCCCCCCCACCCAATGCATCATGCGTATGAGCAAAGATGGACTACTGGGTCAAATAAATGCAGAAAGATTAACTTAAGTAAATTTTGGTAGATACCTAGGCACATCGCCATGAATATCATAATCATTCTGTACCAAATAGTAGCAGGTGGGTAGGAAAAGTATCCCGTGCCTAGTGGCTGTATCATGCTAACTCCTTCATACGTTAGGCCTGTTCACAGCTGTTTGAGGAGTGTTTAAAGTGATAATGCCCGACTGGGATAAAAACATTTGGTGGCAACGCGCGGCAGCTTTTGAAAGTACGGGACACACCACGTAAAAATTCTGTCATGCTTCGCTAACGAGGGCAATTGTCGCAAGTGTGGCTGTGCATGTTTTTAGTCTGGCGCGCAGGTGGTTACCAGTTGTGACTGGCAGGTGTGGCTGGCAGGTGGTTTTCCGATAGTCTGCGTGGTATCGGCGTGCAGGTGGTTATCCGATAGTTGTGACTGTGCAGGTGGTTATCCGATAGTCGTGGCTGTGCAGGTGGTTATCCGATAGTCGTGGCTGTGCAGGTGGTTATCCAATATCGTGGCTGTGCAGGTGGTTATCCAATAGTCGTGGCTGTGCAGGTGGTTATCTCAATAGGTCGTGGTGTGCAGTGGTTATCCGTAGTCGTACAGTGCAGATAGCGGTTATCCGATAGTCTGGCGTGCATGGGTGTTATCACGATACGTGCGTGGCTGTGACAGGTGTTATCCGGATAGTCGTGGCTGTGCAGGCGGTTATCCGACAGTCGTGGCTGTGCAGGCGGTTATCCGATAGTCGTGGTTGTGCAGGCGGTTATCCGATAGTCGTGGCTGTGCAGGTGGTTATCCAATAGTCGTGGCTGTGCAGGCGGTTATCCGACAGTCGTGGCTGTGCAGGCGGTTATCCGATAGTCGTGGCTGTGCAGGTGGTTATCCGACCGTCTGCTGAACGGCGCAGCACGATCAGGGATAGCGGTACTCATCGGTGATCCCCTACCAGGACCTAATATCTTTTTTCTGCGAATTACACCCCGTTTAAGCTTTTTACAAAGAGGCAGATTCCCATCTCTTTGGAATGGTCAGTCATCTATCTGCACCAAAGCCATTTTGGAATCTACGAAATAGATATAGCCTTCTACATCTTACATAGAAATGCAAATTGAGGTGGCCAAAATCCAGAGAGAAATAAGGTTCTAAGGGTATGTAAGATTAACGTTTTCGGCTTGCCCCCCCCCCCCCCTCCCACCCCCTACACCCGATTTTAGAAGGTGACACCCATGTCCATGTCGCGAAGGAATTGGAAGCCACGTCATGCAGACCTTTACGCTGCAAACTGCTGGCACCACCGACCCTTCTTCGATTCGCCACTGCGTCAGTGCGAGGACCCTTCCTGGAATGCCTTCAGGTAAAAGAAAGGCTAAATGGAACTGTTAACAACAGCCCCGAAACATTTCGTTCCAATCGCCTCGTGAATGATGTAGCAGCCTTCGGTGCTCATCTGACCGCAGTGCGCGATCACCGCGCCGCAATTGGCGCATCCAGTCGCTTTTGTCTATAATAATGCAGGTTGGAGCCCTAACTTGACGGGATTCCTAAAATCAGACTTGATGTGACGTTGATCTCGGATGACCTAAGTGAAAGTCGTGAGCATTGATGAACATCCCATATTTGTTTTATAGAATCACCGGGTGTTTACTAACAACCTGGTGATTCATGCTTGCGTGAAGAGCCGTTAAGCTATGTTGTTTTTACCCAGTGAATATAGTGATTACGACTCATTGTTCACTTCACTGCGACAGAAATCATGACGAAATAGTCGAGGCCAAAAAAAACAACATACGTCTGGGGTATTGGCAACTTTCACAATGCTAGTCTAAACACCTATCTGATGAGGCAGGCGCACCCCAAGCGTCTCGTGTGTACAAGAAGCCGCCAAGCTTCAACGTGCCGTTTCCGTACAGATCGTATATTGTTGACAGCGACGGGTTCGGAGAACCCTCTATGCCTCGGCCTAGTTTGGCCGGGAAGATAACAATCGGCCGTAATGCGACACCGCTGTATGTCTTGCCACCGGCGCGGCGTCCGCGGCTCACCCCCCTCCCCCCCCCCCCCTCCCCGCCCGCTCCCACTGGCGAATTCTATGTGATGGTGCGGCGATCTACGAATGCATATGGTACGAACTTAGCTGCGCTTGTGAATAGGGACGATGCAAAAATGGCATACCCACTAAAGATCACGCTTATGATAATCGCGTTTAGGAGTGAATGCGATCCCGCCGATCACGCCGGCGAGAAAAAAGACCATGCAGATGATTTGAATGTTCGGCGAACATTGCAAGTGCGCAGTTATGTGCATGCGAAGTTTTGCATCAGTGCAATTTTCTTAGAAAAGCGGTTCCGGCTGCTGCTGAGATTACAGCGCGAAGACGCAATGTAATGTAGCGCACCGCGAACATGGACGCAAATAAATGTGACGCAGCGTTCCCCGCAATCCTGTGGCGGCCGCCGACGAACAGGGACATCCCAGGAGACATGAGCCGGGGCTTAGCGAGTTCATCTCCCGGTGACGGAAATGTTGAGGGTGGGTGGCTTGATGCGCAGAACCTAGCCCGCCACTTGTCGGCCTAAATCGAATCACTGCTCTTCAAGCTTCAGCCCCGGGGACTTTTGACACTTCACAAAGTAGTTACTATGCACTGCACCTACTGCTTTCTTAGATGGCTCATTTTCCACGCGAAATGAATCAAAACACCAGAAGCACTGAACCCCTGACTGATTTGTGCATCCCGATTGGCCGACCAGAAAAGCTTTTACTTGGAGTTGAAATGTCCTGCTGGTTCAAGAGGAAAGACAATAATTAAGCTGGTTTAGTAAATGACACTGAAGCGTGAGTACAAATTATGAAGCTGTGATAGGTTATGCAAATACGACTCTTATGATAAGTGCGGTTTTGCGTCCCCTTTCAAGAATGCCTTGGCTTTCAAGACTTTCAAGAATGCCTTGGCCCCGGTATTTATCTTTTCCGCTCCGCCTCGTCCCCAATCTGGGACTCAAACTAGTGAAAAAGCCTACATAGGGCGAGTCAAAGCTAGCAAACAAACTCATCTGCTTACGCACTGTTTTCTTCTCCGCTGCAAAGTGGCCTTCATCATTCGCGTCAGCGCACTGATCTCGTGAAGTGTGCCATCTTCGCGCTACCCGAGGTTTTAGGATGAAAGTTTGGGAGGAAAAGTACGGATGGATAAATTGTGTACGCAGCTGTTGGTAGGCCAGTATACAGGGTGCGGCGTAAAGACTTGCCCATCCAAAAACATTGTATAGCGCGCTTGTTTTTCATCAAAGTGTTATTTCACGTTGTTAGCATGTTCCCTAACATGTGTTTTTCTCTCTTTTCGGTGATTTAGTCAAGAACTCAACATTAAACCTCGAGCATAAGTCGAAAGTCCGTGTGTGACAGAATAGTGGCTTTAAAAATGCTGGCGTTAGTGACAAAAAGATCCTGAAGCAACTAAAAGTCTGCAGAAAAGCTGTTTTTAGCGTGATGAAGCGGTACCACCAGACTGGTACGACTGTCAGCAAGCCCATTCCTGGCCGGAGCCGATCTGCTCGCACCAAAGGCGTCGTGCAGGCCATCAAGAAGAGGTTACGGTGTTACGGTTACGGTTGAGGTTACGACTACGGTGTACTTACGGCGCTAAGTTTGTATGGTAGAAATATGTCCGCAAAGATTCGAGCGGATATGGTTGTAAGCTAATGCTATTATGGTATAAAGGAGTGATTTAAGATAATGACATTTTCGTAAACTATTCGTGTTTCTCCTTCGGAATGCTGGTCCGGGTGTAAGCTAGATGCTAGAAAAGCAGTTTGTCAGGACAAAAACGCGCATGGAAAAAGTTAATGTTCATAAAAAACGTACGAAACTGTTTGTCAACAATTGTATGATCGCAAAAGGCTGCAAGGGGTAAAGTTGGTTTGGAAAAAGCTGGTACGCAAAGCTTGGTAAGTATTGATCATAAGGCAGAAAGCATCTGTGGATGCTATGCCCATGGAGGCTGTAAAGACCTACCTACCGGATACCAAATCATGCATCGTCCATTCGCAGATTTCACTGAAGTTTGGTGTGCGCTGGTTAATCGAAAACGCATATTTAGATCTATCTGGCGAACATGTAAAATTCATACCCTTGTACTATGTTGGGCTATGGTAACTTGGGCTATATTGTACTTGTACTAGGACTCAAACAAAGTCCTATTAAAAGGGGCGTGCAACAAAAAGGGTACAGCGATTGCACCCCTCTCCGGGCTCCGGGCTGCATTATACACGCAATCCCATGCCGGGCGTCAGGCACGCGTCCGCCCACCGTATTCCACAGGCCAGCTGACTTCTGGCGTGACAGTCAGCTGGCGTCAGAGGTGTGTTCAGAAGGTGTCGGGCGAGAGAGACAGACAGAGACGATAGAAAGGTGGGGATCAAGCAGAACCCCAACAAGTACGGTGCTCGATCTGCGGGGACATGTGTTTGTTTCATTTTTTCCTTTGGTCACTTTCACTCCACGGATAATTCCCACTTCTGTCATTAATTCCAGTATGCTTTCTGGCCACCACAGGGCCTCGAATTTATTACCTTGAAGAGCTCCATGAATCATAATATTGGACCTAACGTATGCCATTGTCGCTGCCCACCGCCAACCCCTGCCCGCCCCGTCCCACGTCGAAGATGCGTTGGGATGTGTTGGTCCCGCAGTGGCAGCGCGAAGAGGCTAGGCGTGAAGACAACGAATCTACATTTAAACTTGCAATGCGCACCTGTATGCGAACTTGTGCATGCGCACTTTTGTCAAGTTAACTTAATCCCCGAATAATATTCGCGTACAAATTTTGCGTACCTTCACCATTCATCGGCGTATCAGTTTTTGCTTGTTTTTTGTCATATGAATTTCGCTCCTGATAAGAAATTGTGTACTTACAGTTGCGTTCAAATAATTGTGTGCGAACTTTTCAGGGCGAACTTGTGCGTGATCAGCATTTTTGTACTTTTACCCGACGAATATTTTACTTTACGAACCTTATTATATACGATTTTTTGCATTGTGAACCTTTGGCATTATGCAATTAATATACTTCATGCTTTATCCTGACCAGCAACTGAAGCACAAGCTTTACGTTACGAGCCATTGCAAAGCGAACTTTTGCTATGCGTTCTTTTGTTCGCAACCCTCGCCCGGCGGACCAATCTGATCTGACGCAGCAGGTGGCGTCACACCCGTCGACGTCAGGCGAGCGCCCAGCGAAAAGATGGCGCTGACTTCGCTGCCGTGATAGAACACGATTTGAGGCAGTAGTGACATTGGTCGCATTGGCGACAGTGGGGAATGTGCTTGGCTTCACTGTCGGCTGCTTACGTCTCCATTCGTGCAAAGCTGCTGGTTAAGAAGTAAATTCTGTACCCGATTCCTCTCATCCCGAGAAATTGTGAATGGGCGCACGTAACAATCAGCCTGAACTTTGTTTCAAGTTGATTCATCGCTTGTTCACCATCGTAAAATTGGGAACAAGCTCAAGAAAACGGGAAAATCTACCTTTATTGAGATCTGACGTTAATATTATCAACACCAAGAAACAGACAGATTCAATAGTTCGCACACTATGGTTCGTGAAGAACTGAACACCTCGACACACACCGCTGCCAGCACGATTGTCGGTGTTTCCCCTGCCAGTCTTAGTTGCCTCTTGTCTCTGCGACGCCGAGGTACTGGGAGCTAGACCTGTTCCAGATCTGTATTCTTCAGTCTTCTAGCGATTTCTTAAAATTACGTTCCAATGTTCATAGAGCGAGCGACTGACGCAGTGCTTGTGTTGTATCATAGCATAAATGCGTTGCCTGGGCAAACGTCCCGCATTTAAATGTCTCGGCCTAGGATGCAGCACAGCCTTGCAAGAAGTGCACTGCATGTTTCAGAAAATTTCATGGTGACACGACTAGTAGTCTTAGAGTTAAATTTGATTGCATTTTTCAAAATTGACAATGAAAACTGCCAACGGCACTGTCTTGCTTTTAAGTGGAGGTGCTCGGTGCTTTTATATCCGCCGCCCAATCGTATGCTCCATTTCGCCCCACGACATATTTTGTCTGCACTATGTTGCGCAACAAAAGAGAAAACAAGGGCTCCTAACTCGAAGACTTGAGTTTTTACCGCGAGGAGCTGAGTACTTCATTCAGAGACTCGAGTGTTTAATTAGAAAACTTGAAGGAGACCCACGGTCGACAGCCTGCCCCCAAAACAAAGTTGCGATAATCCTTCCGGGTGCAGTGGTGCAAGAGTGCATCAAGTGCCAGGTATTTTATTATTTGAAAACAGAACATCGCGCGCGTCAAAATGACAACATGGTGTTGCTGTATGGTTGCCTGATGACGTCCATCATGCTTATGATAGCATGTCTACGCATTTACGTTACCTTCAGGTATTTTAAGGCCCAATATTACATCACGCGTCTTTTTTTTAAATTGTTAGAAAAATGAGCCTGTGTTACTCTCGCACAATTGCTCAATATCGAATGACATAACGCAGCGTGGCTCAGTATATTTATAATGCGTTGGTTCTTTAGGTGAGTGGCTTTGGAGCACATCTAAACGCTTAGCTATGCCACCTGGTGTGGTGGCCGTGGGCGAATGCTGTGACCATCAGCTGATCCTGAGCTGTGATTCTGGAGGAGGAACACATATTGTGACGTCGCGCTTTGCCAACATAGCCCGTGCTGGCTTGATAACGTCGTTTAATCACTGCCTCGTGGCATTTTGAAGGTCAGTTATTGTCAGAATGAGAACTTCCAACGGATCGTTCTGCAGCTAAGTGAAGTTATAGCGCGTCGTTATCAATGCGGAGTACAAGTTGTTGGGTCGAGCTCACTGAACACGCGTGGTTTTCGGATCTAGAACGGGCAAAGGTTATTGTTCCAAAAATAGATCCTCATCAATCTCGTGCACCTGATATGTTGTTACTTTGTGCTTTGTCGCCGGCAGTGGATTAAACCGCCACCATAGTCGAAGTGCGAGTACGTGGCACCCACTTCTCAATGGGCCCGCGTTAAGGCGCTATTACAGCGTATACAGACACGTAACTTGTTAAATCAGTAAATCAGGTGATAAAGCTGTGACGTTCTACCTATCTGCTCAAACAAAAACTACTTTCGGCAGGCCAAATCCCTCCAGGCATGGACCCCAGTACCGTGCTTTAGAGAGCGTACAATCAGAGGTAGGCAGACCAACGGATACACGAAAGGGCTATCCGGGGCCAATCAGCTCTAGGTGCGGTGATCGGGAATCTGTAATTTCCGTAAGAGTGGAATCAAGCGCTAATTTGCCCAGAATCTGATGCGGATGTTCACAAGTGGCTGTCCGATGTTCATTGGAAGTCACTAGTCCCTGGCCAGGGAAGCAGGGAGAGCACATGCTTTCCCAGTGCTAGAGTCCCGTTTACCTGACACCTGCAGCCGATAGGGCTCATCACGCACCGGAGGGCCGCGGCAGCCATGGACCCCATCAGGTCGCGTGGGGGTGAACCGATCGATAGCCCCAGGGTGCGGGCGCACGCGTGAGACCGGGGGTCAGTGATCTACCTCGGTGAAGATCACACGTCTCCCGTGCGACCACAATGCTCAGGCAGGCCCGGCCACGGTTCATCGTGACCGTCTCACCCGCCTACGTTACCCGCACGCATTGTCCGCATGCGTCAGTCGCTTGCGTTACGCGATCGTTGCGGCCGCGGACGCGGGCGGCGTGCGCCGACGCCACTGCCACCTGACGGCTGCGAGCACAACCCTCGCGCGGCGGCGCCGCGGCATTGATCGTTCGTGTTCGGTGCGGCGGCGGCGGCGGCGGCGGCGGGCGCTGGCGGAGCGGTCTGGTACCGCTCACCTCACACCACGTGAGTACCCGAGGTGTCGGCGTCTCGTGGCCGCGTCGCCGCCGCACGGCGCCCTCTCGATCCGTGCAGCCGTGTGACGGCGCGCGGGCTGTGCGTGCCTGGCTGGGACGGCGTGGCTGAATTTCGCCGCGGCGCGTACACGGCAGCCTTTAAACGCGGCTGGTGCGTATTGATCGGTCGTGGCCCGAGGGATGGACCCGCGCGCGACCAACCGGCCGGCAACGTACCGGCAGCTGGTCTATCGACCGGCGGCGGCGGCGCCGCCGCGTCCGCGGCACGCGCCACAGTGAAATGAGAGAATGGTTAGATGATTTGGGTGGGTTAATTTGGGGAGTAAATGTTTGGTTCAAACTGCTTAGAAACACCAAAAAACTTTTAAGCAATGTTCTCCTCAAGGCGGGCGGGAAATAATTCGCATTCAGAACAGCGTTTTTTTTAATCAAAACTATGGAGCACCTGAAATATAACTTCTTTAGCGCGCTGCTCTCAGCTGTAACGTCGGGAACAAAATACTACCAGACTGAAGTACCGCCATGTGGTACTCGCCCCTCATCGGGTTTGTATTAATGCTAGAGACTTGCACAATCATTAGCGTGCAGCCAAAAATGCTGGGAGAAGGGAAACATGATATAAGTTAAGGGCATTCTTCTCAACTTTCTGCACATTCAACTGAAGGGCGATATTGTGGTAAGATAAATACATTTTCAACCTCATTTCATATTATGATACCGTCTTGGTTACAAAAGCAGTGGTCGTTGTACACAGTACTTTAACTTTTAAGGACGGCCCTTCACCGAGAAGGAGATTGCTTTGATATCAGATGAAATCTTTCAGATTTTCTTGGCACTGAAATTCGATCGCCAAGTCGTGATGCACAGACATCCACAGCGACATCCTTGCTATGACTTACCCTTTTTGGCTTCGGAGGCTGACAGCAATAAGTTCATGGCCTGCCTCTCTCACACATTTCATGAGCAATGATTGACACATATTGCCAGAGGAGAGACATCCTGATTGGCCGACGAACGCCATGCGTTGCATCAAATCAACCAATCAGCCGCCGCCGTACGCGCGGCGCTCATTTTAAGGCGGCGTATGGGACCGGCGCAGAAAACTGTTTCATCGGCCCTGCGGACATCGAACAAATGTCCATCGGCTCCATTGGCCTGAGGACAGATGGCGATCGGTTCTATTGCTTGTCTCAGTGGGGCTTCACAAACCGCCGATTAGTTATTTGGAGCAACGATGGCTGAAGGAGACGTTTGAACGGTTTTCCCGGGCAGCTGAATACGAATGCACGCGCTGCAGCATGAGCGCACAACGCCCAGACAGAGTGCTGAGACGGAGAACAGTGAAAGGTACCAGCGTGCCGTTTTCGCAGCACAAAAGAGAACGATCTTGCAAGGCTGTACATAGAACGTGAAATAGCGGTCAAATTCGTTCAGTCCTTCTAGGTAGGCCAGCAACAGGCCCCGACGTGCTTTGCTATCAGAAGCATACATCGTTGACAAAGGCCCACTGATGGTGGAAGACCCCCCCCCCCTACCCCACTCCTTCACCCAAAAAAGAAGAAGAGGAAATAACGGGATGTGGTTATGCGATGACTCAGTGAACTCTTTTTACACAAATAGTATAGAAAGGTTTTGCTAGAATTTTCTGGGTTTTACAAAGATATTGAGTGCTCCGTAAACGTATATTGTGGATGGAGAAGGGGTCAACGATTTGCATTATCGTGACCAGCCCGTGGTAATCTGGAAATGTTTAGCCTTCAATCAGAATAGATTTGCGAAAAACCATGCAGCATCGTTCTAAACATGCACGCTCGCCCGTCACGTTAGAAAAGACGCAGCATAGCGATGCAGTCTCCATAAGTCGTGTGGTATCAGCCCCGCGGATAGCATAAGGCGGTCAATGGGCGGCCGAAAATGTTGATGCATTTGACTATGAGCACCTTACTGCATTAGAGCATCGATTCGTACATCGAAAATGCATTTCGGCCGTATGTTTCACCTGTGTAATAATCATGTTGCTGTTTTAAACATATTCGTATTAGTCTGGTCTTTGAACGGTGCAAATTGATTTCGAAAGACTTTGGAAACACTTTTTCAAGACGGCCGTGCTCACGCGAGATGGGGGAGGGGGTCTGCCGAGCCCGACAGAGTGAAGCCCCTCCCCATTCCCCCTCCACGCTCGACCGATGACCCCGTCCTGTCTGACCGGCGGCGACACGTCCGTTCCAGGTGATGACGTCACCGGCGCCGCTCTCCTGCGCCGTCTGCTCAGTGAAGTTCGAGGACTTGGACACCCTACTGCAGCACATGGCGGGCCACACGGCGCCGGCACCGGTGCCGGCGCCGGTCGGCCAGGCAGCCAACACGCGCCAGATCGTGCTCAGCCAGACGGCGTTCCTGCGTCTGCAGCCGATCCTGCAGCAGAACGCCTCCAAGAGCATGGTGATGGTGATGCAGCAGCCAGCGGCACGGCGGCGGCGCGACGCGGCCGCGCCGCCGCCGCTGCGGCCGCGGCCGCCGGCCACTGATCCCGCCGACCTGGACGTGGAAGTGATCGAACCGCCCGAGCCGGAAGACCCAGCCGACAACGAGTGCCGCGTTTGCAAGCGCCGCTTCAAGCACAAGTACTCGCTGGTGGCGCACTGTCGCCAGCACCTGATGTCACGTCTCTGCGGCGTCTGCCACCGACGGTTGCCCGATGGCGAGGCGCTGGTGCTCCATCTCGAGACGCACATGGAGAAGAACTCGACGTTCAAGTGTGACCAGTGCGACAAGTCGTTCGTGCATGCCAAAAGCCTGTACGTGCACAAGCGTAACCACAGCGGCGTGCGACCATACACCTGTCAGTACTGCTTCAAGACGTTCCGCCACTGGCACAAGCACCGCGTGCACGTGCGCATACACACCGGCGAGCGGCCGTACCAGTGCGAGGTGTGTGGCTGGGGCTTTCCCCGCAACGACGAGCGCAAGCGCCACATGCGTACGCACGTGGGCCGAAAGGCGTTCCACTGCATCGACTGTGGCGTCGGTTGCGGCACACAGGTGGCGCTGATGCGGCACGTCGAGATTCACCACGGCAAGGGGAAGCGCGCGAGTGGCCCGGGACCAGCCGAGGCGTCGGAGGAGCCGGCCGACGCCGCCTCGCCGGCCGGCCGGTCAGACGAGGAGGCCGAGGGCGAGCCCGAGGACACGGCCGACGAGAACTTCGACGACCTCGACGAGCAGATCACCGTCAAGATCGAGATGGACGGCGCGGCGGGCGTCGCGGACGACGGCGACGAGGACAGCGACGACCCGCCGTACCAGCCGTGCAGCTCCGAGTCGGAGAGCGACGCCGACGCCGCGCCGGCGGTCGCGCGCGCGCTCCAGCCCGAGGTCGGCGTCGAGGTCAACGCTGAGCCGGCGCGTGACCCCATCGCCACCGACGAGCAGGTCCAGTCGAGGGCCGGCTCGAGCGCGGACGGCGCCGGCGTGGTCGTCAAGGAGGAGCCGCCGGACGCCGAGCAGATGGACGAGGGTCCGACGCGCGACCCGTGGGGCTCAGAGGACTCGGAGCTGGATGACGACAGGGCCCGTCTGCTGGAGCCAGAGGTCAACCTCACTGAGATGTTCATCGACATCGAGCGTATGCGCTCGACGATACGACGCAAGATCGCCGCCAACGCGCACAAATTCGACGACGCTGTCACGCTGAAGGCCAGGTCCTTCGTGAGGGACCCGGAGCCGAACATCGACCACATGCGGTCCATACTGCGCGCCAAGCTGGAGGAGGGCAAGCGCATCCAGCAGCTGCTCCGCCAGAACGAGGCGGACAAGCGGCGGCTGCAGGCGGACATCGAGCGCGGCCGAAAGCGGGTGAAGCTGGAGCCGACGGAGGCGGACGGCGGCGCCGAGTCGACACCGATCTTCGTATCGAAGACGGTGCCGAGCGTGCGTCTACGGCGTCTGTCGGAAACCAGCAGGACGGACGTGAGTCGACGTTGGATGTCGAGCCGGCTCTCGGCCGAGGGCGGCGAGCCGGGACGCACCAGCGACCCCAGCGCTACGCCGCGCACCCCGCGCCGCCGCTGGATCCAGCACCGACTCAACTTCGCGCCCGACGACGGCGCCATCGTGGCGCAGGAGACGCCGGCGGGCCTGCGCATGTCCACTGGCTTCGGCCAGCTGTAGAGCGCGCTCAGGGTCGCCGTGCCCGTGCTTTGGTGGTATCAGCTGCAAAACGCATTCTGGTTTACCCAGCTCTAGCCTACGCTGGGATTCGGCCTGCCGTTGAGTGCGATGAGGCGTCGGGCAGCTGCGGAGCGCACTGGGGTTTGGTCAACTGTGAGGCGCACTGAAGGCCTGTGAAGCTGTAGAACGCGCTAAATTTGATCAGATGTGAAAGCCTGGACGGTGGCGACCACCGCACACTTGCGGGCGAAGACGAGTGCACCGATAGTTACATGAAGAGCGATGACCAAACGCATGACCGAACGCACGGCTCGTCCTATTCACGATTGGTCCACTGACGAGGGAGCAGACGACCCTATGATGGACGAACGGCAGGGCTGGCAGGTCACAGACGACAGTCAGTCTGCCCGGTACGAAGGCAAATGAAGGCCTTCTTGAAAAAGGCCGGTCCAGTTCGTACTTGGCTGACGCTTGGAGACCAACGGAGGCAACCCGGTTATCGTTACAGAACGTCAAAATGGACTGGACTTGCGGCACTCAGTAAGCCCGCACAGACAGTGTTTGCTCTAGTCAAACAGCGCCGCCGCGGGCGGGTATTTCTTCGTGTGCACTGGTGCTGATACGAGAGTGAAGTGCCTGTTGCTATGGCGTGTCTAAAAATCCGACATTTAGTATTTTGGTAACTGGTATTTGGAGGACCTTAACCTGCTTAGACGGCTACCCCAGTATTAGAGAAGGTACCATTCAACGATTAGCCAGTCATTTTGACATTTCCCCCTTCGTGTAATTAGCTAAATGTGTGTGGTACGTCGCGGATCTATGCCTATTTATTTGGTATTTATGAGGATGATTGGGTATTTATTGAGTCGTATTCAAGTGAGTAGAATTCAGTATTTATTCCGTATAATAGAGATATGTCAAGTGCATGACAACTCCACTTGTGTCGGGTATTTCAGAGAACATATTTTTATTGCAGTTATGAAAGGTGTTAACACCTGCATTTATCGCCATTCATTCCACTGAACGAAACGTTCCATGAAGGTGCAACTCGACTAGTCATTTTGATATGTTGTTGCTAGCTCGTTGAGGCATATCATTTTTACTTAATTGTGCGTTGTCGTTTGTTCACTCGATTCCGTTGCTTTCATTGCCGTGCATTACAGTTACGTTTCTGTGATTTGTGAGCGTCTTACTCTGCTGATCATCCATGAGATACTTTACGGTGAAATAAAGACGTGTCCCGTTGAAAGCTTGCATCAGGTGACTTCAGCGAACCTCACTCCCAGCACATCACTGCAGGGATCGCGTCCGGTCGCTCGCCAGAATCGTCACGTTCAACGCCCGTAGTGTCGCGAAGCACGTGGGGCCAGAGAACGCTCGTGGCGTGTAGTCAAAAGCTTCTGGCTATCGTTCGTCTGTGTTGTGTGCCATCTGCGGCCATTTCCTTGATAGCGACAGTGGCGCTGCGTGGTGGTCAAAGGGTGAAACAACGTGCTCAGAAAATGATACCATGCATGATCAATCAAGGTTAGTTTGCTCAATCCCCGTTTGCGGAAACGTTAGACATCTTCCTTAGCGTTGTTTACCACGCAAAACCACACAATCAGAGAATCTGGGCTCGCCATTAAGCGTTTAAGGAAATGGGTAGTTAAAGACGCGGAAGGCGGGGCGGGGGCGGGGGCGGGGGGAGGGGGGGAGAGAGCAACGGGGCAGCTCGCTCCCCGACTTGAAAGCGGGGGGGGGGGGCGCTCCCTCCCTTCCTTCAACTTGGAGGGACTTTTGAAGGTCCTTTTTGGCACGTTATTAGCCGATTCTGAGCTGCGAATGGATTAAGCAAGCCTGAAAGTCCGTTCTGGTCTGACCCGTCGATGGTTCATTCTTGCCTATTTAGTCACCATTTTGCCCAGGAGACGGTACTTCCGAGTCTGCAGAGTGCCTATTCTGACCTAAAGATAGGCCACTATTTACTGGAGGGTCCATTCTGGCCTTTAGGGGGCCTTTTATTAGCACGTGCCCGTGTGGCCGGCTAGATACCCTTCACTCGGGTGGGGGTTCAATTTGACCCCCCCCCCCGCTGAGATCTCCGGAACTAAGCAAGCTAGAGACACCAAATTTACAGGGTGTTAACCTGTATGTAAACTTACTTAGAACAAATTTTGAGGCCCCCAGGTTATGATCTTCAGGTTAAATAAGGTCAAACAAGGTCAAATTCCAGGTTGGTCTCAAAAGTGCCCCAGAACCCAGTTAGCTGCTTCTAAGCAAAGGGTCACGAGCTCACTTAAGGTCACGTACCCTGTTTGGCCCCTTGAAGGCCATGGTGACCAAAAACATACAAGACTGCTCTTAGTTTTGCATTCGAATAAGCAACAAGGATTACGCCAGGCAGTATGTTCCTAAAAAACGAAATGTCGATCTGGGTCATCTGAAGTCAATGATCTATTTTGACCTCTAGCAAGTCAGTGAAAGATGTATAATGCGGTTCCTGCTATCAATAAATTCGAAACGAGCACCAGAAACAATCCAATACGGCAAGCCCTAAAGAAATACAACAGGTTGGTTTTGACCTGGACCTGACATTCATACCTGACCTTCGGTCGACGTTATTTGCCCATTCAATATTTGTGTTGTATAAGAAAGCATTTCAGAGATGTATGGCTTCGTCAAACACTCAGTTGTTGCATCAGATTGAACAATTCCCTAGAATTGCCTTCGCTGAAACTGTGGCCTGAGTTTGACCTGCTATAGGTCAGAGACTTTACAATGTGCATCTAGTCCGGAAACCATTTCGGGAAACCTTCGGGGGGTCCATTTTACCCCCCCCCCCCTCCCGAGCGCGTATTAACTGTGGAGGGTCAACATTGGCCCATACAAGGCCCATTCTGGCCCGTATAAGGCCCATTCTGGCCCGCGGAAGAGCTATTACTGACTACAGAGGGTCCATCTGGCATGTGTGGGGACTCATTCAGGCTTGTAGAGGGCTCATTACTGAATGTGGAGTGACCATTCTAGCCTGTAGATGAGCCATTACTGGCCGTGGAGGGCCCATACTGACCTGTAGAGACCCCAGTCTGACCAGCAGAGGGTCCATTATTGGCTTGAGATGAAGGACATTTCGTCCCAACCCGTGGTCCCCAGCAGCTGCCATTCTGGCGATTACGGGGCAATGACCTCCTGGTGGATTTCGAAGGCTGTCAGAGGGACGCATCGCACACCGTTCCCCTTCTTGATGTGACAGGCTCCCCGGCCGGGACATCTGGAAACGCAGCGTCCCTCACGCGTTCAAAAAGATTAAAGGATCGACACGGGGAGTCCAATAATTGACACCAAGACACCAGTTCGACTTGTTGGCCTATAGTTCGAACGGTGCGGAGGGCCGTTTGTTCGGTACAGGGGCCTCCGACAGACACAGGGACTTTCCATTGTCCCACTGTGGATGTAAGTCCCCGCATCGTCATCTCGCAGGTCTTCTTTCATACTGTCGAGAGGACGCGACCAGTGCGAGAGGCCCTTTGACATTCGGGGTCCCCTCTCTCTGTCCGCATTTAGCAAATGTGTTTCTGGCTGACCTGGGGCTCGTTGCCAACACAGGGTGCACTGTTAGACACTGTGATCCCTGACTGGCATAGGAGATCCTTGGTTGTTTCAGGGGCCCCGAGCAGTGTAAGAGGCCTTCTAATTGACATTGGCAGGCCCCGACCTTACCTTTGCTTGGGCAAGGGGCCATCCGGGGCGCAGACCAGCACAGAGCAGACCGCATTCGGCATTGGTGGTGTCAGTCAGCTAACTGATGAAGAGGCCCTCTCTGCCCTAAGGGGCCTCTGATCTTTGCAAGAGGTACTCTGACACATATGGGGGTCCGGCCTTCCAGGTTGGACTTCAGGCATCGGGCATCAGTTGACTTGCCATTGACAGTTGGCTTGCCATTTGGACCCTCCGATCGGGTCCTTGATCGTCAGCTCCAGTGGGCCCAAAGGGCCCCTCGGGACCTGAGGACCTAAGGACCTCAGGGAGGGGGATGTGGCACGCTCCCCAGCACCACGTGCGCCCTTCATGGCCGTGCCTTTGGAACTTGGTTCTTCGTGAAATTGTTATTTTGGAGTCATTTGTGATGCACTCGGCATTTTTCTTCATTGTGAAATGAAGGCATTGGAACCATTTATAGCGCCAACTGGAATGAGGTGCCTCTGGAAGCTGAATGCTATGACAAACCGAAATAATAAAAAAATTGGTCCCCTTTCGCCGGACAGGCCTATCAAGAATGTCGTCAGAGGGAAAGGCACATAAATTGTGGTGCTCCTGGACTTTTGCGTCCCTTGAAAATGATGATCCTGGGCCCTGTAAATCGCCCGCCTAGATTTTATGCCCCTTGAAAGTAGAGGTTATCGATGCCCCACACTAAAGGTTTTGGTTTGGTGCCCGCTCGTCCAATGATAGAATCTTCGGTCTCATTAGGGTGGGAGATTAGACATTTGTTATGCCCCGCAACTTAACGACCGTTAAGAATGAATGTTTGGAGCCTTTTGTGCTGTCCCTGGAAAATCAGGTTGTGATGGGGCTCCGGAGTGAAGGTTTTAGTGCCCCTTCACCACACATTCTGGTGCCTTCTTGAGGCACCAAAGCCTCATAGGGCCCAACAGGGGCATGACCACATGCCCTTTCCCCCCCCCCCCCCCCCTCCCGCGTCCATTCCTGGTCACAATCCACTCAAAGGTTTGGGATGTTAAACTGAATAACTCAGAGTACGTTGTTGACCCAGAACGCTCATGACTAACTTTGTTCCTGTCCTACACAGCAGAAGTGTGGTTTCCTTCTCAGCCAACTTTTCAGGCTCTAGAATTTCCAACTTTGACGGAGACGTAGCCATTTTTCGGCTTACTCTGTAGACAAAGTGGGGCCAGGGGATAAATTTTATATCTAAAACTATTGGCCGCAGTGGAGTAAAGTATTTAATATTTAGTAGCGTCATTTTTCAAGCCCAATGCGCATGCGTACTTTTCTGAGTCGGCGGCCGCCATTGCCAGCGTGTTGGCGGTGTGAGCTGGGTTCCCGCGCCAGTAGTTGTGTGCTGCGTTCGTTGTCCACAAGTCCAGACATCGTACTGTGTTTGGACAAGTAAAAGCGTGAAAATGGCGGACGTTGAGCAGGCTGATGGAGATGAGGCGTCATCGCCTGGACAGCAGGACATCCCCGCCAAGAATGAACAGAGGGAAGAACCGCCTGAGTCGGAGCCTCATAATGGTGGTCCCGGCCATCACATGGATCAAATGGATGATGGGCCTGGTCCTGACTTTAACGGACCTATGCGAGGAGGGTTTTGGGGTCGAGGACCGCCGTAAGTGTTGGACTTATGTGCGCTCTGGAGAGTTGATGTTTGCCTGTACTGCTACCTGGCTTCCAGTCCACAAACCATGACAAACACCAGTGAGATGTTAAAGGTAGACAAGATCATGCCTAAAATGTGGCAGTTAGCTGCCCCATGTGGGACAGGTTTTGCTAACCTTGACTACCCTTTCTTTTCCTTCAGGTGCAGTTAATGAATTATCAGTTAAGTCCCTGTATTATCATACCGGATGAATATGTCACAACATTTAATGATATTCTTGGTGCTCCATTTCATTAATTTGTTCCACAAAATTTTGATGTGCCACCCCAAACTAGAAATTGTGCCCCACCTCTGCTCCAACAAGACCTTGTTGGCAGATGCCATGGGGTGCAAACTGTCCTGACTGTTGCAGCCTAGGCAGCACAAAATACATGCTAAGCTGACCATGTTAGGTTTAGTGTAGTGGTAAAATGTTGCCAAAAATTATGGTCCCTGTGTACTCAAAATGTGGCTGCCATAAGTTTAGTGTAGTCCCAACAATTTCAGTGCATGGAGAGCCAGTGTTGAGTTGAAATGTAGCAGTTGTTCTGATATGAAGTACTCCCAAATATGTCAATTGCTGATTGAAGTTAAACAAGCTCAAAATCAGTGTAATTTAACATCAGAGTATGGCTTACATATATGCCAGATACAGAGCAACATCTTCAAATGGCCATGTGGGAGAATGGAATAATTTTTGCCAGACCATGGTGTATGTAGCCTTTTCCAGTGTGTGCTCTCAAGATTTGTGGCTCAGACTGCAGTCCAGGGTAGTGAACTCAACCTGAAATGATATATGTAAATCAGGAAAAGTGAAGAATATCAATTGTTAAGGCAACATTACAGGAGAGAAAATCATACTTTGGAGCAGGGTACAGGGCCATGTGCCCCCCACTTCCCTAGTGGTTTCATAAAAATGCATATTTATATCTTGATATTTAAGCTGGAAAAAGAGAAGTCTCAATTAACCTGAGGTCACATGGCAAAGGGTTGAGGAGTGTTGTTGATGAGGGTGGCATCAACATGATAGGATGACTCATGCACTTTTATTTCCAGGCTTAATTTAACATATATGATGTTCAGTCTTAGAGACTTGATTAGTTATGATCATGTTTAAAGAATTACCTTCTATAGTTCAACCATTTGCACATGCACTATTGATTACAGTTGGATTACTGTTACTTGTGGATAGATAATTCAGCATCCTTCAAGATAAGCAGCATCCTCACAGGAGTTTACCATCAGAAATATTTCAAACATACTCTGGTGAAGTGTTGGGACCAGTCATCTAATTGTTACACAAAGGCAAGTAAACAGTTTAGACAGGAGGAGTTGGAGTAGACACCAGCAAATTATCAAAATGATGAACTGACTTAATTGTGTTTAAGTCCAAGGTATTCAGCCCAGCTAGTTGCTTGCCTTCAAATTTCCATCGCTCTATGTTGGGACAGCTAGTGCAAACCGCATGTCAAAGGGATGCAGATAGCATAGCAGTTAACATATCTGTGTGCACCTCTGCACATCTGGTAGACCAGAGGTACCAGGCTTGATGTCCTGCAGTGCCAGCCCTTCCTGCAAGGGGGAGAGGGAGGCAACATGATAAAACAGTAGTCTAGTGTGTCTTAAAGCCCTAATGATGATGGCTGCATGGCAAAGGCCAGTAGTTACCTAAGGTCAATCTTGCTGAAGATTTAGATTAGCTTGACAGAACTTAAATGGTGTCATCTCAGACTGTGGCTGAGAGGAGTCACACTGCTGTGGATTGCAAGATAAAAGAATCCCTTGTTCACTTGTAAATGATTATCTTCTGCTTCATTTTGAGTCCATATTTTGCACTCAGGCCATCACAATAGGCACACAGGCTTGTCCGTCTGTTACCTCTTTTATGCATTAATGCCACATAATGAATGTTTCTCCTTTAAACTTAAGATCATATAGCAGGCTTTCAGATGGTAACAGCATTAGTTTTGGATGATGTGCTACCCAAGAAGACATCATATTTGTTGATTTTTACATTTAATTGTTCCAAAAGGACCTGGCCTACCAAACCATTAAGTTACCTATAGAGAGAGGTGCAACTACCTCATTTGAATTGTTTGCTGTCTGCTTGCTAGGAACTTTCTCTGAAATCCTTAGAAGTTATACACAATGTTGGTCTTAAGGGGGCTCAAAATGGGGCAAACATTGTAAATGCTGCCTGTTGCACTCCACCATTCAAAGATCCATTGGTGGACAATGCATTGTAGCAAAGGTAGCAGTGGTGCACCACTCCTCATACAACTTCTCACAATGTGACATTGCCATTGAAGGACCTGCACTCCAGCAAGATTGCCACACGAGCATTCCCCAGTACTGTTCGCCCATGCAGTTGTCCTATCTGCGAATGGTCGGCAGCACGCCGGCGGCGCGTCACGAGCCCTGACGTGGTCCGTGTCATGTTCGCAGCCGGCCGGGTGGTCCGCCGGGTGGTCCGCCAGGTGGTCCGCCGGGCCCGTGGCGCGGTCCGCCGCCGCCCCGCTTCCGCGGCCGGCCCGGTCCGCCCGGCCCGCCCTGGTCGCCGCGCGGCCCGTGGCGCGGCCCGCCGCCGCCGCCCTTCTTCCGCGGCCCGCGGCCGCCCTTCCGCGGTCCGCCGCCGTTCGACCCGAACTGGGGACCGCATCCGGGCATGATGGGCGGGCCGATGGTGAGTGGCCGACGCCGGGCGACGCGGCGCGCCGGATAGCCGTGGGGGCTGCACGGAATGCAGCGTGGCACGAGTGGCTGCGTTTGATTTGCGTGTTGCTTGGGCTCTTCGGTTTGTTGGCTGCTCTCAAAGAACCTGTGACATGTGCAACCTGCCCTAGCGCGTCAAAAGACATGTTCCCAATAGCGTACTGATCTTTGGTATGTTGGAACCATCCCAGCTACGTCCATCGCACCGGTCATTGTTAATCAGCTGTGTAATCTCTGTGTGCTGCGCATCGGGTGATCGCGAGCGTGTCTGACGACGGCCGGCCGTCTCGGCAGGGTCCGTACCCGCCTCCGCCGGGTATGGGCATGGGTCCGCCGCCGGGCTGGGGCGGTCCGATGGGCCCGCCCGGCGGTCCGCCGCCCTTCCAGGGGCCGCCGCCGCAGCACGCGCCGCCGCCCCAGTTCGGTGGCATGAACCTGGCCAACGTGTGGGTCGAGACCAAAAACGACGACGGCAAGCCCTACTACTACAACGCTCAGTCGCGAGAGACTACCTGGACCAAGCCGGAGGGCGACGGCGTGCGCATCCTCACGCAGCAAGAGGTGGGTGGTGGAGGCCCGGCCAGCGGGTGGTGGTGCCGCCCCCTTACGCCCTCCTGCGACGCTGTGTACCATGTCCTGGGTGGTGTCGGAGGGTTTCATGGTGGGCCGCCTGGTGCACCGAGCCTTGAGCTGACTCGTTTTTCTGGCGTTGTGGCGTGCCCAAAACTGCCATGACCATAGGCATTGGAGCTCCGCGCTGCGATTATGAGGTCTGCAACACGTCCGGTGATAGGCTAGAACCCACGCCCCAGCGGAGCCGGGAAACCTGGCGCTGTACCGTCCTCACCCCCGGGCCTCTGGTGCCTGCTGGGCGGGTCGGGCGCCAGCCTGTCGGTGGGCGAGGTGTGAGCGACACGCTTTCCGTCAGGTGGAGCAGATGACTCAGTCGGTGGGAGGGCAGGCGGGCGGCGCCGCGGCCGCCGCCGGACAGCACAACAGGGTCAAGTCGGAGAGCGATGCCGAGGGTGACAACAGCCAGGACTCGGACAACAAAGGTAGGAGCGACCCGGCTGGCCTCGGTGGATTGGGTAGGGTGTTTGGTGGTTGGTTTCATGACAAATTGACGGACGAGACGTCGGGTTTACACTCTCACTGCTGGGAGATTTACAACATTTGCTAGGTTCTATAATCCGGAAAACCCCAGCATTTAAGCTCGACTGGAAACGGTGTCCCGGGCGTGGCATTTTTTTTTTTAGGCTGTGTGGTGAGATGTCCTTTGGTGTGCATAAGCGCCGCGTCAAGAGATTGATACTCGCCACGCTGACCAGTGGCGAGCCGCTGACTTACACCGCCGGTCACCTTACGAGCCGTGGCGCCTGCCGGGGCGCGTGCGGCCCGGGCGCCGGTCGGTCTGACGCTGACCATGCCGTGTCTGGCCCGCGCTGCAGCGGACTCATCGGCCGCCGCCGCGGAGGGCGCGGCCGGCGGCGGCGCGCCGCCCGTGGTGCCCGGCGGCCCGCCGCCCTTCGGCAGCGCGCCGCCTGGCCCCTTCAACATGCCGCCGCCCTCGTGGATGGGCGGCCCGTGGGGCGGCGGCGGCGGCCCGCCGGGGCCCGGCGGCTGGGCGCCCGGCACCGGTCCGCCGCCCACCAGCACCCAGATGCCACCGCCCACACAGCCCGTCATTCAGGGCGCACCATCAGTCGACAACAAGGAGGTGAGAACCGCAGGGGCGTCGGCGCCGCGCGCGCAATGAGGCGGTCAGTCACTGGGGGAGGATGGGGGGGGGGGGGGGGGGCTTTGGACAGACAGGAGGTGTGCATGTGCTAAACACTTGGGCTTCTGCTAATCGAGTAACTGTGGGTTTCTGTATCATTGGAATGTACGTGAATGTTTTCGAGTTGCTCTTCCCACGCCATTTTCGGTTGTCATCTGCTGCACAGTCAGTGGCTTGCTTGTGCGCTCCAGATCAGTGATAAAGTGGTATCCCAAGGGCCTATGTTGGTCGGGAAGCCCCACCCCAGGACCGCGATGTCGCGCTCCTGTGGACTGTGGTGACTACTTGGCCTGACGCGGCTGTGGTAGACCTCGGAGCGCTTGTCTCGGTATACCAAGGCGTGACTCCCCTTTGACAGGCCGTTGTGTTTCACGAGCTCCGTCGCACGTAGCCCTAGCATCACTGCAGTGTGGCCGTCGGCCTCAGCCCGGGGGCGCCATCCACATGTGTTCCCAACCCGTGCCCAGCCGTGTAGACCGTGCTTCAGGGGCGGGGCATTGCGCCGGCCCCGTGCCCCGCCCTTGTGGCCGGTGAGCCAGCCGGGCGGCCGCCTGACCCGCCCGCCTGACCCGCCCGCCAGCTGGACCCGGAGCTGGTGGCCAGGGCTGCCGAGTGGACCGAGCACACGGCGCCCGACGGACGCAAGTACTACTACAACGCCAAGTCGCAACAGTCGGTCTGGGTGAAGCCGCAGCCCATTGCCGATCTCGAAGGTGGGTCGCCGCGTCCGGCCGCCCGGTACCCGGAGGAGCCCGGCTCGGCACCCCCCGGCAGCGGGTACCATGTACCGCCAGGGCTGGAGTGGGCCGCGAGTCCGGTGGCGCGGGGATCTTAGTGCCTCCGTCACTGCCATCGATGTGTAGGGTTAAGCCGCTCGTTTTTATTGACGGGTCGCGCGGATTGTGTCGGTTTGATAGCGAGGCTGGGCCAAAAGCTGTGGTGGTGTCAAAGACGGAAGTGAGGTTTACCGTGTTCACATGTGACATGTTAACCTTCGGCAATACCTCTGCTGGATCTACGTTGGGTCTCCACGTATGCGATTAACATCACAATACAACCGCGTAAGATAACACCATCTTTACCGCAGATGTCTGTTGTGTGTTTCTCGCCCGGAGCGACCCCGATCTCATGTAATTCGCCGTCATGGATGCGTCCCTCGTGCCTGAACTCTGATGACCCGGTGCGGCAGCGGCGCGGCTGGCGGCGCAGCAGCAGGTGGCCGCGGCGGCCGCCGCCGCCGTGGCCGCCGGCGACGTCAAGGCCGAGCCGCTTGAGGTGAAGCCGCAGCTGCAGGCGCAGTCGCAGCCGCCGCCGGCGGCCGCCACCGACGACCGCGAGTCGGCCGACGACGGCATGGACGTGGACGACGACGAGGACTCGCGCTCGGCCTCCGAGACCAAGGAGGAGCCGGCGCCGGCCAAACAGGAGGACAAGAGCCGGCCGGTCAGCTCCACGCCCGTGCCCGGCTCGCCCTGGTGAGTGGCCGGCCGCGCGTGCTGAGGACCGCCGCCGCCAGGGGGCTGGTCTGTCACCGAAGCAGGAGGGTCGGGTAGCGTGTAGCGCCGAGGAACTGGCTAACGTGGCGCGGAGGATTGTTGTTCCAAGTGGTTAGAATGTGGTTTTGCAAAAATTGCACCGTTTTGCAAACGGTCGTCAGTCTTATGTTTTACGTTTTCTTCCATAGTCTTGCGCGCGTTTTTACGTGCCGAAAGGCTTTTATGCCTGGAATAAGATGATTAGAAGTAGACTCAGGGGTGAGCTGTGACAACATTTGACAACGCTTTGGAAATGATGCATCATAAGTCTGACTGTCGGGGTCCATGCCATGTCAGCGTGACATACTGGTCGTTGCAGTCATTCCCGTAGAGTTGGCATCACGCCCTGTCCGCCCTTTGTCCCCGAGGGCGCCCGTTGCTCTGTCTCGTCGAGTGGTATCTCCCCGGGGCTGACGCCGCCCTCTGCGGGCCAGGTGCGTGGTATGGACGGGCGACGGGCGCGTGTTCTTCTACAACCCGTCGTCGCGTACCTCCGTCTGGGAGCGGCCCGAGGAGCTGGCTGGCCGCGCCGACGTCGACAAGATGCTGCTGCCGCCCAAGCAGGAGCCGGCCGAGGCCAAGGAGGAGACCGGCGAGCCGCCCAGCAAGAAGGCCAAGCCCGACGAGCCGAAGAAGGGTGCGTGCGTGAGCTGGGCCGCCTGCAGCAACCGCGCCGGGTGCCGATGGGTCGTGAAGTAAACGTGCAGTTGGCGGATGGTGCGTTTTCTAGAGCGGATGTCTTAAGGACTTCGATTTGACCTCGAGCTTGTCGGGATGTTGCCCGTTTTTGTGGGCACTGGTGCGCGGCGTGCCCAGCTGATGATTATCTCCGACAGACGGGTCCCAGGCGGAGGTGCCGTTGTGCTGGTCAGTCGCCCCGCGCGTTGCTGTGTTGGTCGCGCGCCGCACCCTGACCTCAGCGCTGAACGCGGGCCGTTGCAGAGGTGAAGGAGGAGCCGCCGAAGAAGATCGACGTGGGCAAGGAGGCGGCCATCGAGGCGGAGGTGCGCGCCGCCAGGGAGCGCGCCATCGTGCCGCTCGAGATCCGCATGAAGCAGTTCCGGGACATGCTGGCGGAGAAGGAGGTAGGCTGGCGCGGCGCCCGGTCCTGGCGGCGTGGAGTCTCCGCGAGCGCTCGCCGTCTCTCCGGTGTGAGGCTGGTCGTCCGGCGGACGGCGGCCGTGGTCTGGTGTGCGGGTGTCGCAGAAGGGTGGATGGGTTTAGCGCCGGGCTTGCTAGCGGCGGCCTGGAGCCCCCAGATTGGATCAAGGGTATCAAAGAGTGTCGTCCGCCATGAGTCGGCCAGTCTTCCTCAGGGAGTTTGTGGTGTTGTGCGGGAAGCCGGAGCCTGCGTCCGCACCCGCTCCGGTCTGGCTGCTCCTCCCCCTCCCCCTCCCCCTCCCCCTCCCCCTCGACCCGCACCGCTAACCCCGCCATGTGACCGCCGGGCAGGTGTCGGCGTTCAGCACGTGGGAGAAGGAGCTGCACAAGATCGTGTTCGACCCGCGCTACCTGCTGCTTACGTCGCGCGAGCGTAAGCAGGTGTTCGACAAATACGTCAAGGAGCGCGCCGAGGAGGAGCGGCGCGAGAAGCGCAACAAGATGCGCCAGAGCAAGGAGGAGTTCAAGAAGCTGCTGCAGGAGTCGGACCTCAGCGGGAAGTCAGTACACCTGACGGCCGTGGCAGGCGCGCCGCCACCGCCCCGCGGCCGAGCGCTGCCGCATGCCGGCCTCCCCGGCGGGATGTTGAGTTAGCAGATGGGTGTAAAGTGAACTCCAATGCGTGTTATGCTTCTAACCTGCTCCTGCTGCGGACGCGAAATGGCCGCTGCAGTCGTGCGCCCTGAAACGACAGTGCTCACCATCATCTTGCTGTTTTTGACGTTGCGTTGGGGCTGCCGGCTGCTGCCGCGCGCGGGCCCGGCTGGCCGCGCCGTGTGTCCAGTGATGGCGACCGTCGTGGGACCGGTCCTCCCGCGGCCGCCGACTGACCGCCGGCCGTGCCCGACAGGACGTCGTTCAGCGAGTTTGCCCAAAAGTACGGTAAGGAGGAGCGTTTCCGCGGTGTGGAGAAGATGCGCGAGAGGGAGAGCCTCTTCAATGAGCACCTGCTGGAGATTCGCCGCAAGGAGAAGGAGGAGCGCGCCGCCAAACGCGAACAGGTACGCTTGCCGACCGCCTGACGCACACGCTCCGTAACGTAACGGCGCGTCACGTAACGTAACGTAACGTAACGGACCGTCGGTCCGCGGAGGCTGCTGGTGACGCGAGTTTGGCTAAAGTGCTGACAGTAAGTCTTGAACAGCTGCTTGATGCATGTGCGAAACGCCATGTGCAGTGTGCTGGGAGGCGTGACCCGGAACCGAACGTCACATGTCCGGTGAATCGCCGCACGTTGTCTCGCAGTGATGCAAACCGTGCACTGTATGTACTGTGTATGCCTGCACGATGCGGTTGACCGTTGACCAACAAGCCATGCCCCGCTTGTAAAAGGGAGATTAAGCTACCCACTTGACCCTTAGCCACATGAAACATGCCCGTGGGTTGTGTGGCATAGCGGGTTGACGCTGAAGTTATATTTGACGTAAAAGTTGATATGAGGCATTCTTTCCAAAGTTAGGACATATTTTTGTGACACCTGAATGTGCAATTACTTTGCCAAAAGTCATGAACGACGATTTATGTTTACTAGTGTTGTATGTACGCATGGTGTTTGAACGCGCCGCTATTTCGTTGCCATGGATCACTTTGTTCCCTTTTCAGGATATGATCATTGTTTGCCACCTGCCATTGCTCGATGTGAACATGATAATAATTAGCGTCAATGGTTTCGACCATTTTTTTCATTGACGGACAATAATCGAGACAATTTTAAACCCACTTAAACCATACGTAGCCTTGCTATCCCTAAACAACAGCTGAGCGCGTGATCTGCAGTGTCGTGCCTATCGCGACATCGCATCATCGTGACGTGTCCGCGGCGGACGGCCTTGTCATGCCGCGTCGATGTTCGTAGTCGTGACCACCTCCTTTCCAGACCACCTTTCAGGGCCACGTCGCTTTGTATCACTGCTCGTGCGTATTTTGTCTCACGCTGCCACACCGGTCTCGCCCGTGTGTGCTCACCTCGCCAAAAGTCGCGCGTGCATCAGTCGTATCTGAGCGGCGCGGAGCGCTGGCCGGCGGGTGCCGCCTGTCCGGCTCGGTGGCCCACATGTTCAGCTGTTTGCAGTACGGCGGCGTCGGCTGGCCCAGCAGCAGACGGCGCCGCCCCCTGCCGGCCGGCTGAGCGGCGTCGCTGACCTGTCCACGCGCGTGCTGTTACACTGTCCGCGCCGACAGACACACGGGCGTAACGTAACGTAACGCGCACGCCCGGCCGCGTGTCGCTAGGTGATGCTCTTTTTCTTTCTCTTTGTGTTTGTCTATGTGTGTTGTATGTGTGTTGGTGGACGGCGGCCGGCTCCCCGGAACCGCGCGGCTGCGGCGGATGGTGCCGATTCAGGAGGGACGGGGGCGTGCGTACGGGCGGGAGCCGCTGCCCGGACAGGGGAGCCGGCCGCCGGCCGCGGCCCAGGGCACCACGCCCCGCTGGTCCGCGGCGCGCCACGCCCACACTGGAATGGGGCGGTAGCTCACACGCAGTTCGGGAACGTCGGCTAGCCTGGGCAGTCCAATCACCGTCTAGCTAGCCTGTGACTGCTGAAATATACGTTTTGTTGGCTCATCAGGCAGGAGAATTTAATTAAGCAGTCCATTGCACTTAACATAATTACTAACTACAGCTTGTTTGAGCAATATCCCTTTTGCCCGGGAGGCTCATGGATCTCAGTTCATTGATCTCGGCCGTCAACGCCGACGCCTCACGTGGAAATAGCATTGCCGTTGACCTAATCTCGTGCTGAAATTGAAACGTGGGCATCTGACCAGCAGACTGCGTAACGCTGTGGCCGCACGTCGCCAGGGCAGAGACACTGTGTGTGGCGGCCGCGCGCGCGCCGCGTGTTGCCCGCGTGTCGGTTCGGAGCGCCCGTCCGACCAAGGTGACCGCACCCCCGGGCACCGCAGCTGGCCCGCTGGGGCTAGGTGCCAGCCGTCGGGCCGGAGCGCCGCGGTCCCGTGTCGCCCTCCACCCCAGCTCTCCTCCCAGTGGCGCTGTATTGGAAGGCGCCTGCTTTGGTCGTCAGTCGCAGTGGGGGCGAGGTTGTGTGGGTTTGTGTGTGTGGGGGGGGGGGGGGGGGGTCGGGTACACTCGCGACATCGCGGCATGAGGTTGATAGAAAAGCCAGAAGTGTAAAGGTTAAGTGGAAACGGTCGCATACTAAGCATCCGGCAGCGATGCCTTTCTGGCGATCGCGTGCTTAGCGTGCCACCATGTTGCATGTGTTGCAGAGTGTTAGCGAGGGTCGATCGTTTCCTTACTTGATCACTGCTGCGGCACTCTTATAAGTGTGCGTGTGTTTAGGAGGGAAGGGGGGGGAGGGGCGTCTGATGCGGGTGTGGGGCAGCGGGGAGGGAGGCAGCTCCCGCCCGACGGCCGGCATCCAGCCCCACTCGCCACGACGACCCACTAAAGCTGCCGTGATCGGTACATGCAGTGAGTTCACTGGCTGCAGCGTGCTGTTGATTTATGTCTGAAACATTACAATTGCAGTGGGTGTTGACGGCCAGCAATGGTTTCGGCCCTCTGCCCTGCCGCAAAGTGACGTCGAATTGCCTTGTGTGCCCAATAAAATGCATAGAGCGGCTAAGGTGTGTGGTAGTGCCTACAGTTCTTGTTATTTTTCTTTTCAACGTTAGTAATGCAAATGACCAAGTAAGTTTGCACATCGTGCTGCACGCAGACAGCCAATTGAGACGTTTGAAGCTTTTCTCTGTCAGTCTTCTTGCATCTATACGACGCAGTAACATTGCATTAGACGACCTTGTGCTATGACCGGGGCGTATGCCCGGATTCGGCCGTGTTGACCTCCCCTTCACAGCTCTGCTTTAACTGGTGTCCTCTCGCCAGGCGCGCGGCGGCGGCGGCAACACCTCCTTCCTCACCCCTGGCCGCGCCGGACCGGCCGTCGGCTGATAGCTCTGACCCGCCCACGTCCACAGCCGCTGGCGGTCGGGTTTGCGGGACGTGTGTGTGTATGTGTGTGTGTGTGCTGCGGGTCTGTGCGTCCGGTGACCGGCCGCTCCGCTCCCAGGTGAAGAAGGACTTCTTCACTATGCTGCGCGAAGACAAACTGGTGAACCACCACGCGCACTGGTCGGACGTCAAGAAGCGGCTGGACTCGGACGCGCGCTACCGGGCCGTCGAGTCGAGCGGCCAGCGCGAGGACTGGTTCCGCGACCACGTGCACGACCTGAAAGAGGAGCGGCGCCGCGAGAAGCGGCGCGAGAAGGAGAAGAAACGCAAGCGTGCCAGCCGCAGCCGCAGCAAGGAGCGACGCAGCAAGAGCGGCGACGGCCATCGCGAGAACGGCGAGCGCAACAGCCAGGAGCCGGCCGACGCGGCCGAGAGGGCGCCGCGCGAGGACGGCGAGAAGACGGACGAGGTGAGCGCGCCGACCGCTGACCGGTGGCAGGTCGCCGCCGAGCGGGGCTGCGGAATCTGGGTGTACACAGATTTTCTGCTGGTTGACGCGAAAATAAAGTCAAAGCCCATGCGGGCTTGTTCCTGTAACAAATCTCTTCTCACCGTGTCTGTTACGTTTTTCGTGTCTGACTAAATTATCAGAAACAATGTGGCACAGCGTTTACAGGTGGGAGGCAGATCAACAATATTCTTGAGGCCCCCACCCCCTCCCCCATTTCACCTATGCTCACCGTTCTTGCAATTAGTGACAACCGGTGACTTCTTATAGAAGAGTTATAATATAGTCCACGCCATTCTTTCCGCCGTCAATCCGTGACCTGGTATTTCTATGGGCGAGGCCTGGCAGCGGCAAATCGTGGTGACGCGTTTTTTTCTTACCGAGTCTGTTGTAGGCTGCTGCCGTTTCACGGTTGACGCGTGGATTCTGGACGTGCGGTGTATTCGCACGAACTCATCAGAACCGCGATGCCGTGGCGAGCCCGAGCAAAGCGAGACGCGTCTGAACATCGGATGGAACTGCGGGTGACCTGGCGAGGGGAGCCTGCCGGAAATTGGCCATTCTAGCGAGAAAATTGCTGATTCTAGCGAGAAGGTCATGACGACATGCGCCACCATGCCCAACCCATACTGCAGCGCATTGACCGGCGCGCGGTGTGGTGGCACACCGCGGAGCGCTTGACGACCGCCGACCGCCGGCAGGACTCTGATGAGGAGGAGGAGCGGAAGAAGAAGGAGACGGAGGAGCGGGAGAAGCGCGAGCGGGTGGAGGCGTCGCTGCGGGAGCGCGAGAAGGAGGTGCAGCGTACGCTGGCCGAACACCTGCGCGACCGTGACAAGGTGGGCGCCGGCGGCCGATCCGCGGCGAGAGGCCGGCGCAGCGCCCGCCTTCGTCAACGTCCACGGACGCCCTCTGTCAGCTCTGATGTCTCGCGTGCACATCATGCGAGCGTCTGCTCGCGGCTGCCTTGCTGGTCACCGCCCGTGCCTGTGTGTGGAGTGGGGCATGGATACCGTGGGGTGTGGTTGTCGCCGTCTCCCTCATCGCCCCTCCGGCGCGCTCCTGGGCGTCCTGACTCCACTGATGCGGCGGCATGTGGCGGCACCTCAGCCGCTGTGGGCGCAATATGACCTCCTCAGTCTGCACGCTCCAAAACCCCCATCAGCAGTAACCCCCGCCGCTGGCGCGCTGCTCAGCGACGGGTGGGCCGACCCCGCGCACGTGCCCCACGCCGTTCCCGACCTGCGTCACGCCTCCCCACGCGCGGCGCGTGGGGCGCCTGGCCTGACTAGACCGCGGCTGGCGGCGATTGTGACGCGGCCACCCGTGCGCCGGCAGGAGCGGGAGCAGCACAAACACGCGGAGGCCGTGCAGCATATGCTGGCAGTGCTGGCGGACCTGGTGCGCACCACCGACATCACGTGGCGCGAGGCGAAGCGACTGCTCAAGAAGGACCACCGCTGGCAGCTGATGGACAGCCTCGAGAAGGACGAGAAGGAGAAGCTGTTCGAGCAGCACATCGAACAGCTGTCCAAGAAGAAGAAGGAGAAGTTCAGGTAGGTGGGCCTGCCTGCACAGGACTTCCGCGGCTCGGGCAAATCAAGACTGGCAACTTTTCGGTGCGTTTTAGTGGCGCCTTGCGTGTTTTCATTATCTGGCGATGATCTGTGCTTTGTTTTTAACTTGTCCGTTGCTGGTGTGATTTTTATATCATGTTTAATATAACTTTCGCGCTTCGGGCAGGTGTCGAAAGTTAGCCCAACGTTTGGGTCTCGTGGGCTTTCAGTTCTGTGTAAAAATGTGACTTTATGTTACAGAGAACTTCTGGACGAATTGAACGTGGAGCTCGCATCGTCCTGGAAGGATGTTAAGAAGCAGATGAAAGACGACCCTCGATATTCGAAGTTCTCTTCCAGTGACAGAGTACGTAACGTTTTCCCTTCGTACCGTTGGCCGCGCCAACACAGCTATACTGCGAGTCCTTTCCTAAGCTCTGAGCTGTTCTACTAGCTTGAATTGGCCCGGTAAAAGTGTGGTGGCGAGCGATAGTGTAATGGGATGGTGCATTGACGCTGAAACGGAGGCATTTGCCCTGCCGCGCACCTTGCTTCCCCGAGTCGCGGTTCCAAACGTAACAACGCAGCGAGTTTTTGCATTCTCGCCAGTCTCCACGCTTTGTCTCCTGCGTTTCTGGTTCGGGCAGCAGTGGTCCTTATTGATCATATGACCGATTGTTTTGGTGGTTAAGGGCGCGTAAGCTGCTTAGGTCATGGGCGCCATATGACCAACGTAGTCGGTGCGCCCCAAAGCCCAAATCATCATCATCGTCGAGCTGCTGAAGTCATGCGATTGTAGGATAGACAAGTTGCATATCCCCGCTGCAATCTGAATTACAGAGCGTTACCTCAGCCGTCGCGTGTCACCCCGCTGCTGCGAAATCTGTGAAAGCGTGAGCCCTCACTGTGGCCCCGTCCGGCAGAAATGCGAGCGCGAGTACCGCGAATACCTCAAGGACAAAATGGTCGTGGCCAAGAGCGACTTCCGCGAGCTGCTCAAGGAGACCAAGATCATCACGCACGAGTCGCTCAAGAAGATCACCGACAATGACCAGCACATGAAGGACATCCTGGAGGTGTTGCGCAAGGACAAGCGCTATCTGCAGTTGGACCAGATCGCCGAGGAGCGCGAGCAGATGATCGTGGCCTACCTGGAGGACCTGGACAAGCGCGGCCCGCCGCCGCCGCCCACCGCCAGCGAGCCGTCGCGCCGCCTCGTCAAGTAGGCGCAGCTGGCTGCCGGGCGGGCGGGACGTCCGGTCGGCGCTGTTGCGGCGGCGATCGGCCCGTGTGGAATCGTGCAGGGCTCGCGGCCACGACCTGTGCGGTGTACTTTGGGCGGCGCCGCTCGCCAGGCGGGAGTGCCGCTGCGGCGGCCGGACTTGCTCGGCGCCAGTCCTTTCGTTTGCTGGGCGCCGACCCCGTGGAAACTAGTGCGATTCCTTTGTACACATATCGTTGTGTTGATTGTCGGCCGGCTCGTTTTACGTTGCCACTCGCGGTCTTCTCCAAATCGATTGGTGACGTCCGCTGGGAATGAATGTCCTTTACAGGAAACGAATACATTGGAGACAACGTGCACCAGTCTGTGATTAACTCGTGCTAGCTCTCTAGCGACGTGTCCGCGTGTGGCGCCCGCCGATCTCGTGACGCCACCAGATGGCTCCGCTGACCACGGTCGGGCACCGGTCACTTGCGAGTGGAGGGCGGGGTAGTGGGACGGCGTGGCAGAGGCGGCCAGAAGCGTCCGCAATGACCCAGCCGCGTAGACACGTGCGTGGCCACAGCCGCGTGAACCCGGAGGCGCGCCGGCATGGCTTCGCGCTGGCCAGCCTGGGGCCGGCCCGACCTCGGGCTGGTCAGTAGTGCGGCGTCGGGCAGCACAGCCGCGGCCCGTGCTGGCAGCGGCAGCCGGGCGGCGCAGCGTGGCGACGGTGGCCAGCAGTGCGGTGTCGGGCAGCACAGCCGCGGCCCGTGCTGGCAGCGGCAGCCGGGCGGCGCAGCGTGGCGACGGTGGCCAGCAGTGCGGTGTCGGGCAGCACAGCCGCGCCCCGCGCTGGCAGCGGCAGCCGGGCGGCTGCGCCCCAGACCCGTGCGGCGCGGCGCGGCGACGGCTCGGGTCTCACCGGTTGCGGAACTGCCCGGCTCTTGGACGGCAGTTCCAACGGTGCCGTAATCCCGGCGGCGCGGCGGCATCTGGCTGGCTCGTCACCGAAAACGGGCGGCGAGAGCTGGGTAGGGGCCACAGTGGTCGGGCTGAAAACGCGGGCTGAAAACTGGGCTCCACCTTGGGTCGGGCCCAGTCGGAAACACTGCCTGCTAGGGCTTAGTCAAGCGCGTTTCCCCCAGTGCATCCCATCGTTCAGTTCGTTGGTCAAATTTGTGGCGCCGACCACGGCTTCGGCGCCCTGTCTGAAGACGCAGCGTCCTTCCATAACTATGCTGCATTCCCTTCGCGGGCAGCAACGTAGTTCGTGTGATTTAAAGGATTTTTGGTCCCAAATATGCTGACAATTCGCGGGATGCTACCGTTCACACACAGCACGCGAGCGAAGGCGTTATCCTGTACTTAAGATGCACCAACTGTCCAGGCTTAAGGTAAATCTGCGGTAAGTGCAAAAAGTGTCGAAAATATTAGAAAAATGCCAGTGCCGCTGTAAACTTGTTGCACGCGTTCTTTGACATGTACCCGTAGATGCAATTTTGCACCGTATCAGGTACACTTTTCACAGCGGTACACCTGAGAGAGTACAGAAAAGCTTCTGGCGCACGACATCCATGGTGAAGACCGTTGACCTTACCTCAGTGATGACATGGATTTCTTACCTCAGTGATGACATGGATTTCTTAACGTCGTTCTATAGCTCGAGATCCTTACTTTACTTGGGCTCCACCTCGTTCACGATGGTGCTTCCTTTTCAAATAAAAAGTATCTCGGAAAAGGAGCAGCGCCTCTTGCTGTACGGTGGCCTGAAGACATCCAACTTACCTAGCGGTACGATGAATCCGTTCCTGAATCGTGTTTGGGCCCTATCGTTCAAAGCGCCCTGTCGTGTCGTAGCTCTCAACCACCGCAAGTCCTGGGCTTCCTCTCATTCATAAGGGTCTTCTGCAGCACGAGCGTTCCCGACCATACTAATCCCTTCATAAGCTGGGGGACTCCTCTCGCTTATATCATGCAGTTGATAATGGCCTAACCTGACCACATGCTGACCATGTGCAGTAGACCCAAAGCGGCCTTCGAGGGTCCGCTGAAACTTCAAGGCGGGCAAAAAATGTTTGCCCTCCCTGGTAAGCCCGACGCGGTGGTGCCGCCCCCGCCTGGTGGTGCCGTATCGCGCCCCTCCTCCTGGCCATACCCACCACACAACCACTATTTGTGACTATTGACTGCCATGAGGCGTGCAAGTACACACACTGCGCCAGCAAGTGAGTTTGGGCGCATCCATCGAACCAAACATAAATAGGAAGCAAACTTTGCTAGCCTTCGCGTGGAGCCGGGGTCAGCTCAAGGATGGACTGCATTGTCTGCCAACGTGGAGTCGGTTCACTGAAAGGGAATCTTACACATTCGAAGACGTTTAGGCAAGAATCATATATGGTGGAATGAGCTGACATAACTATTGGTATACTTTGAAGTACAAAAGGTCGCTGTAGGCGGCACAGATTCTCTGTTTAGTAAATATGCACCTCAAGGCGTCATTGCTTGATTATGTCATCGCACCTTGCTCAGCAGTGATTGAGAGCCGATTAACGGTCGCTGTATCTGGAAGTCGTGCCCACGAACGTCAGATATGAACGTCTCGACAATTATGCTATTATTGGCGTTGAACGACGCATGTCCGACGAAATGACAGAATCTTAATGACACTATCATATGAGTGTCTGGGTGACATTGAAATAGTCAACCCAAAAAGTCTTTGCGGGTGTGTAGCTTAGAAACTGGAAGTGCTTAGGTCTTAAGCAGGGCAGGGCTGTGGACTGCGTCGAATAATCTCCAAGATGGTTATTTCAGCTTAAACCCCTTACAAATGTGGAACACCACCCTTAACTTGCTAGTCAGGGTCAGAGTTGAGTCAGCCGCATAGGCTGGAATCGCCGATCAGCCAACTCAAACCTACTTGCAGATCCCGCCAAGCAGTATTGTTCTGTAAGATGACAGCTGTGCAGTGAATGGCGCGTTTGACGTTTTGACGTCTCGTATGAAATGTTCAATGCGACCCTTTTACGACGGATGGAGCGGCTTACACCCTGAACCGTTTGAGCGGATTCAACTCCGCCGGGATGGATTTCGGAGTTTGCTCACATCTGAAATCGGCATGGGAGTCGATTCCAGATTCAGCTGTGCTGCCCGCAGCCTGAGTCAGAGTCGGTGTAATGCACTAGAGTCCGAGTCCCTGGACCAATTCCGCCAGAGTGCAACCAAACATATAAACCTGAAAGGAAATATGATGAAACTGTTTTACAACTCCGTGCGCAGGAAAGCGACCCCCATCCGTGATCAGGCGAGCCTCAAGCCTGACTCTTTTGTATGGGAGGCTGCGTGGTTCGGCCAGGTACACGGCAGCCAGCGCTGCCGACGCCGCAGGAACATGCCTCAGCACCACGTCGATCCCGGGAGGCGGCCTCCCTCGGACGACCACGCACGAGCCAGATGGGATGTGGCTCTAAAAGCCGAATCATCACAGCGAGCCGAAACACTGACGGCCTTTGCCCCGAGGGAACCCTGAAAACCTTCGCTAAACAGAAACACTATTCATCATTTCAGAAACACAGAAACACCATTCATATCTGGGCGAGTGGAATATGTCGGGATGGGTGGGGGGGGGGGGGGGGGGGGCAACGCAGAGTTGCCGGTCGATGCCAGTGGAAGGCCGACCAGACCGCCAAGTGTCGGCGACGAAGCAGCACCGGCCGTCAGCTGTGAAATTTCTCATTACCAGGCGTCAGGGGAGGGCGCAGAGTGGATGTCTCGCGACGTAGCGTGCCGCGGCGCGCTGGCCGACCGGCTTCCGGTGCCCTGCTGGGCCCGCGGCACGCACCGCCAGTCCCTCCCCCCCCCCCCCCCCCCGGCGGCGCCGATTGCCGGCCTCGGGGGCGACGGAGGCGCTTGTCGAACCGTGGGCAGTGTCGACGTGTTTGTGGCCGCGGTTTGGGGCGGCAATGTCCGCGGAAGTGAGACAGATGGCAAGTGATACTGCCGGGGGCTGCTCTATTGCTGCCGTGTGGGACCCATCTGCGGGACGAGGCAAGTTCGGGGCATCTGTCAGGGCACGCCACAGGCGTTTCCAACTTAGAGGAACGATGCAGGACCGTCACGTTCGGTAACAGTAAACCAACAATGAAGAGTCTTTTTTTTAAAAAAGTGTTGTTGTTCCGATGGCGCAACAACGCAGTCAGACATTTACCTTGCTCATCATGCTCCAGCGTGCTCCACCATAAAATATTTATGTATGCTTTCCTCCATCTCCCATGCCAATGGGAAAGATAAAACGCCAGAGCTCATGGTATGGCATGCCCTCAGAGGCTATAAGCCCATCTAAGGCCCCCTCCCGCGCCCGTATTTTCGTCCTACGACCCCTTATTGCTACTTTACACATTTTAAGCACGCAGGCGACCGTGCCTGCTTTCCGCTGCATCCACTCTTGTCGGGACACTTTGCGTCCGCGAAAACTGGGTCCATGAATACTGTGCATGTGTGTGTATGCCCATACCGATAGAATGAAAACACTACCACAGATAATCGCCTGGTTTCAAAGAATTTCTTGCCTACATGTCAGCGTGAGAAGGTGAGAAAGCGTGTGGCCACGGATCAGCGTGAACCACTTTCTGCCCACCAGTCTGCAGTGGGCGAGGCATTCAGCGCATACAGGGCCCATAGCAAGGGAGTATTATTTGTGGTCGCTAAAAACATGTTCCCGCAGAACTTACACACATGTTAGGAAAATACCTAATATATGCCTCAAAAATGTAAACTAGACGGTGGGAGAAATCTGCATAGATGTCAAATAATTGATCCGTCAAATAATCGAACACTGCTCGTGGCTTACCGTATCACACGCAACGCTATGAAGAAGCTTTCTCCGGCCTCATGATGCAGTTGGTTAGAGCGTATGCCTTCTGGTTAACCCACCCGTGGCGGGTAAGTTTGAGTCCATTTAGACGCTCGCTATCTGCCCGGACTGGAATGATCTGCAGCCAAGGCCAGTTTGCGGTCGCGCTAAATATCGGGTGACGTCAGAGGCCAGGACGGACCGTGTCGAGCGCTGCGGCACGCCAAGCCCTCGCCGCAAAACCCTGCTATTAACACGGAATTTACGATCGGATGGTGTGTTAGGGGCTCGCGTAACAGACATTGCTTAGCACGGGCGCTGATCAAAGAAATCAATCCAATCGAAAGGTTTGGACCAAATCTTTAACAAGAAAAGCAAACAAACAGCCCAGCGTTAACATAGCGCGGTCAATGTTTCTTGGGCTAATCCAGAAATCCTACACATATTTTCCAATTGGATGTAAGCGACAGGTAAACCGAGGTTTGAGCTACGTTCGCCATGTGAATACGTGCAAGACGAGCCGCAGTGTTGGCTCGTGTTTCATCTGTTCGTGAGGGCCCGTCGGCCAGTAATCGGCTTATCCCTCTCCTGCTAGCCTTTTGCTTGAGACCAAGGGTGTATTCACCGCGAGCCAAGAGTGTTCTACCGTAGGCGTGGTGGAGATCGACCGCGATGTACGTTTGGTGGTGTACGTGCTCGGCAGCTCAGCCCCGAGCTCCGCTGGGCGACACCTGGCATGCCCGCGCCCTCCCCGCTCCGCTTGTCCAATCCTGCCCCCGGCGACCCGACCCAGACACAGGCCATGTGGTCACGGGCCAACCATTGCGCACCACGCGGGGCTGTACCCGGTGCGTCGCGCCGGCCAAGGTGACGGTCCAGGTCAAGGTTGGCCCAGCGCCCCAGATGGGCCAGGACAGACCAGAGCAGCTGAACCAGCCGAGGCTACAAGCAGACCTATACACTATGATATGTGACGTCAAGGAGAATATTTGCCGGAAGTGGTAGCAGCGCGACTGAGTTTTTGTTAACATCTTCGTAATTTTAGTGACAACAATCGCGCGTGCCAGACACGGGCATCTTTGTGCACATGTGTTACCCGTACATCTTGCCCATGGAAATCGCAAATTATGTTGTTTGCGGCTTATGGCACACTCTTTACCACTCGTCAGTTGGATGCGCAAACTGACTTGTAAATGAACAAATCGGATGCGCCATGTCTGTCCCATTCCGATCAAGTAACGGACAAGATTCTACGCGTCATGTAGATTCTGCGCAACACTACGCAGTCTCTTTGTCGTTCGTGTCGCTGCAGACACCAAGAGGCTCACAATATTTAGGTACGACGTCACGAATGACGTTGACAGCACGCGCTGTTGGCGGCTGGGAACAGGGTGATCGTCCCTTTGAGGCTGCTCACGAAGAGTAAGACGAAACCACTTTATGCCAATATCGAGAGTCTATCAAGAGGAGGAGTTAACGAAAACAGGTTCTTCGCGACATGGTGTTGCCAGAATGACCATGCTAGATGCGCTATTTGTCCAGTTGATATTTCGGTCTAGTTGGTGAATATACAGGATTGTATTCGATGATTACCTGGCCCTTGCCCATCACATCTGAAGGCCTGACACAGCAGACTGACTCGTGTTACGTGTCTGCACGAGACGGTTGCAATGGATGGGTCGCCTTATCCATTGCCACTGTCATCACCACCATCATCGTCATCATCTAGTTGAACTCCTCCATGGGTCTCCTCCATGCACATTATGGTTGTCACGCGCCCTTGTCCGAAGCTTCAAAGGTAACTGAGTAATCAGGAGGGGAGGAAACGGCCACGCGCGCAAACGCACGTACGCGCATGTCACAGGTCACAGGCCCGTAGAAACGAGCGTTCAGGTTATGATCCGGTGAAACCGGCTGTTGCGCCAGTCGCAGACAACTCTCTCTTCCAGATGAACTTGACAATTTGCATGGGAATCCCCCACTGCGTTTAAGGCAAACCATAGAGTGTTGTCAGTTTAAGCTGGTCAGAATGAAAACCTTCGCGCCTTTTCTGTTCTGATGTGTGGCAGCGTAAGCTGTTTACCATGTTAAGTGTTTTGCTCTCGTACGCTCATCATGGTGACGTGGTGACATGGTGATGATGATGGTGTCACCATCATGGTCGCCCGGCTGTCCGTCGTGAAGTAAATGGGTCTGAAATGATGTGACTAGCCGCTGGAGCTAAGCTGGAGTCACAAATAATAATCCAGTAAAAAGGACATTCAAACTCTGCTATTCTAGTGTACACCTTCACCTTCACCGCGTACACCTTCCGATATGAGGAGAGCAGTGCCAACAAGACTAACACCCGGTGCGACCACCGAAGATCTTTGGCGAGAAGTCCCTTAGAACAATGGCCACGTGACGTGCAAAATACCCCAATGAACATTAACTGAACACTGAATTCAATGCAGAGTGATGTGCGCGCATCCTAACTCCATTCGTTTCTCGCAAGAATCGTCTCTCAAAGACGTAACAGCTGTAGGAATAAAATGTCATGCCTAGTTACATTGAATGAAATCCACCGACTGCTGAGTCATTATCCGCATCACTGAGATCGTGTTAGTTATGCCATGGGTCGAGGAAAGCTGAAGGCCCGTTCAACCAAGTATTCTGAAAACTTGAGAACTCAACGGTAAATAACGACACTCGACCATCAGGGCATCTCCGATTAAATGCACGCTTTTTCCCAGCACACCATTGAACAAAAAGTACGGAGAAGTTTGCTTTTGATTAGCGAAGGTGAAGGGGGAAAAATGAGCGTACTTGGCGCAATCCTTACTGCTTTGGGATGCAGCTAAACATAATTTCTAAAGCTTACATCGAAATCAAAACCAAGGTAAGCGAGCGTTCAGTCAATTTCCAAAGACCGATCGCGCCAGCTGAACTCCAGTGCTTTTCGAACAGGCACCATACAAAAGTCAGAATGGTGACCTAACGTCACGAACTGAAGAACAGCTGATGGAATGTGATGTCACAACTGTGAAATGTCCTATACGGCCCGTACAGATTACAAAGCAATAATGGTTTCGGACTTCCATTAAACAAATACAGAAAAGCTAAAGCCTTTACGTACATTTTGAAGCAAATCGTGCATTCCGTAGACCGGCTGTATGGCCTATGACAACAAACAGCCAGGGGATAATCAAACCATGATGATTCAAATGATCATTAATACCGGTCAGCCTCAGCACGCGTTAAAGACGAAGGTTTCCGAGGCACATGGGCTGGGGGTAGTGACTAAGAGAACGTAGCATGCATCCGCCTGGATTCGTCCAAAAACCGACTGGCGCCTGCGAGCGTCGGGTCCCTGCCGCCGCCTCAGGAGCCGACCCTTGACCCCCGGCGAATCGGGAAACCCGCAGTCACGTGACGCCCCCCGGCACCCAGTCAGATGTAGAGCTCGGAAGACAGCGAGGGCGAGGGCGCACACCCCGCACAATCACGTCACATCTCCACCGGATTGTCAGCAATCATGCCACTCTACCAATTTACAAACACTCATAATCGTCAATGAGATCGGTGGGGACACTGAAGCCGTACAACTCGGCTGGTTGCCGGCGAGCGCGGCCGCTCAACCGCGGTTCTTGCGACTCTCGCTCTCCCTGTGGAGGATCCGGCCGAGGCGTTGGTAGCGCTGCACCGTTGCTGGACACGAACAAGTCATCTTTGCGCACACCGCGCTCATTCAATTCACGCTCACCACAGCACATTGACTGAGAACTCGTACTGGCGCTCCACACTTCATCGCGATCACTCCACGGTAGCGATGGGTGCTCAGCAGGGTCCGCGACCAAAGGGCTTGATGGCACGGCAGGCGGATTTGAACCGCCTCCCGTGGACTCATGATTCTACGCGGTGTTCGTCATCGGCAGCGTGCCTGTGTCGTCCCCAAACTCCTCACCCGCACCGGGCATTCGACTTCCGTCTGAGTCCTTCCGTGGGTTCCGGCTCTGCAGGCACCGCACGTGCCAGGGCGTGCCATCGACCTCAACCACCTGGTCCGACACGACCCGCGTAACTACGCACTGGCGTGACACATCGGTACACCGCGTGGCGGGCCCCCGGCGCCGCATCCACACCTCATCGCCAACGCAAAACGACGATGAGACGGGTTCCTGCATTAGCGGCGGCGCGGGTTCGGTAGCGCGCTGGCCGGTCGGCAGGTCGGCACCGGCTGCGCGGAATACCTGCGCCATCGGCGCGCTCAGCGAGTTAGCCCCGTCCCGCGGAGTCGCATTGTACCGATGCACCGCTTCACTGACGGAGCACCGTTGGCGGGCGACCATCACCTTGATAATTCGGTGGTAGCGGTCCACGATTCCGTTGCCGCTGGCCTCGTGCGCCGCGCGAAACCGCAGCTGAACCCCCACTTCGCGGCAAATGTAGCCATTCGCCGTCTCCGGAATTCATAGGCATTGTCAAGTAGAAGCTCAGCCGGCGCGCCGCGTTCTAGAAACACTCGATGCAGATCATCCGTCACTTCTGCCGAGTCAGACCGTCGCAGTGCGCTTCAAATGCTGTACCGGGACGGCCCGCAGTCTACGATCGTGAGGTAGAGGCGGCAGTGGCACTGGGTCACGTCGACCGCGAGTCGGGTCCATGTTGTCGGGACGCCGAGTGAGCCGGACCGCCGGCGAGTCGGCGACGGGTCAATCGAACGGCACACATCGCACTGGCTGACGACGGCTCGCACGTCGGCCCGTACGACGTATCCGCCGAGGTCCCGTCTGGCGTACCACAGGGACCGGCGAATCCCCTGATGCCCCGTCCGTTCGTGTGTACTTTTGATCCGGGCACGAACGTCGCTTGCCGTGGGCTCGTGAACGGCTTCTTAGCCCGCCGGGGGCACCGTCACTTCTTCCGGCTCGATATGGCGGAGACTGAAGTCGCATCTCGCGGGGGTGCCGTGAAACATTTTGGCGCGACGGCTGCTGCGGCGGAAGTCGCATCTCGAGGCTTTACTCGCAGCCAGGTCTGGGCAACTCGGGCGAGCGCGTCGGCAGCATTGTCTTGTAACCGCACCAGTTGGAGGGTCACCGAGAGCTGGAACTCGTCGTCCAACTGTGTGATGAGGCCGATCCTGCATCTGATCGGCATCTCCCCCTGTGCCTTTGTTCTGAGGCGAGAGCGTCCGCTCAAGGCGTACTCAATCACTTGAACACTGTGGCCGAGTCCGAGCGTAATCTGAAGCGCTTAACGCCCCATGCTAGGGTCATGTTCACGCCACTCATCGCCGCGTCCAACTCGACCATGTTGATGTGGTCCGTCGCCTTGGACTCTGGCCGGAGTCACGCAGCATCCTCGCGAGAACGCCGCCCTCCGTATCCTCCAGGACTACCCCGTTCGCGATGGCGCTCGCGTCAGTCCACACCACGTGTTCCCGGCGACCATTCGCCACGCCCGACGAGCAGGGTTAGCTGCCCTCACCTGCGTTGTGATTTCCCGGATATGCGCGCGCAACGCATCATCCGACGCTGGGTCGTCCTACCCGATCGTCAGACCGTTCACTCGCATCTTTAGCCAGGCAAAGCGATCCATCGCAAAGGCGTCATAGAGAGCGTCACGCACGGCGTCACTCGATGCGCGCGCCTGCTCCAGCATCCGCAGCCAGACGGCAAACGCGCCACCCGTGAGTCGCGCCGGCAGAATGCTGGGCAAGTCTGCTCCACGGTGACCGCAGAGCACGGCCGCCCCCGTGAACCAGTCTACGACGTCGGCCGTGCCATCGTACTCGGGGATAAGTCGCGGGTCGAATGCGCCTCTACCAGTCACCGCGGCCTCTCTGTCCACTCCGGCTGTAGTAAACATCACTGGCGCTGGGACACTCGCAGCAGCCGTTGTCACAGCGTCGCCACTGGCCGCGGCGGTTTCGGGCATGATGGCCAAAGTGGCTTGTAAGAGTAACGTAACGCAGTAGCAACGTAGGGTGGATTCGCCTGGACTCGTCCAAAAACCGTCTGGCGCCTGCGAGCGTCGGGTCCCTGCCGCCGCCTCAGCGACCGACCCTTGACCCCGGGGAATCGGGAGACCCGCGCTCACGTGACGCCCCCAGGCACCCAGTCAGAAGCAGAGCTCGGAAGACAGCGAGGGCGCGGGCGCACACCCCACACAATCACACCACAGTGACCTAATGACAGCAGTTTTAAAACTACTGGGTGTGAGATGTCCGAACGGGCCGTAACGCCTCAAAGCAAATAAAGTCAACAGACAGAACAAATCATGAAGCTTTACAGCCTGTGCACTGCAGATAAAAGTGCGCAAAGAGGAGTTCATTGGAAAATTGTTCATAAAATGAGGTTCGCTTGCATTAAGTTCGTCAATACAAATTACGTCGGCTATTAAGTTCGTAACGTGCAAAGCTCCTTATTTAGAAGTCCATATAGGATAAAGCTTGTATGGTAAGCTGTTCATCTGGAAAAATGTCGCAACAGGACTGGTCGTAGGCAAAGGTTCGTTAGGGTAAAATTCGTTCGACAAAAGAGTTGGGTGTAGGGGTGTAGCTTTCTCTTCAGCTGGCGGGGGATGGTTCAGCACCCCTCCCTCCGATTTACTCTCCAGCCCTCCAGCAATCCCCAATTTTGGGAAGGAACAGACTAAACCCAAGAAAAAACATTCGCTGGCGTATTTTAAGGGGAAATAGCGTCATTTTTTTGTGCTCAGTCGTAAAACCCATATCCCGAAACTACGCTCCTGGTGCTATGCAAAGTTTCGTGTGCCAGTGTATCATACAAGTACGCAAAGTTCGCACGCAAATGTTCTCAGAGATAAAGTTGTTTTGACAGAGTAAGTTTTTTGGCAACAGATCACATGTGAACTCGTCGTGCGTCTTCAAATGCAAATGTTCCGCGAACGGTCGGCTTAGTAGTTCATGCTCTCTTTAATGCCAGACATTTTCCTATGAACTTTCGCATACGAACTTTTCCAGGCGCCCTGCTGTCATACGAAGGTTAAACACAACACACATTTGCCTATGAACTATGGTGCACGTACTTGGGTATGCGTAGTTGTTCATACAACAATTTTGTCTGAAACCATGCAGCAGTCATTGGTAAAGGTGACGAGAAAAGATGCACCATTAGGTGTCAGGACTTATTGCCAATGTCGCTTAACTGGTTTTACAAAGCCGATTATCAAAGCTTACATTGACTTCAAGTGTGGCACACAATGCATACCCGTAGATATCATCGTGTTACTGTGTTTCATTGGTTTTCAACGTAACTCACTCTCAATATTTATTTCAACTTTGAATAAGTAGAATATGCTTTATAGTTTGTCATTATGGCTCACATGTAAGGAATAGCTAGACCTTTCATCCCAACAGCGCATCTGTCAAATTAAATTGTGCAAAATTGAAAACTTGCCAGCCAGTAGGGTTCATGTGTTAAATAGAATGCTCCACATTTGAGAACATCAAACATAATATCAGATGTGATGAAATAGGCTCACTTATAAGTATTGGTATGCTTCTAAATGGGGAGATTGCTCTACGCAACACCATTTCTCTGTTTAGTATGCTTCTCAACACGTCATTGCTGATGTCATCGTACCTTGTACAACATTGATTGAGGGTCAATCCACAGCTGACGTATCTGAATATCGTGCTCACAAGCACTAGATGGGAATGAATCCACAATTCTATTTTTCTTGACCTTGATCGTCATATGGCTAATGGAATGGTAGGATTTGAACAGAGCAATTATGGCGCCATGGATGCCTGGGTGACCTTGAAATCCCCGAAAAAGACTGCACATCTTTGCCGGCATGTAACTCTGAAACTGGAGGGACTTAAGTCTCTATGAAGGGCAGGGCTGTAAACCGCACCAAATGATCTTCAAGGCGGCTGTTTAGTTCAAACCCGCATACAAATAAGGCACATTCCCGTCAAACGCGCGATCTTCGGAAAGCTGTTTCATGTACCTCCCACTTTATCTGGCAGATTTCACTGAAGTTGCACCATACGGTAGCTGCTCACGTGGCTTAACTTAGTGATTTAAGTTGATGCAAGGTCTCCCACAAAACTTGACTCAATGTGTGTTTTATCCCCATCGCGTTGACCTTCGCGGTTTGACCAATGAACGGCGTACGTTACCAAGGATTTTCCAGGAGCCGCACATCACGAGGTGACGTGGAGTTCGTTGAGTCAAGACAGGGGCTTGGTGCCATGAAGTCTGTCTGGCTCCACACACGCAACACAACACAACGCAAGCAAGGATGTTCGAAATCCATGGGCCGGGACTGGGTTTAGTTTCTTCGTCGATGCGATCAAAGCTACGCTTTTCCGTGTGACGCCAGCGTTCTATTCTCATCGCAAATGGTCGTCGTTTTACGTGCCTTCATATTCATATTCATTCATACGTCTGCATTCATTCATGCATTCATATCCACACATTCATCCACTTACGTCCATTTATTCATATTCATTCATTCGTGCATTCAAATATGTACATGCATACACACACACACACGCACACACACACACACACACACACACACATATATATATATATATATATATATATATATATATATATGTGCATGACATGCATTTTTATCATATGCTCCGATGACTTACCAAGTGTTTCAATGACTCCTGGTAAGTGGAAATAAACCTATGTGTCTGTCATGCCTTTTGACGTGTTTAGAGACGTTCCACACCCTTTTAGCCGTAATAAATTGCTCCGACGGATATTTTTCTTCCGGGGTGCGTGTTTTTGCGCTGGCTCGGACAGTGGGAAATCAGCGAGAAATTACTGGTAGCTTGCTATTTACTATTGGCAATTTCCGTCGCATTTTACCGGCATTAATGTGCATGGCTTGTCTTTAGGGCCATAGCTTTTAGGCCAGTGCGTGATCTGAAAGCTGCACACCAGAAACGTGCATTAGAAGTCAATAGCGGATAATAAAAATTGACGGAAAGAGAGGGACAGGAATGTGAAGTAGCGTCGCTATTTGGACGAACAGGAGCTATTGGGACGAACAGGATCAGTCTGAACAGGCCGAAAAATCCTTCCGCACCAATGACAGAAGAATAAGATGCTACATCATGCTTCGATGCTTCAAGCAGGGATTACGAAGGCATTACTAATGAGCCTTCGGTGGGCACAACTCAGACGACGCGAGTGTGGGCCAAATCACCGGTAGCTTCTCGACAACATCAATAACGTCTCGAAAATTTGCGGTCAATTTGGCATCGTGGATCGATCAGCAGCTGACTTACGCAAGACTGATCTGATCATTACATCGCAATGAGGCAAATCGTGTCTTGCCACATCAACGTTAGGCCATGGCCCACCACGCCCACGACGTTTTGCGGTAAAAGTAATTCTAGGTGAAGGTATGCTTGACGCGATGATTCCGATGTAAACACAAATATAGGTTAGTGTTTCTTTCTTTACGACGTTTTCTTGCATCATATTTTTGGTTGTAAAAAGTGTCATAGGAGCACAGAAGCAACAAAATTCATTCCTCCCCAAGTCATTTTACATGTTTCCTTGCACAGCTTCACCCAATCCTGGCATCACAAAAGGCGCGTCAGCTATCCTAAATCCTACAGCCATCAAAGATCTTCACGGTGTGGCTCAAGCGGTGTGCTCCGAAACGCGACTGAACCATCCTAAATCCGAGAGTCCTGCAAACCACTGTATGGCATAACTCATGCAAAGACCCATGGTGCGCGCCAAACACTAACGTTTGGCTTTGTGCATGCGTTAATGACAGGTGGTGGATTGTCTACCACATCACATCTCAATTCTTACAAAACTCCACTGGTTAGATAGCGATGTGATCGCGTTTGAGGGTTAGCCACACCATGTCATATCTACTTGGCCTTTTGATATTTCGGAAACTGTCAAATCAAGATGAGACAAGTTCAAAACGGCTGCAAGCCCAAGTATGACGTCACATCGGAGTTCGTCAATTCGGGGTTTGCCACATCGCGATGTGACGACTTCGGGGTTTGCCACATCGCGATGTGACGACTGTAACGGTAAATGGCCGTTTTCGGCGTTGGCGCCTGACAGGTACGTGTATCACGTATGTCCAAAGAGCGAAAGAGCAGCTGATGTGACCAAATGGCCGACTGATGTCATCCGTGAATACATTTTTAGGTCGCTGGCCTTGGCAGGTCAACATAAAGCCATGGTTGTCAGCGGCTGTCATTGTTGGGAAATCTTTCAAACTGATGTGACAACAGGGCTTAGGCGGTCACACAACCTTGAGATTTTGTTGAGAGTTTCTGAGACAATAAGACAATTGAAATTAAGACTGTCTCAAGTCCTTCGGCCTTGGATCAGGTATGAAGGTGAGTTCGAGGTCCAAACAAAGCAACTTTTTTCCTGGAAACTTACGTTACAGAATAGCTTCCACCGTTCACTTCGGATTCATTGCTCACAAGGAGGTCAGCCGACATAGTAGTTTGACTTCATGAAGGCCAAGGGGAGCCGTTGGCTTTAAATAACCGCGAGCAGTTTGTTGTTTGTTGTTTTTTGAGGACCATGCTACCTAAATTAGTTTCTGACGTTAATTTGGAATAAAATTGTTAAATCTCAAATCTTAAATGGCTTAGCTTTCTATCTAAAGGTCGGATGAAGTTACTAAGCTGACGTGATCCCGATCGAGCAGTTGCTTTAGTAATGCTACAGCTGGGTTACAGCTGGTTGCATGAGTGGGTCTGATGGCCTTTCGCACACGATCTTAACTTTACCCTTGTTTGACATTATTCAACCCAACTGATACTACCTGGAGACATACCAAGTTGACACAGATGAGCTCACACAGGGTCCTACCTACCCTGTGATGCTAGAGCATCCAGCTCCCTTATATGTGTATATCTCAACGGGGTGGGTGGCAAATTGACCCCCTCCCACCCGAGCGCGTTGCATTCAACCGGCCGCCCGGGCGCGCGTTAGCGGAACATAAATATGTATCGTTACCTGCTTCGATGCCCTGGCAGCCTGCTGCAATGCTTGTGAGACAAATGGATAACGTATGCAACTTTAAGTGCGTAGGTTACAATGTGGGTGCGCGAAATATATGAATAACGCACCCACTTGCAATAAATGGGTAAGATGTAAAGAGTGGAGGACATTATCCTGCAGGCAAAAAGCGTACATTTGCCTCAGACCCAAGCAATTTTTTAACTCTATGAACCGAATACCAGCTGCCGGAAAGTGCTAACTGAAATTCTCAAGAACCCAGAGAAACTAGGTAAAATTCAACTACGCATTAAATTATTGATTGCCTGCCGAAAGAAAAGCTCAGTCGCGCGGTTCACTGAAGACGCACTAAAACCCGTGAAAAACTGTGGCTCGCTGCTTCAAAAAAAAAACTCGAAAAGTCGAGTAGAATCGGAGGGCAATTTTGATAATCGTTTACCTCTGATGATCGTTTCGCTAAAGGCACGTTGTCGAAATATCCACGCATCTATCTCTAAGTTTTCCTTTTTTAAAAGTGATAAGACTATCAGCACTGTCTTATCCATATTTTGAATAGACGCATCCAATAAAATAATTTATCTACCTAAAAATTGTAACAATGTGATTTATAGACACATAATCTGACAAAAAATATAGTTTTAAAAATTGGTGAGTATACGGCCAGAAGGCATGATATTTCACGTTGACCATTCAGCGTGCGGTTGAAGCCCTCATGTAGATTTGGCGGGTGGGTCCAAGCATTACAGTCATGTAGAGCGCGGATATGGATATGGCACCAAGCCCGTACAGAGTTCTCATTTTCAGTAAATCTGACGGCATCTAAACCTCGGGCACTAGATCAGGCGAGACGGATAACACTCGCTAATCGCATCCTCTGGCTGCACGTATCACTCAAGAACCCATCCCCATCTTTGAAATGTTGAATGTTCTGTGTGCCATGTCAGTACGCCCCGGTTTCGGTACAGGATGCACACGCAGCGAAAAAAAACCGCGCGGGTTCAATATCTGCTTCCACTTAACTGCTTTGACAGGGACCTTGCCTGAGACATTAAGACATTACCCAAACTTAACTACAGACAAATTAATTTTAGAAATGTAGCGAGACCATCCTGGCAGCAATACCCCCCTAGCAGCAGCAAGAAGTTGGGTGGGCGGCTTTGCTGCAGATAAGAATATGCCAAAGCGGATTAAGTGTGAACAGGAGAAAGCGAACATCACATGGCAGGCGGTTCGTCATCCACAAGGCAAACTTCGCGGCGCCACAATGCATTCATCCCATACACTGACGGTAGCGGTGTCCTTTTGACTGCGTGACTATGCATTGATGACGCGAGAGTAGCCGCGGCAGGTCCGATGGGCTGTGACCACCTCCCGCGTCACTCACAAGACGTCGTTGTCGGGGTACAGTGGGTGACGGAAGTGTCTGAGAAAACGGCCGGACACGACCGAAGGCCACCTCTCATCCCCAAAGTTCTGATTACGGTAAACTTATTGGTGCTGGAGGCGAGGTACAGCCTCCATCTAGCCCTACTTCCGATGATGATGGTTTTCAAGCCTCTGCACTGTTCTGCTACGTCGAGTCGTGCAGCAGAGCGCTTCAAAGCCTTTTGTCATTTTTCTTTTCGAATTTCGCCTGTTGTAATTTGATGGAGAAAGAAAGGTTGTTTTCTCGATCTTTTACGAGTTACAGGACTGCAAAACAAGGCCCTGGTGACCTTTTCACCCACTTAGTGGCGTCATTTGTGTCTCCGGTGGAGCTAACTTACGAGCCGTTGGAGAACAAGTACGACAGGTTCTTGTGAACAGTTTTCAGTGTAACTGTGTGCCGTGTATGTCGTAAATATAGCAGGGTGCGCCATTTTTGGCCCGCCCCGGACGGAATAAAAGTGCTCCTCAATCATCATTTCTGCCGCGTTAGCTAAGTACCCAAAAATGTGTGGTAAGGCTTAACATGCGACCACCAGTTCATCGTTTGATGTATCAGTCACCCTGGGCCGAACTGTTTGAGCTTGAAGAGGAGCATTTCGCACATGACAGAGATACATAAGTAATGCATCTGTTTATGTACTGTTATTTATTGAACCTAGGGTGATAATGGCGTGATGTTTACATCCTGACTGAAGATGCACAAGCACAAGATAGATAGTTTCTTTTAGTTTGTTTCTATCTACCGTCTAGATTCTCAGCTGCACGCCCGCGAAGATATGCAGACTATTTTGGGAGACTTTTCAAGTTCGCCCAGGTATCCAAGACGCCATTCAAATCCTGTCATTCCATTGGCTATGCGGTGATCAAGGCCTATACACATGTGTTTGTCGAGTCGTTCATATCTACCGTTCGTGGATACGAATTTCCAGATGTAACAGGCATCAACTGGCTGTCAATTAACTTTGTGCAAGGCACAATATCATTATCAATGGTGTGTAATGAGCATATTTGCGAAACAGAGTTATTGTGCTGTCTAGAACGGCATTTTCCGACAAAGTATACCAACAGCTATAATTAGATTCTTTCATCATATCTGATGCTTGCTTCAATATCTCAGATGTAAAACATTTCATTGAAGCACATGCCCTCAGAGGTTGGTAGGCCATGGACAATTGAAAAACGTGTACAATCACGCAAGGCTACTTACATAATCTTGTGCTTACTTCGATAAACTCCGCCGAACCGTGGGTTGGAACGAACGTCGATGCCCAAAAGCCAGCGTCAAAACGGAAAGAGCATATTTTTTACCAAGTTTTACGGGCAGTTTAGGAAAGCCACGTCAAAAGGGCCTGGAGACCTACGTAAGGACGTCAGACTGAGCATGAGTGATGAACAATAATGACTCAACAATATGAACAAATCACACCGGTGTCACCTTGCGCAGGACATCAGGCATCGCGCACACCAACACTGCTGGCTGTTCCACTAAATGTAGACTCCTTGACTTAATGATCATCTAACTCCGACCCCAGATGAATCATGCAAACGGCCTATTTCTTGAATACCTTTGAGTCAACTTGCACGGCGAATGGAACACTGAGGAATTACACTACTCACCGTAATGTTTTTGGTGCGGCAATAGTGGACCACGCACTACAAGCCAATGACATCCGCTGGGTGCCTTTCGGCCGACTAGCAGTTTGTTCAAATCCTCAATAACACTGAAAGAATGCATGTGTATGGGGTGCGATTTTGCGCTAATTTCGCCCTCCTCGCAGCCCGAAATATTTCCTTGGACGGCCGCTGCACGTCACAGGGCGACCGATCGCAGCTTAAAACAAGTCATGACAGCGGTTCAACGTCGAAACATTTCAACCTTTTTCAGATTTGCTCTTGCATTAAACACAGTATGTGCTATCTTGCCGTGCTCGTGAACTCAGACGTCCGAGTGTTTTAGCTGGCATCCATTATCCATTCAACACGCTACGTAGAACCACTCGCTAATGCAGAAACTATCCAATTCACCTTCCACATCACATAATCCTCATCGTCATACCCCTATTTCTTCTGGTATCAACGTTATAAGACCTAGATCGCTTAAACACGTTCGTTTTACTTTTTAAGCAGTGCGTTCAAAATAAGGTAAATTATGTACCTACGTCCTGCTAAGAAATCGTGCCTTGCAAAACCTTAAAAATATTTGCATCAGCACAGCCGGTGCAATGCAACGTACCTTTCAGGCTTCGAAGAGCGCCAGGTGTGTCTTGACCTTCCTAATGGCTGACGTGCATTTCTTCCCTCGACTTGCAAATATATCGGCAGTACACCGCTTCACCACAAATTCAGGTTGCACGTCTGTCATGTAGATATAATTCTCATCACTCATACGCAACTTAAAATAGATTCTTGGAATACTGCACCTCAGATGAACACTTATCTTTTATCTTGCGTGATAAACGCAAACGCAGATGAGGCTGTCCACGCGACTCTCGCGGACTGCTGTTGTCTGAGAGCTGTCATGGTAGCCGCCATGGCCGTGGGACTGGGACATTCTTACCACAGGCCAAACTACCCGCACCAGATAGGCAACTAAAGCTGCCAACAAACTTGACTGCCACACTTACTATTCCAACTGCTAACAAAGCCAATACCCAAATCAGGTCGGCCCGCTGTAGGTAGACTTATGCCAAGACTAAGGCCAAGATGGTAAGACTGGTAACGCTGGTTTGTTACCTTAGTTCGTTGACCGTAGTAACTTATAAACCCAACTGTGCCATCTCAGCATTAGTTACCATGGTGATCATCCCAGCCTCAGTTCCCCAGCGGCAGTTCTTGGTTGCTTGGCAGTTCAGCCATCCCAGCGGCAGTTCTTGGTTGCAAGCTGGTGGGACACCAATGTAAAGGCCGACACACATATGCCACATTTAGATAAAACGGCACTAATAGCCTTCTGCCTCGCAGAATAACCAGGAGAGTGGAGAAATAGATGTATTGATATTTCGGCTGTATGCCTTTATCGAAACGAATATTCGTTTCGATAACACCATATAGCCGAAATGTCAATACACCTATCTTTCCACATCCCTGGTTGTCCTCCGAGTATTAAGGCTGTATACTTTTTATCGATGTTCACAATGTTCCTCGCAAATCCACTTAGCAACTTATCTATGCTACATTGGTTAAATAAACTTATGCTAGTGTTAAATCATTTAGTAGAGATGGTAAGCAACTATTGTATTAGGTAGGTACCTTTCTCAGCATTTGCTATGGCTAGTCAACATGATTTTGTGCGTACTTTTCTGGGCCGCCACACTTAATGCAGCATAACGAAGGAGATATGAATCACTCAGCGTAATTTGTGTGTAACCAGAGGGAAGGGAGAGATGACAAAATGACAAAAAATGCGCAACGTGAGAACGGCCTCTGACCGAACAGCCAGAGATGTGAAGTGGGTTTAGCCCATACTTTATTTTCAGTTCGTTCATGAGACTAAAGTGAGGTATGCTACCTAATAAACCAACATCCACGTTCTTTTTAACATGGGTATCTCTGTAGTTTCAAATGTAAGCGATGCTGCAGAATACTGCCTTCTTTCTGTCCCATAATACCAAGGCCTTCGTGTTAGCTAAACAGCTAAAATAGATAAAAAACAAAATACAAATATATAACATTATGTGGTGTGATTGTGCAGGATGTGCGCCCTCGCCCTCCTGTCTTCCGAGCTCTGTATCTGACTGGGTGCCGGGGGGCGTCACGTGACTGCGGGTCTCCCGATTCGCCGGGGGTCAAGGGTCGGCCGCTCAGGCGGCGGCAGACCCGACGCTCGCATGTGCCGGTCGGTTTTTGGACGAGTCTGGGCGAATGCGTCGATACGTTCTCTTACAAGCTATTTCGACCATCATGCCCGAAACCGCCGCGGCTAGTGGAGACGCTGTGACAACGGCTGCTGCGAGTGTCCTAGCGCCAGTGATGTTGACTACTACGGCCGGAGTGGACGGAGAGGCCGCGGTGACTGGTGGAGGTCCATCCGACGCGCGACTTATCCCCGAGTACGATGGCACGGCCGACGTCGTAGACTGGTTCACGGGGGCGGCCGTGCTCTGCGGTCACCGAGGAGCAGACTTGCCCAGCATTCTGCCGGCGCGACTCACGGGTGGCGCGTTTGCCGTCTGGCTGCAGATGCCGGAGGAGGCGCGCCCATCGAGTGACGCCGTGCGTGACGCTCTCTTTGACGCCTTTGCGGTGGATCGTTTTGCCGCGCACGACGCATATACCAGTCGACGGCTGCTGCCTGGTGAGTCGCCTGACGTGTTCCTGGCGGGCCTACGGCGTCTCGCAGCTCTGTGCGGTGGGGTTCCGGAAAACGTGCTCACGTACGCTTTTGTCGCCGGCCTGCCCGACAAGGTACGGAGGATTGTCCGCGCTGGCTCCCGGGCGGAGGCTTTTAGTCTGGTGAGCATCCTGGTGCGAGCCCGAGCAGTGCTGAGCGATGAACGTGCCGTTGCGGCAACGGCAGCGGCTGGAGCGCACGAAGAACAAGGAACCCGACAGGTGCGACCGGCAAGGCGACCCGTCCGGAAGTGCTGGACCTGCGGACAGGCGGGTCAGCTGGCAGCGGCGTGCCCAAACGGGCAGGGGGCTGCGTTAGCGCCAGCGCAGTCCCCCCAGCAGTGGCGCGCGCTCTGCCAGTCGTGACACTGCTGGAGGACCAGCATCCTCGGCGTTAGAAGCGGCGGATTTCTTGGCTCGGTTCTACGGCGCTTACTGGAGTGTGGCTTGGAAGTGGGCGCACGGACGGAACGTCTGCGGAACACCGTGAGTGAGTACGCTGTGCCGGCTGAAGCACGAGAAGCCTACGAGCGCGAGTTGGCTGAGTGGGTGCCGAACGGATGGCTCCGGCCCCACGACGAGCAAGAGGACGGGGCCGCTCGGGGCTTGATTCCGTTGATGGCAGTTCAACAGCCGCACAAGGGGAAGGTTAGGCCGGTGTTGGACTACCGCGAACTCAACCGGCATGTGACCGCGCACACCTGGGATGCCGACGTGTGCGCCGATCAGCTGCGCCGCTGGCGCCAGCGTGGTGCCCGGTTGGCCGTGGTCGACCTGCGAAAAGCGTACTTGCAGCTGCGGCTGGAGTATCGACTGTGGCCGTATCAGACGGTGCAGATCAAGGGCCGTGCCTACAGCCTCACGCGGCTCGGATTCGGCCTCAATGTGGCGCCGTTGATTATGAAGGCCGTTGTTTAGGAGGTGCTGCATGAGAACGAGGCGATCAGCCGGAGGGGGGCGGGGAGGGGGTCCTCGCCTGTGTGGACGACCTGCTCGTCGACGAAGACCTGGTCAGCGCTGACAAGATTATGGAGCACTTTGTGAGGTACTTTGCAGAACGCGGCGCGCCGACTGAGCTTCTGCTGGGCTATGCTGGACGACAGGCAACAACTGGAGACGGCGAATGGCTGCATTCGCCGCGAAGTGGGTGGTTCGGCTGCGGTTTCGCGCGGCGCACGAGGCCGGCGACAACGGAATCGTGGAGCGCCGCCACAGAACTATATAGGTTATGGTCGCCCGCCAACGGTGCTCCGTCAGTGAAGCGGTGCATCGGTACAATGCGACTCCGCGGGACGGTGCTAACACGCTGAGCGCGTCGATGGCGCATGTATTCCGTGCAGCCGGTGCCGACCTGCCGACCGGCCAGCGCGCTGCCGAACCCGCGCCGCCGCTAATGCAGGAACCCGTCTCATCGTCGTTTTGCGTTGGCGATGAGGTGTGGATGCGGCGCCGGGGGCCCGCCACGTGGCGTACCGACGTGTCACGCCAGGGCGTAGTTACGCGGGTCGTGTCGGACCAGGTGGTTGAGGTCGATGGCACGCCCTGGCACGTGCGGTGCCTGCAGAGCCGGAACCCACAGAAGGACTCAGACGGGAGTCGAATGCCCGGTGCGGGTGAGGAGTTTGGGGACGACACAGGCACGCTGCCGATGACGAACACCGCGTAGAATCATGAGTCCACGGGAGGCGGCTCAGATCCGCCTGCCGTGCCATCAAGCCCGTTGGTCGCGGACCCTGCTGAGCACCCATCGCTACCGTGGAGTGATCGCGATGAAGTGTGGAGCGCCATTACGAATTCTCAGTCAGTGTGCTGTGGTGAGCATGAATTGGACGAGCGCGGTGTGCGCAAAGATGACTCGTTCTTGTCCGGCAACGGTGCGGCGCTACCAACGCCTCGGCTGGATCCTCCACAGGGAGAGCGAGAGTCGCAGGAACCGCGGTCGAGCAGCCGCGCTCGCCAGCAACCAGTCGAGTTGTGCGGCTTCAGTGTCCCCACCGATCTCATTGACGATTACGAGTGTGTGTAGGTTGGTAGAATGACATGATTGCTTACAATCAGGTGGAGATGTGACGTGATTGTGCGGGGTGTGCGCCCTCGCCCTCGCTGTCTTCCGAGCTCTACATCTGACTGGGTGCCGGGGGGCGTCACGTGACTGCGGGTTTCCCGATTCGCCGGGGGTCAAGGGTCGGCTCCTGAGGCGGCGGCAGGGACCCGACGCTCGCAGGCGCCAGTCGGTTTTTGGACGAGCCCGGGGAGTGCGTGCTACGTTTTCTTACACATAATTAGGCACCAGTGGCTCCCGCATGTTACCATAGGTCACTAGAACGTCGAAAGCTGTTTTAAGGCATATTTATAAAGACGATAATTGTGTTGTCTATGACAGCTTTTTCCACTTAGAAGCATACCAGTAGTTGTAAGGGAGCTTAGTTCATGATATCTGATAGTTTTCGATATCTTCAAGTGTGAAACATTCTCTTGAACGACTGAGTAATATTTATCGGCAAAATGAATTTGTTTTCCAAACAACGCTACAAAAGCCAGGGTTTATTCCGGCACGTGCGAATATGTGCGAAGCGCTTTTCAAGCGGCGTGAGAAGAAAAGTACATAGACGTCAGATGTCTGTGCAAAAAGTTCAGACCATTCGGAATTTACGAGTCAAGAAAGCGGACATAAGTCTGTTCATATTGCAGGTATCGCGTATTTCTTATTTGGGAGCTAGGTGTTGTAAGCCGGTAACCCTAAACATACTTTCAGTAACTTCTATACATAGTGTAGAAGTAGAAGTCGGAAGCGAAGTAGATCACCGGGATGTTGATTCCACTGGTTCACCATGGATGTCGTTAACTCTTGTGACTAGTTTCCTAGTTGTTTTTTGTTTTGGCGTTTAGACAAATCGGAAAGTAAGACATACCTGGTCGCTTTAGTCAATGCATCTTTCATTGAAACGTCCTTTTGGCCTCTAATTGAGCTAGAGATGAAAAACATGTAGTCGATGGATTCCTTGTCATAACAGGAAGCCAGCCACATCCGGGCGTAAAATCTATTTTGTACATTCTAACATGCTTTGCAGCCAGCCTTGAACATAACGTTATATTGTCCAAAACCTTCCCGTACCTCCCTTTCTGCGCCTCTGTTATGCTTTGTCAACTCCCCCTCCATGCACAACATAATTATGCACGACCCCTTACGGGTGTAAGTACGGTTACCTGTACGGGTGTAAAATCTATTTTGTACATCCTAACATGCTTTGCAGCCAGCCTTGAACATAACGTTATATTGTCCAAAACCTTCCCGTACCTCCCTTTCTGCGCCTCTGTTGTGCTTTGTCAACTCCCCCTCCATGCACAACGTAATTATGCACGACCCCTTACGGAGGCAGGTACCAAGCACTCGCAGGCATGCACTGCGCGCAAAGGCCGCAACCTTGAAAACCGAAACCCAAGTGTAACCGATACTGAAAACTAAGTCACGCGTCTTAAATAAATAAATCAAACGATTCAATAATCACGTGAAGTCGTAGCGAAAACCATTCAAATTGCCAGTCAGTTAAAAGCGGAGAAGTTTCACATGCAACTTTATTTCAATACGACACCCGCCGCATTAGACAGGGAGTGACTCACCCGTTTTGACTGCGTACGGGCATTCGTCTGAAATGATATATAAAAATAAGCGTTGATCTTCAAAATGCTTCTCGTCTTTGGGGTTATCTGAATGGTTGTATCGTTTGATGTCGAAGCCTACCTGTACCTATTATGAATGACTTCGTGTCGCCATTCTGCAGGCGCACTCGAATGGATCTGTCACGTTTTAGAGAAGCAATGCATCGGACGCTAAACATCATTGGTTGGCTTCAGCATTTCACAGCGTGGGTGTTGTACAGCTTCCTTTGGTTTTATAAAAATCGTTATCAAACTGAAAGTTTTTTTAATGATGGCTTCTACGTTGGGACTTTTCTTATCGACATGTTCTTAACCGCGACAGCTTCCCTAGATTACGATCAGGTAAGTGTTGCCCTAGCTTGGCCTCTCCTGCAGGGTGCACCTCGGCGCGGTGAGGCGCGCGCCCCTGTGCGGCGGCTTCGCCGTGACCGTGCGACCTGGCGGGACAGCGCGCGGCAGCGGCCCGAAGGCCAGTCTTCCCTCCACGGTGAGTGCGAGTGGATGGCCCTGGTGTCAGTGGACTGGTGCGCACGGATGGACCGGCACCGTAAGTTGACTTGGGGATTGGGAAGACGTGGACGACCTCGTGCGGCGCGTGCGCGCTTATCGTCTGCCTGCGAGAGACGGCGAGAGAGCGGTCGGTAAGGCTCAGTTGGCGCACTGATCCTGAATCGGTGTGATGAGGCTCCTGTCTGAGGAAGATGCCCGGGATGTGAGCAGACCGAAGTTGATCACCGAGGTTATTTAGAAACTGTGCGAGGTGGTGTCAAGGCGGTTTCGTGAAACACACGGAGCAGTCTGAGAAGACGTACGGCTTGTTTATGGCAGAAGCCTGGCATTTCGCAGCGCATTCGTCGCAACTGGCGCCGTTGTTACGGCGAAAGCTGCCGGGCTTAAAACCGGTTTTTGGATTGTATCAGGCCTGCCGTCTCGAACGAGCTGCTCCTGCTTTTGCCGGTCACAGACATGGCCAAGCTGCCTGATCAGACATGTGTCGGAGGCATGTCTTCGTCGCCGACATTGTCATCTATCGCTTCTATCGTATACGCAAGTCCTTTTGATGTACGATGTCCCAATGCTGATGATGAAAACATCATGTAGATTTGTTTCAAATTAGTTGCAAACTTATGTGGAGCTTTATGCCAGAAAGACAGATGTTTTCGGGATCAATATTCAAACATTCCAATCCACGCCAATTCAAAGTGAAATACACTGCTACATGGTTTTACGATCTTCGCTTACGGCCATATACAACTGCAATACACTTGAAATATGAATGCAATCCAGCTTGTGAATACATGCCGGATATACGCAGATTGATTGAGGAAAACGTAATTTCGAAGGATCCGTATGTGATCTACAGCCGAACGCCGATCGAATCATTTTCTGGGCGCATCTTTTTAAACAGCCTGCGCCTCAACGCTCTTATTCGCAGCATTCACGCTCGTAGTATAGAAGTGGGCTAAGCCCATTCAGATTTGGGGACGTTCTCGGAGTTGCAGTGTATCCGCAAACGAAGAGTGAACCCCCAAACACAACAACTGTTCGGCTGAGCGGACGCTGCTATTACACAGCGAACGATCCGCATTGTAAGTACTGAGTTGGTCTCTGTGCCCCAGGTGTCACTCAAGGGCAGCGTCGGGGTTTGCGGTACCCAGCACCTGGCGCTCTAGGCCCGGGGTGATATCGGCGCCCCGACTTGCGTAGGTGTTCCTGGCTGTATCCGTGTTCCTGGCCGTGTCATGGGCTCAGGCCATGTTAAGCCCCCGATTTAGCTGAGTTCATGAACATGTCAAGACCAATGGCTGTGTCGGAGCACCCACGCGCTGCGTTGCAGCCCCTGACGACGCCTGGCCCATGAGCGCTAGACCCTGATGACGTCAAAGACCCCTGGCATTTCCTGGCTCTTTGTGGTCTCTGACGGCAGCAGGATCCCTGGTTGGGACCATGTCCATGTCGGGGGCCGTAGCCATTTCAGGTCCTCGACCGCGCTGGGGCCCCTAGCAGCGCCGTAGCTGCGGCGGCATCCGCGCCATGTTGGGATTCTGGTCATGTCGAGCTCTTGACCGTGTTGGGTGGCACAATGCCGAACAATGGTAGTGTCCGGGCCCAAAGCCGCGCTGGGCCCATTCCGCGTCGGAACCCATGACGTCCCCATGAGCTCTCTCATGGCATGTGTCATCGGCCTGCCTGCGTCTGCCGCTATATTTCATCTGCGGAAGTCCCAGGATGATACGCGCTGTGCGTGTGTCCGCAGTGACGAACTCTTTCATCTGAAAGGGTGTCTATACTAAATGGCAGAAATATGACAGCATATGGTCGTGCAGGTGACTAAATCACTCCTATAATTTCTGAGTCCGATGCAGCATACACAAGGGTGCGGGTTTCTCCACCCACTTGTGCATCATCCTGATGTTGAACAACTCAAGATGTACCGTTTCAGACAGGCAACCAATCTCCTCACCAGTCTCAGCTTCTGGGGTGTCCTCTCGTGAGTCCGCGCTAAGAGGTCCACGGCTTGCTGTACCGCGGAGCTGTAGGCAACCACGCAACTTGACAAAATGACTGAACCCCCAACAAAGCGAGATCGTGAGAAAGATGGAAGAACTCGTGGCCTGACGGTTCTGGTAACCCTGGACACGGTCGCAGGCTCACCCGATGCTAAAGTCCTGACGGTTCTGATAGCCCTGGACACGGTGGCAGGCCCGCTCGATGCTGAAGTCCTGGACCGCGCTCGGCCTCAGCTGGATGACACTAGGGTCCATCGCGCCGTTGACAAAGTTGGGAGAAATAAACTCAATGCCGGTGAGCTTGTTTTTGGTTCGCCAAAGACAAACTCACTGCTGGTGACTTGTAATTTGTCTGCAGCCCCGACCACTTGTTGCTGTTTAGGGTCTAACGAAATCACCAGGCGCCTCAGATTGGGGACTTCCACGCGGATCAGATGCAAAATGGAACTTGCCAATAAGATCACTGCGCGCACTCTGGTGATCTCCATTCACAAGGCAAGAAAACTTGCCTCTCACCGTCCTCCGCATCCAGCATCATCTGAGTGTCGTCTCTCCTGCCATCAGACAAACTGCAGCTGATCTGCTTCCTGGTCCCATCGCCGCACTTCTCACTTCAGCCCATCATCACTCCCTCCTACTTACCATCATATTTTGGGTATTGCCTGGGCACTGTCAAACGCCGACACATCGGCAGGGCGTGTTCTGCGCATGCGCCCGTCACCCAACACTGCTCAACTTGTTCGATCTGACAGGTCGAGCAGTTCAGAGCAGTCTGCCAAGGGCTTGTACTTTGTCGGAGGCTGATTTCGTGTCCGCACCGGAGCGGGACAGATCACCAGCAAGATCAGCAAGAGCGGGACAGATCACCAGCAAGATCAACAGCAATGACAGTGCCACATGCAGGTTGAGTGTGCTGCTCGGTGCTCGACTTTCGTCCCGTTCAGCCATGTCATCTCCAGCCGCCTGAGTCACCACTCCTCACATTGTACCTCGGCCCATGCAATGTTCAATGCTCGGTGCGCCGAACGCCGAAATATGACGTCCCGAATTATCACGCCCCGTACCAAACGTATCCTTGACACATATATTGTTGGGCTTTATGGTGCAACTTTGTGTTAATTGTCTGGCACTGCGCCAGCTGATTGTGGACTGTATGCTCGATGTAACTGGAAAAACAGGGTTGGTTGCTTGCCTGAACCGGCCTAATAAAGCCCCGATTTGCCAGTCTCTCGAAGCCACACATAAGTCACACGAGCCACACAGAGCCATATCTTTCGAGTCACACAGAGCGATCCCTTCGATGTCACATAGCGCCGTACCTTTCGAAGCCACTCAGAGCGATCCCTTCGATGTCACATAGAGCCGTATCTTTGAAGTCACTCAGCGACGTGTCCGTCGAAGTCAAAACGAGCAGGCTCCTTCGCTGTGCGTGAGACGCTGATTCCTCCACCAAATATCTTGGTGCATTCCAGAGACCACAACGCACCTTGATAGGGTGTCGTGCGGCTGTGCCGGTGGTCCCCGGCAGAGTCCCCGGCGGGCCGCTTCCTTCGCCTCGCGGGTGCGTTACGTACCCCCGTTCCCCACCCCACCTTGCCCAACCCCCCGTGATTTGATGCGTTTGGGGGGCACCGGAGCCCCGCGAGCAGCCGGATAGCACGGCTTATGTGGTGGAAGATGAGATCCTATTTTGGTACCGTATTTAGGCGCTTAGATGACAGTTTCCGTGCTGAATGCCACCTTTTTGAACAGGTGGTTCCAAAAGCGGTCTCGCTGGACGGAAATTATTATTAACGTCTAATAAATACCAAGTCCAATTTCAGGCAAACTTCTTTATTCATTGTTGTCGAACGAACATTAAATGACAGTTCAATACACCTGAGCCTGTATTACAATGCCAATACACCTGACATATTTGGCTAGTATTGCGTGGTTTCCGCTCATAGCAGTGGATTAATTTCCTGCCGCAGATACCCTTGCAGCAACGAAACATGAAGCTGCGGACACGACGCCGTAATTCCGACACGACTGAACTGACAAACATGATACCACAGGCGTGCTCAGCGTTGTTGATCACCACTGCGATCAAGTTTCGTCTACATCGTGGAGATCGGAGTGTTAGACTCAGGTCGACTTGTCTCAGAAAGCTCCGTATGAGTAACGCTTGGTGTAATTTTTTCCGCGAAAAGTTTTGTCGGGTAAGTTTATGTAATACCAGGTCTTGCATTAGAAGCAATGTCGTGTAGCAGTGGTGCCGTTACCAGGTCTTGCATTAGAAGCAATGTCGTGTAGCAGTGGTGCCGTGAAAGTTTTGCCGCAGCAGTGTTTGTGTTAAAAGCATTATCGATACACCCACATCTTGTCTGTTCCCATCAGCAACCTAAGGGATTGCCATGATGAATCAAGGTGATTTTTTCGGTTTTAAAACGTGTGTTCAGTGAAATACTGATGTTGATTGGTAAAGAGCAAGGCGGTGTTACAAATGCAAGAGACGGAATTATTCATATATCGCACATCCACACGCGCTCGAGGTGCAGGACCAATTTGATGCCCCGAAGATATTTTCTGAAATGATTTCCGAACAGCGCAGCAAGGCCGCGCCAAATTTTGCACATCTATAGCAAATTGAAGCGTTAACTATTTGGTATCAAATATGTAGATGTACCTTGTAAGGTCGCTGACCTATGGCAGGTCAAAGTCAGGTCATGGATTTAGCGAAGGCAATTTCAAGGAAATCGTTCAATCTAATGCAACAACGGAGTGCTAGGCAAAGCCACACATCTCTGAGATAGCTTTTTAGGCAAAACAATTGAATAAACAAATAACATAGGCCTAGGGTCAGGTATGACGGTTGGACCAAGGTTTAAACTAACTTGTTTTTTACACGAGAGCTTGCTATATGGAGCAGTTTCTAGTGCAAATTTTGAGTTCAATGGTAACATGGACCGCATCATAATCTTCCGTTGATGTCATAAAGGCCAGAATGGATCACTGACCCAAACTGACCCGGGTCAGTATTTTGTTTTTAGGAACTTGCCGCATAGCATAGGCCTTTGCGCGTATTCAAATGGAAAAATGGAAGCAGTCTTATATCATTTTGCTCATCTTAACCTTCTTAAGATCAAACGAGGTCACATGATACCCTTAAATAAGCTCCTTAAACTACTCTTAGATAAACACCAGTGAGCTTTGGTTTAAAACAAGTTTCTAGTTTCGCGGCGGTTGCATGAGAAGGTCTGAGGGTCCTTTGGACACGAACCTGTAGTTTGGCTGTGTTTCAGACCTTATATGACCCCAAAATCATGACCAAGGAACTTAAAATTTTGATAGAAGTGAGTTCACATACAGGTGAACACACCTTACGAGCTTGGCGTCTGGCTTTCTTGGGTTTGGAGATCGAACGGGCCCACGTTCCCACGAGCCCACCCACGAGCCCTTGTTTCAAGTGAGGTGAAAATTAACGCACAGAAGAGAAGTGTGGCGCACACGATTAAAGTTTACGTAGCAGTCATTCTTCCCGTGCGCTATTCGCATTGATAACAAAATAAGTTTACCAGCACAATTATGTGACAAAATTAAAACCATTACGGATGATGATAGACTACATGACTTAAATTTTACTGTTTCCTGTAAGTTATTCAGTGCATTAGCGAGGCACATTAGTCACATAGACAAGACAGTAGTAATAGCATTATTCCTCGGAGAAAAACAAGGAGAATGGATATATAGTCTGGTTGATATTTGACAATATGCCTTTATCGAAACATGGTCAATCTCAAGGTCGTAAGGGCAGTGGTGTATTTAATTGCGACTGCGTGACATTTTGAGAGTAGACACCACTTAATGCGCACTACCCCACGCATCGCGCCGCACAAAACATAAAGAGTCCGTGAAATGTGGGTCTGGTTCTGATTCCTACCCAACTAAAATGCATAGAGGTATGCATTCACGCATCAACCTAACAGTTTGGTATCTTACAGAACCCCACAGCTGTTGAAGGCAACGCGCTCTGCATGGAAATGGTTCGTAATGCGCTGATGAGTGTAAAACTATGCAGATATGGTTATTAAGTAAATGAACACTGGGAGTTGCTGCATTGTTATGGGACGATAATTTGATATCCTGACAATCCAAGGCACGAAACCGGTTCTACATGTCTATAAATCATTCGATTCATGTCCTTGATGCCTTGTTTAACTATGACTGCCATGTCATTCAAACAAAGTGGAATAATTTTGCCATGGCCCGGAACTAAGGTATAGTCGATACAACGTGAGACCGGCACAATATTTCCGGCAGACGCGCCCGGGACACCAGCGTGCGGGATGGATTTGTTGCGTCTTGTGAGCCGATTGACCCTGTGCTGCACATTGATAAATTTTGTTTGTAAGCATCTTGATACTGACTAGCAACAATGGACTGCGTTTTAACAAGAGCATCGTTCAATGCTCCTCGGTGAATTTAACAGAAAAAAACAGCGTCATCACGGGAAAGACAACACGTGATAAGAGTTTAAAAAGATAGTATTTGCCAGTCATCCTTATGTAGGGCACTGACCACGGCAATGGCTGAGCGTGGTCTCGTCGTGGGAGCTGTGAGGAAGGTTGGAAGAAGAGACACAACGTTTTGCAAAATATCAGCCTGCACCCAACTTTACAAAAATACCGGCCCGCCCCAACTAACTAGGGATCCAGCCCGCAAAAGCTCGCTGTGCTGCAGTGCTGACCCGACATAAACCCGCAAGTGCTAGGTTAACTGCAATCTTTTTTTCATTTCTCCTTCACTTCAGATCCATACATAAGGTACGCATAGAGCGTCATGTCACCATCATTGATATACAACATTGTTTGACTAACACCAGAGATGCTGCTTAGAGAACAGCGATCACCCGCATGTACCAGAGATTTCACTCTTCTATCAAATATCAGCTGACCACATGACATGCCTTCTAAAATCGCGTGCATCAAGTGATGGTTTTGCACCGACAGAGTGCAAGATGCTGGATGATTTTGAATTCATGGGAAGTCTTTCCAGTGCATTACACTACACAAGCACGTACACCATCGAGTGCGTCACAATCGCTGCAATGTCATAACCCGAACTTCAGAATCACACGCCATACCACCTATACGGTGTTTTCTGCCCGGCTACATACAGACATGATTAAATCGTACAACAACACGGAACGAATACCACAAGACAGCTTTAAAATGATGCACATCTTTTCTCTTATCACTATCCATGTTCCATGCCACAACCATTGTCACACCGTTTGTGTAATACTGCGTACAAGCAAAGAAGCCAAACATATTTTGCCCACGAATATCTGTCACTCAAGTGACACTACTGACATTCAACAAGGCTACAAAAATCTGTTAGATATCATGAAATGCTGCATCAATTTTTTAAAACAAAGCAATTAGAAAACAAGTCTAGGGCCTCTTTCGACACATCACAGCCTGACGACTGCAGCTTTTGTAACTGCACCGAATGTTTCATTGACGTCATGCGTCGAGCTGCAATTTTCGACACAAACCTATATACGTATGCATACGCTGGGAGACATGAAAAACAAATAAAACAAAAGCTTAGTGAGACATATAAACTGAAAACTAATGACGATCGCAGTAACGTGAAACGTATCATATATGGAAGGCCATGTTGACGTGCTTGAAAATCGCATCGTCTTCAGGCATAAAGAGACAGCTACCACTTCCTTTGTTTCGACAACTGTGCGGCATGTAAAACACCAGTAAATGCGGGCTGTATTGACACGTGAGATGAGGCTAGGACAGTTATACAGAATACAGAATCTCATTAATTTTATTCATCATTGATACTGATTGTGATTTGTAAGGCATGGTTTGTCTATAACGCAAGAACTTTCGAATGAACCCCACCCTTACGTTGACAGCCCAGCGCGTGGCACGGTGCAGCTGGGTTTATATTAATGGCCCAACAACTACTGCTGCATTTAATTAGCCCAAACTTTGAAAATGTTGGTTGTAATCTCTTGAGTCCTTTCGGCAAGATGTTTTTGTTAAGTTATTCAGTTTGTACAGCCTGGTTTTCTGGTGGGTCGTGTCTGCTTAGGGTTTTTTGGCACCGGTGTTGACGCTGAAGAAATGAAAAATTATAATTCCACTGTGTTTGGCAGCACATCCTGGTGCTTGGGTGATTTTAAAAGTTGTGGGAAAGCAAAACGTGCATTATTTTGCTTGTTAAAATATTTGAAGTGCAAAAATTTCAAAAAGTCCACGAAGTCTGGCTAAAGCCTGGCCAACAGCCCGCGGGTTCTTGCGGGTCAGATGCTGGCGGATTGGTGGCTGATAAGCTGTATCTCTAGTTGGAAGCATTCGAACTACTTATAAGTGAGAAAATACGCTACAAGTCGCAGCAGTTTCCTTCAAAGGTCGTGCTGTGGATCGCACTTTCCGAGAAAGGAACAGACAAGCCGTTCTTCCCGCAAACGTACGCTAGGTATTAAAATGTGTGCTTACAACGACGAGTACCTATCGCTGCTTAGATGTTTCAAACAACAGCGCGCGCTTACCGGAAAGCAATTTTGTGGCCAGATTTCGTATTATTGTATTAAGCGCAGAGCGCTCAGGATGAACTGGGCAGATGGGCATACCATTTGTGAGGAAAAACAAAAATCCACCAGCTCCTCGGGAGTGCAGACCCATCAAACGCCGCTTTGGAGCCGTAGGGAATTATGTTTACGACGACTACGAAGCTGCGAGCAAAACAGCCCTGATCTCTCAGCTCTTGGCCCTTAGCGAGTAGAAGCCAAGCTTCGCTCGGTACATGAGGAATTCCTCCTAACCTTGATGAAGGATGTTATGAAAAAGCGCGAACAACAGCCGGCCAGGGGCACCCAGTTCTGCTGGAACTGCAGTAGATTGTCCGACATGACGTGATTGTGGAGCACCTCCCGCACATGTTACGCTTAGGGTACTCTGTGTTCACAATATCGGATGTTTACTTCCGTTTTATCCAAGTGACCAGTCCCGATCACCAGCCATGGAGATATTTCACCCCCAACTCCAAGGTCGGTAACTCATTTATATATTAACATGAACTCACTGCACAATGTAGCATGTCGTCAAGGATGGCAACATTTTTCCTAGCTATTAAAAGCAGAAATATTTCAAGCTACCGCTATTTTTAACTTAAGCCGGCTCGTTATTTTGCATGACATTATGCATAAGCTGGCTCCTATCATTATACAGTTTCAGATACTACGCATTGTGCTTTGTTGGAAAAGCCACAGGCTCAGTTAGAGCGCCAGCTGGTGGATGACGATCAATCAATCAATTAATCAATCAGCCAATTAATCAATCAATCAATCAATCAGTCGATCAGTGAATCAATCAACCAATCAATCAACCAATCAATCAGATATTCTTGTAACCTCCACAATATGACTTTCCCTGTCGTGCGTCACGTTTTACAGACGTACTTACACACATGCACACATGTAAATACCCACACGCACACGGATCACGGCAGTGAAACACTGAAGCGCATGATACACCGCCACACATCAGCCAGCATGTTGGAGTGATCACCGAGCTCACCGGGTGTACTCGGACCCGACGATTTCCGTGCCGCCGTACGAAAGCTGTTCCAGATGGACGCAGCCTGGAAAGCAAGAGCTTCGGCGGGCTATCTCAGTGCGCACGGGCGGATCTAGCTTGGAGTTGTTTTTTTTTTGGGGGGGGAGGGCAACCGTTCGTCGCCAGCTGGCTGGTGTGGGATTTGAAGTCCAGTGCATGGTGCCTCTCGCGAGTACCTAGTAGGGACACCATTCAAGCACCGAAATACTTTTGAATCTTAAACAAGTTAAAACAAAACAGTTAAAATACTTAAAGTTAAAACGGACAGTAAGAAGACGAAACTTTTATGAAGTTCTGGGAATTTTTTGGGGGGAAGGGGCAAAACATACTCTCAGAGTTTTTGGGGGCCATGGCCCCGTGCCCCCCCCCCCCCTCCCCCCAGGATCCGCCTATATCAGTGCGCACCCTCGGCAGCACTGAAGGGCCATCGGTGGCTCCACGCGTGACGCAGGTCGACACCACATCGCTGTACGGTACACGCTTATGCAGTGATGTCGGTGAGCGAGACGTGTGTACGATTTTATGGATTTCTGCCAGGTCACGTTCAACTGTTGCATTTTAAAACATGGCGATAGCGGCCAGTACCTTCACGATCCCCGCAAAATGGTTGGCCACTATTTTGAATGTGGTTTCGCCGAGCATTGCTGCAGCTCCCTGACACGGTGAAGTAATATTGCTAATGGAGAATGGCCAAGGCTTTGATTAGTCTCTTTTAAACACTTTCTGTCAGCCTCCGCACATATTTTGAGACGCCGCAGGCACATACACCGCAGCGCTTGATTGCAGCTGACCCATGCCCTGCCGCTGACGTTACTCCCAAATCAGGTTTCCATCCGCGTCAACACCAGGGATTTTGACGGACTGGGAAGCTTGAATAACAAAAGTTCCGATTTCAATGTAAAACGAACCAAGTGAGCGTCGCCGACAGAGTGCTGGAAAAAATAGTTTCTGTCGGATTTATCTTTAAACTATTTTGAGATAAGTAGGAGTCACTTACTGCCAAAGTCTCCTCGATGCAAACTTCACGCTTGGTGCTGACTTTTGGATGACACTTGGTGCTGACTGTTCATTTGGGTACACTTATGTGTAACAGGCCTTGGAGAAGCAGAAGCCAACGCACATGTATTAAGCATATGTACAAGCCTGTCAAAACATGGCACCCAAATACCGGAAGCACAAAATATAAAAATGTGATAAAAAAGGTTTAGCCTCACTGTGTCGCTGCACATAGCGTCACATTCTGGCGACTCACGCTCGTGCACCGTTCACCGTTTGGATGGTCGGCCCACTGGCATTGCAACCAACCTACAACCTTTTGTGTTCGCCAGTGGCGATCCGGCGAAATGCACGGTTTCAACGGCCCTTTCGACAATCGCAGTTCAGCACAATTTATCGGCGCATTTGAACGTTGCCCGGGACAGTGGGAATGTCTTGGCTCCTTTCAAATAAAACACACCAACTTTGCGTGGTGTTGTGAATTTAGGTAGCAGAGTGGATGTAGACAGAAAGATATCAACGACCAGATTCTTATGGAGGCCTAAAACGCTACGATTCCCGAGCTTGAAAACGATTGTTCAGGATATGTTTCGTCAGGGTATATTTCAAGTTTGAGGCCACGGGCGATGACAATAGAGGCGAAGGAAGGCTCCGATTGGCTGCTGAACGTTATGCACTATTCAACAGCCTGCCCTCGCAGACGGATTGAACAGTTACGTGCAGTGGTCGAGCACGGCTGCGGAATAAGTAAGCACCGTGATATCGGGACGGCCGATCAGTGTTGCCCAATGCACAGCATCAGTCGGCCAATCCGAGCCTTTCTCGGCTCCTCTGCTGTCATCGCCTGCGACCTCAAACTTAGTGCATCCTGAAGCAAAATATTCCCTGAACTAATGGTCTCCGTCATGAGAAATCGGAACGTATTTGTCCTTCTCAGAATGGGATCGTGGACATCCCTCCGTTCCCTGCCTGCCATTTGGCAAGAAGGTTCTAAACACCACATTCTCGTAACGTTGAATGCTGCGTTTGAAAGCAACGAAGACAGCGATGGGGATGGAACTGTTGAATAGATCTTGAGCGATTATAGTTATTAAGCTATCGCCTTGAGATCTCAACGGCACTGAGACGGTCAAGAAACCCTAGATAATCGAAATGATCCTGGAGCGGCTGTGGAGCCAAAAGCGCGCTAGAGAAGCAGACCGGCTACCGAAGAGTTTCATAGTCAAACGCTCATTTCGCTAAGGATGAACAGCGCATTGAGGAACAACGGGCGGGCGAAGAGCCTCGACATGTTCATGGCACCAAATCAGAGTCGAATATTGATAGTCTTGTCATAGTCATAGTCAACCATATCAAAGAGGATAACAGTGAGTGGACCAGAAAAGACACCCAGATAGATCCGGCTTGAGATCGAGGATCTCGGGACGGTCAAGCGACTCGCAGCGGTCAAGAACTCTCGAAGCAGTCAAGCGGCTTGGGGTGAGCCTCGGGAGAGAGGGCGCTCGCTGGCCGGGCGTTCTTCTCACCCCTTTCAGCTAAGTGCTCACGTCCATACGTGTGGTCGCAGCTACCTCAAAACCAAGCATGGTGGAACCAGACGACGCCCCCTGGCACCTCCAGCCGCGGCGTGATCGAGCCGGGCGCCAGGGGGCGCCGGGTGGACCGGCGCAGTGGGGCGCCGGCCGACGTCGCTTGTCCAGTCGGGTCACGTGCGCCGCCGGCCGATTGGAGCGGCGGCTCGCTCCGGGGCCGATTAACCTTTGGCGGCGGGCAGCGAGCGGGCTCACCTGGCGACGACGGCGGCCGACCAGTCGCCCTCAGGACCAATCAACGGTCAGATCGGCTAGCGGCGGGGGCAGCTCCCTCCCCCCTCCCCGGGCGTGCGGCCCGGCCGAGCCCGCCAGGTAACACGTTCTCGAACGATCCTCGGGGGATCCGCACCGCCAGAACCTCTTCTTAGTCGCCTCAGCTAGATTTACAGTTTTTTTTTTTTTAAATGGCCCATCCCGCCACGAGCTGCTCAGTTACATAACATTGCCAGTCTGTGGGCTGATGTGCTCAAATAAGCACTTTTAACTAGACATGAACACAAGAAAGAAGAACGGCTTTGCATTCATAGTTTTGATCAAACACAATCACCGACATGTTAAAGATCCTCCCTTACTTTACAGTACTGCCGACAATGCCACGGCCGCTCTGAAATCTAAAAATCTCCACAAAGAAATGTTGAAAGGAAGCTATTCGAACCCATTCATGACGTGGTATGTTGCTGTACTGACTCATTCTGCTCGTTTGCGTTGTCCATGATAAGTTACCAGTCTCATAATGACCCCAATATTACTCTAAATAGCTAGGCTGCCGGCATAATACAGACTACAGCTACTGCGCTCTCATTGTCCATACAGTTCGGTCTCGTCATTATGTCATGTGATCGGTACTCACGGCAAAGGTTTGCGGAGCAACTGCAAAAGTAACGAGCAAGCTGAAATAACGAGCTACGCGAAACGAATCAAAAGACTGTGCCAATGTTCGCTGGTACAAAAAGCTCAGAACTGTTTTTATGCAAGGGTACAATCTTTCAAAAAAGGATCAAAGCTCCAGCACAATCTGGTTAGATCATCCCTTAGTACGTTTCTGTTCTCCATTCGCTCCGTGTGCTTTCAGTCGCATATTCGTGGTAAAGCCATGATCAAGTCACTCCATATTTATAACGCATTTTTTGTAGACGTAGCAGCATATACACTATAGCTGCCCGGTGTTCATCCCCGTTGTGCTGGTCTATCCATTATAAAGCGACCTAACTACGACTAAATGCTCGCGTCCTAACTGGATTATAGCTCCCTGGTGCCTAGCCTAATGACACTGATTCCCAGCATGGCCTGTCGTGCCTGTGATAAGTCCCAAGTTCAGCAAGAAAGGGCCAGCTACCACCTTCTTGCAGCCCGTTACCAAATTGTCACAACCGGGTGGGCGGCAAGGTTATGTCCCAGTTGATGATGAAACTGTTCATCTCGCTTTTTCATTTTTCAGTTGATTCAGATGCTCATCAATATTGAGCGTTCCACAATATATGCAGGCACTTGGTTACGGCGAATAAAAATCCGACAAACGGAGGGCTACAACTCGACAGAGGCAGTTAAGGATGTATTTTCTGAGGCGTGTCTGCGAACGCCTTCCATGGACGAGTCAAACCGTCTATTGCCGCCATCGCCTAGCGCTAGCCTTAGGAGGTGACCAACGCTTGCAAGTCATGTTCCACATAAATCATTTGTGCAGCAATTACCACATGATTTAGTAAAATGGAGGAGTGACACCATGGAGTGCGTCCAGTCTCTAAAGCATACATCTGGGCTGACATGACTCCACAAAAAAGCATTGCTTGTTTGGCACGCCAAAACGCCGGACGATGGAGCATATCCCAAATTTAAGCGGCATGATTTCCATACTACCAAAACAACTTGCGTAAAAAATAGGTCACTTCTCCACCAATATGGGGAACAGGAAAACATGTGTGTTCAATGATCTTGACACCATACTGCACTGTAATGCTTGATAAAATGCGGGACTATGTGTTAGCACAAACACTAACGCATTCAATGATGCCAACTAGGTTCCCTCTGTCACTCTGGTTTCCCACCAGAAGGAGGCCTTGGGCGGGGTGGGTGGGGGTCAAATTGACCCCCCGAAGGTTTTTCCAGAATGCTTTCTGAGCGACGTGGCTCAGCCACGCAAAATTTCATACAGCTGTAGAAAATTAAACAGCGGATCGTTTGGCATCACAATTTAGATGCACCTTGTAAAGTCGGTTAGCTATGGCAGCTCAAAGTCAGGCCATGGTTTCAGTGAAGACAATTTCTAGGGAATCCTTCAATCTTATCCAACACCGGAGTGTTAGACGAAGCCATACATCTCTGAGATGCTTTCTTAGGCAGCACAACAGTTAAATGAGCAAATTACATTGACCTAAGGTCAGGTATAAAGGTCACATCAAAGTCAAAACTAACCTGTTTTGTTACTCTAGGGCTTGCTGTATGGGATAGTTTCTGGTGCTCATTTTGAATTTAGCAGGAACTGCATTATACACCTTCCATAGACTTCTTGAAGGTCAGAATAGGTCATTGACCTAAAATGGCCCAGGTCAGCATTTTGCTTTAGGAACATACCGTCTAGCGTAATCTTTGTCGTTTAGTCAAATGCAAAACTCAAAGCAATCTTGTATGATTTTGGTCACCTTGACCTTCAAAAGGTCAAACAAGATCACTGATCTTGAATGAGTATGTGGCCTTTTGCCTAGAAACGGTTTTCTAGGTTCTGGAAGCACTTTGGAGACCAACCTGGAACTTGACCTTGTTTGACCTTTTTGACCCGAAGGTCATGACCTAGGAACCTACAACTTTGACCTAAGTGAATTCAGGTACAGGTAAACACACCCTGTAAATTTAGTGTCTCTAGTTTTCTAAGTTCCGAGATCTCAGCGGGGGGGGGGGGGGGGTCAAATTGACCCCTCCCACTCGAGCAGGAAAAGGGTAATCGAGCCGGCCCACACGTGCGGCGTGGTTAATATTGCCTCTTCATTGCTCGTCAGGTTGGACTTCCGAGATGAGACGCACAGACAGAAAGCGGAAAGAGAGAGAGAGAGAGAAGAGAGAGAGCGAGAGAGAGAGAGAGAGAGAGAGAGAAGAGATGAGGAGAGAGAGAGAGAGAGAGAGAGAGAGGGAGAGAGAGAGAGAGAGAAGAGATCTTGTAACGCGCAGATGGTAGAGAGAGAGAAGAGATGAGCTCTTCATTGAGAGAGAGCTTCAGGATCAGATTGGAGCGCAGTTAGCAGAGAGAGATAGAGCACAAGAGAAGAGCGGATGAAGAGAGATAGAGAGAGAGAGAGAGAGAGAGAGAGAGAGAGAGAAGAGAGACGAGAGAGAGGAGAGAGAGAGGAGAGAGAGAGAGAGAGAGAGAGAGAGAGAGAGGAGAGAGAGAGAGAGAGAGAGAGAATGCGCATGATAATTGTACTCTAATCAATAGATACTTGATCGCATTCTATCCAAAATGAGAGCGGTCTGGACAGCGACATCAACCTTATTTCCCAGTGTCAGCAAAGCCGTGCACTGGTTGGTAATGAAAACATCGAATCTGAATTCCCGCCAGTTAATCAATTCCACAATTTATGTGCTGCAAAAAGTCCGCATCAGGAACGCATCGTGCCAAGGCTAATGGTCCATCCATGCTCATTCCTGTATTTTTGGGGACATGGATCAATATACGCACGTGATGACGCACGTGGCTCTCTAATTATTTTTCTATACGACCCAATTTCGACTGGTTTGTGCTCTCCACGCCATCGGGGAACGAGCTTTTCCTTCCCATCTGAGCAGTAAACGTCCATTTCCCGCGCGCAGCCTGCCGGCGCTCAGACAAACAACAAATGCGGCACGCCCGCGGCGACGATAACAGACCGGCTTACGCCCAGACCAATGGAGCCGCTCAAAGCGGTTCCGGCATTGGGCCTCTTTAAAAAGGTGGAACTCTCGGGGAAGCTTTTGGTCCAAAAGAGAATGCCGTAATGCTGCAAATGGTTATCATTGTCTACATGCGTTCACACCATTCAAAACTGGTTAGAACCACAAACAGACACATTGGTGAAACGAATCGCAGCAGCAAAAGCCGGACGTGCTTGTCCCCCCCCCCCCTATCTTTCCTCTGCCTCTTAGAATTGTTAAATGAGATTCACATCCGTGTGTAGCGGCGACGAAGAGTATAATAGTGAATGGAAACAAAATTTGATGGCTCTTACTTATGCCTCGTTTCCTGCTTTAAGCACTGCATTGCATTGACCTGCATTGGTCACTCCCATTGGCCTGCTCATGCTGTAGGCATTTTGCACACATGATATATGCAAAAACCATCTTGCTCTCGTGCTCCAACCAGCATTGAAACGTCGTTTGTGCCACGTCTCCATGACCCATCTGAAAGTCAAGCTCCTGGAGCATTGCATGCTTTGAGAAGACGTCACTGCCAATGGTGTTGTGGGAATGCCATGTGGAGCATTTATAAGCGCGCAGCTCGGCCTCACGCTAACCTAACATTTTTAACATTTTAGCACGCTAACATTTTCACCACAGCTAACCAAAACCGGTCCGCCCGGAAGCAGCATCGCCGCAGACGACAGACCACGTGACCCGCCGCGAATTGGGACGCACACTTCACAACCGTGCGGTCAGCGTGCGGATAGAACGCGGTGGGGACTCCCTTCGCTGCGTCTGGTGTACACACACAGCCCTCCAGTCCGCCATCCCAGAGAATGCCAGCGTGTCGCGTCCGCGGTTTTGGGACCCGCTCTCAAATACACGCTCCTGCGGTCCAAGCGATGGCGGATTCTGTCCGAACGCTTGCATCACGGTCAACCCAGTTCCAGGCTCTGATATTCAACTTTGAATAATGATTCGTAAAATGCGCCATTTTTTCTGGCTAGCTCCCTATGCATAGCTAACTCGATTTGGACGGGCGGCAACGCATGCCTTTGTTCCCTGGGAGAACGGCGATGCGTCTGCTAGAGTTGGATCGATCGCCACTTAAAGGAGTTGGGCGCGCCAAAAATATCTTCTTTGCAAGCACCAGAAATGCGTCGATTACAAAAATCATTTTTTCAGGCCCACTGAACAGATGAGAACGGACATACTACTCTTTCCACGAATGAATCTTTTCATATGCGACTGGGGAGTCATGTTTTTAATAACGTGCATTAGTACTGTTCTGTTCTATCGGAAACCCTCCGTGTGATTTGATCCTAAAGGTCTGCATTCTGGTGCATTTCTGTGCGCATTCCACAGGCCCAATATGAATTTATCGATGTAGACGGACACAAACCTACTTATATATGTTTTAAAGCAAACTGCGCGAAACTCGAAAAAAATCCGCTGGATGATTGTTCAAGACATCTTTTTGAAAGCAAACGCTTAAGAAAGATTATGATAAGAGGCCGACAAATCCAGACGGCTGGCAATGCTAATGACATGTAAATGACAAATGGACAGTCAATACCGGCATGCAATGGGCGGGTGAAAAGTTTCAACCGCGGATAGAGAAGCAGTGAGAGCGACAATGGTTTTACACATCATGATTACAAATTTGCGGCAAATTAGCCAAGGAGAGTGACAAAGGAGATGCCAACACAACGCAATTTGAGTTTAATGTCCCATAGGGAGCTAAATAATTCTTTGCCTAGGCCTTGGTTTAGTGATGGTGATGGCAAGTAAATTTTGATGGTTTTTCTACTGATGTTTTTCTGCTTTTCTGCGATCAGTTGGGATCTACAGCTACACTTCTAGAATTGGGTTCGCGGTCAGAGAAGTTCTGCAGCTACAGTTCTATAATTGAGTTCGCTGCCAGGGGAGTTCTGCAGCTACAGCTCTACAGTTGAGTTCTATAGCTCAAGGCGGGCTGAAGATCAGGTGGTCCTCCGCTCTAATGTTTCGAACGCTGCGCATCGCGGCTAACCTGGCAGGTCGTTTCGCTCCTCGAGACAAAGCAGAACGGATTTTAGAAGTCGCAGCACTCGTCAAAAGCAACACAGAGCGTGTCACAAAAAAACACATTTAAACGGCTCCCTACCCACATATCAACCGCTTACATTGTTGTTATGCATGCTTGCAAATGAAAGCCGTTGTTCACTTCTGGCAGGAATGGAACAAATTAAAAACGCAAGCCACATCAAAAGACAAGGCATTGCTGACCAGCATTGCCTGTTATGTGTATGGTCGGTAGGCATTAATGGGTGAAGTCGAAGACTGCGATGTTTAGCCCAATGAACAGTACAAGGCGATGGCCTGCACGAGTGAGTGGAAATGCGAATCTTCGAAAACAACTGCTGTTACCCTTACATTTAGTTTTGCTACATTGACTGCGCCGCAGTGCTTTGGCCGACGGCATCGCGGTATTTGAGATCGCCAGCATAACCACTGCAAGATCGTCAGCACAATCACTGCGAGACCGCAGGCATAACCACTGCGAGATCGCCAGCACAACCACTGCGAGATCGCCTGCATAAACGTTGCCATATTTGAAACCACTCGTGTTATTCGTCCTTACGTTCCGTGCTCGAGACAAAATTTCACAGCATCATTGCGACCTGAGGGACAAATCCGTGGCAAAATAAATCGCACGTCTTCTACGTGTTTAACCCGAGAAATCCTGACTGACCCAATCCCATTAAAAGCGCCGCCCTGGCCAGCTTTTGCGCGCGTGGCTCCTCGCTGAGTGCGAACAGATGTCACGTGTCCCGGCTGCCACCGGCGACTGCACCGTCGGCGTCGGGCCGGGCTGGGGCGGCGACCGGAGCCGGCGGGTCTGACCGTGGCGGCAGCGGCCACGGACGACGGGCCGAGCTGCACCGGCTCGCGCAGACAGCGGCGGGGGCCGGCTCGGCGGCCGCTGATTCGCACGGGTGGGGTCGGCCCGAGACGACAGCAGCGCTGCTGGCTGCGCGGCTGAGGGTGCCAGAGTGCAGCGACGGCAGTTCCCCGGAGACGAGGCGGGTGCAAACGGGGTTTGGATGTCGAGCGTGTCTTTTCAAATACCATAGGATTAACGTAAAATTATTTGAAATGTAGGCGTGGATGTCTCCCAGTTATGTAAGCAAGGGAGGACTTAAGCTTCAACTTTTCTGCAATATGAGGTTGGGCGTATTTTGCTGACAATGCTCGACCTTAAATATTTCAGGAGGTACTGTTTAAACGGGTGTCCCAACAAAAAGCTGTCATGAAAAAGACGAATGGAAAAAAGTTTAGCGGGGAAATTTTAACGGCGAAAAGTGGACGGGGATGAAATAAAAGTCGGCAGTGATAAGAGATGAATCAGAAAAAGGCGAAGGCCAAAGTGTCTGAAGAGATAAAATTCGATAGGGATAAAGTTAGAATCGGCAAAAAGTCGAAGCACAAAAAGCGGACAGGGAAAAAATCCAATCGCATTATCGTAGAAAGGGATAAAATTCATCATAGCCAAGTTGGAAAATACTTACCAATAAAAAACGAAGCAGCAGTGAGAACTGTGACGCCTGGTCAGGTGTAAAAGTCTGTGAAAAAACGGTGGGGATCAGGGAACCAGGATCTGGTATTTGTGGAAGGTAGATGGGAGGCAGGAACTGGATTCTAGCGCTTGTGAAGGAACCTGCGGGAACCAGGAGGCAGGAACCCATATATTTTATTTGCGGAAGAACTAGTGAGGACCAGAAACCAGGGTGCTGCGCTCGCAGTCAGCAGTCAACAGGATCGAAGAACCAGGAGGAGGGGTTCATGACATAATCAGCGGGAACCTGAGATCAATGATCTCGTTTTCAGAAGTAACAAGTGAGAACCAAGACTCAACACTGGGGTCAAGGCACGTGTCTGTCTTGCACCAGGATTAAGCACAAACACCGGTATTCGCGACGGACGCCGCCTCCGTGCGTCCGTCTGCCATGGGCGCCTGTGTCGCTCGCGACCCCCTCAGAAAATGACTGGAGAGGAAATTTTATGGGAATAGATAGAGGATAGCAGGGAACCCGAGGAAGATCGGCCAACTGATAGCCTTTGGGCGCGTTCGGCATGGTCCGGCATGGAAGGCTCAACGGCTGGCTTCTGGCCAGGAGCATTTGCTGGGTGAGCGTGGGAGGGCCCACATTAGAGGACCCAGCGACGCAAAACAGTGAGACCCTTTGAATCCGCGGGTGCATCCGAGTCCAGTCGGTAGCATTCCCTTTCATGTCAGACGTCATTTCCCTCTGACCGCAATGTCTTAAATACACTTGACTACTTGCTTGTTTGCTGTGATCCAAATCGACGCTTATTTAAGTCAAATAGTTGTCTGCTGAATTGTTTAACCTGTATCCCTGTCGTCTTTTATCCTTATAACTTCTCCGATTCGAGTGTTTCCACTTTATCCCTATAACTTCTCCGATTCGAGTGTTTTCAGTTTCATCCCGATAACTTCTCCGATTCGAGTGTTTTCATTTTTTACCACTGCCGGCATTTATCACTTTTCGCTTTTACTAAGTTCATTTTTATCCTTCCGACTTTTATTCCCTTTTTCCTTTTTATCTTAAGTATTTTTTGCGGTTCGAGTTTTATTACTATCGTCTTTTCCCATTTGACTTTTTTCTTCGTTTTTTTATCTGACTTTTATCCTTTTGACTACACCTGTTCGACTTTTTCCGCTTGGTTTTTCTTCTCAGACCGGTTAAACGATGTTATCAAGTAAAATTTGTTATGTTATCAGAGATGGACGCCTCAAGCTGTGCTCATGCCAATGAACAAGATTAAGAGTGAGGAAAACTATGCAATTAAAATGACGCAGAAAATGAGGCAGGTTAAAACAAAAATGTCCAGAATCTGTGCAGACGCTGCCATTGAAATTTGCCCTTAACATCTGCCCAAGTTCGCCGTTACATTTTTTTAATGTCAGTGTCCGCACAGATTCCAAGTATTCTCTGCATTTATATGCCTTGGTTTTCAAGTGTCTTTCTTGCTCGTAGTCATGAGTGAACCTTGTTTATTCACGACTAGGAGCACACCTTGAAACATCGAATTTCGAAAATTTGACTTGTTTGTTTGACAGCCTCCTTTAACCAGCGCCTCCTGGGACATAGAAGGCCGATTTTTGTCAGCACAGGACGTCCAAAGCCGCCGTGTCCCCGCTTTCCCGTCCCCTCCAGAGTCCACTAATTTGAGTGGCCATCAGCGACCCCCGGCCCCCTGCCGGCCGCCGCCGCCGCCGCACGTCGTCTCTCGCGACGCGCCGCCGTCGGCGTCGACGGGCAGTGCGTCGGTGTCGGGGGTGGCGCGCGGACGGAGCTGCCGACGGTACCCGTGTACCCAGGTGAGGGACCAGTCGCTGGCAAAGTGCATGTGCCGTCAGCACCGCACCGCCGGCGCCGTGTCACATTTATCACATCGCATCACATCATTTTCCACGGCGACGTCGCTATTCTGGCACGATATACAATATCGAAAATGACTAGGGGCAAGCCGGCGTAAAATGAAGTATGAAGTAGCAGCTGACGTCTGAAGTCTGAAGTATCTGTGGTTCCTTTGGATTGGCTATTCAGCACCGGTGTGTCTGTCGTGTGCATTTGCAAAAGCCGACTAGCGGAAATGAATGGCTTCCTGGCGCATCGACATCCCTGAGCCCTCGGAACAATGTAATTGACCTCGAAGACAATCAGGGGATGCACAGGCTGCTGTTGCTACCGCTCGCGTTGTGTGGCGGCGGTAGTAAAGGCAACAGTAACTTGAATCTTGATGAAGTAGAGATCTGTTTTGCACGTCCGAAGTGTGAAGTGAATGCGTCTTTTAGAAAAGAAAGTGGTGTGGGATATAATATGCCGATAGTTGTAGCACATCCTCCCGATTTATCCGCCATTTTCATCTTCTGCCAGGAGTTGGCATTCAAGGTACAGTGATATCGTAAGGCTTTTATTTCAACAACATCCCAATCGGGGACAATTTCCACCTGGTGGTACTTCAATTAAGGCGTTATTTGAGGCTTTTGTATTCCGGGGTTAGATATCAGCGAAATGATGCTATATCAGAAGCTCAAGATTCGTTGGGAGCTGAAAACTGCCTCTCAGAGACACCCCGTACTGGTGGTTGCAGGTGCTAAAAAGAAGGCTGTTTTCGTAATACCAACCCCTGTACACTCATATGTAGATACATATGTTATGCGTATTCCATTTGGACCAACGAGCAAACAAGCTTTCTCCAAGGTTTGCTCAATGATGTCCGCCTTGGTTTTTTTGTCCTGCAGTCAGAACATTTGCAGGCTAGACTATGAAATCATGCTGTCTTGTAATAGGTCACAGGCATGGGGCCAGCTATCCATGTTATGTTTCGACCCAAAGACGTTATGTAAATAATGACAATTCAACACATCTGCCATAGAGTAGGAAATAGTCGCGTGTGCAAGGCATTGATTCCATCTCACCAGTGCTGCGCAACATTTAAAGGCCCAGATCTGTCCCATGATAAAGCCAATGTTTTCACTACTGCACATCATAAATTAGCCTGTCATTACAGTTCAGGGAAGGCTTAGGGCCGTCGCACCACACTGGCAATAAATCCGTTGTCGGACTATTTCGGGACTCAGTTATCTTTGTACCAATCGACAACTGCTGCAAATAGTCTCCAAGTTCGGGCCTTTATTACAACCCCTATAGGCCGGACCGATCAACTTAAAAGAAAACAAAGCTCCGGCACCTCAGCCGGTGCAGCTGGCGACTCGCTTCATTTAACACGGCTGTCATTGTTGAACCGCGTTCATGAGAACTGTGGGAAGTTCATTGTAGCGGCGCACTGAGGCTCTGCTACGGCCTGTTTGGGGCTCTGTCCTGGAATTGGCTACCGGCTCAGTTGAGGCAGCATCTGCGAAGCTGACTGGGCACGCAGCCAGAGCGATGGTGCAACCATAATTGAAGTGAAATGTGATGCTGCGGTGTTGGCAGTCAAAATATTTATGCGGCCTTTATTTAATAACGGTTATACGCGTAACGCAAACGTCATTTTCGTCTCGACAGCAGCCGCGGGCCGTAAGTCCGCGTAACTTCGGCCGACCGGGCTCGACTGAGGAATTAAACAAGGGCTCGCCTGATCCGCTGCTTGGTTTCGTTATCATTTTGTTCTGGGTGACATCAGCGGACTTTACGGCGCAGCGCTCGGCGATAACTCGCCTTGAGAGTTCATGACAGACGGCTTTGTGGCATCCGGCAAAGGCGGCTCTACCTCTTTAAATGCCACTTTTGCCATCCGGGACGGAGTGCGTGGTTAAGGACGCAAAGCTCCGAGACGCACGCCCACTGGCTCTACGATGCGGTGTTGTCCACACATATCGGGAGTTGGTGTTTGGCTGCGGTCCCGAGACCGCTTGCGGCAGGTGTTAATCTGGCTCGGCAGGTGTCGACAGCGGCCGTCACATGCGGTGATGACTCGCACCATTTGCCAATGTCAATATAGCGTGTTACCTGTCTAACACGAGTGTCTGCATTCCGCTTTTGCGGCTTAAGTGCTGTGAACAGCTCCCACCGTACAATGGACCGAATGCAGCCGAGGCAGCCCAGTTGCCGAGCGGCCTGTCACGTTGCCACACCGGTCACGCGACCGTCCTTATTTGGTTCATTGTCAATTTGTTCATTGTTGATTCACTGCTCTGTCAAATCTGGTTCATATTTGGTTATTCAGCTAACAGCAAAATTTTCAGATTTTTGGATTGAGGCAAATGAGGGATTGACTCCGTTTATCATAACAAGCATGGTGGTCAGGCGCAAAGCTGAGAAAGGTTTTCACTGCCATTTAGTGTTCTTATCTGTTGCATATTAGCAGTTGCTTGCTGAATATCTTACTCTTTGTCGTAGCTTCCAAATCCCAGCTTACCTCTTAACCTGTCTTTGGCCTTATTATGAGAGCCAAATCGTGCAGATGTGTATATTGTGGTAATGAAGCACACATCTGTGTTTCCAGAAATTCGATAATCGCCGCAAATTGCCCATGCTCACTTGAAGTTACTAAGTGTGAATCACCAGGCAGGCAGAGAGCCTCTTCTGACAATCATCGCACAGAATGGGTCATTTTCACCACTCAAAAGTACCGCCTGAGTCCAGAGCATTACTTGCTCCTTACGCCAGTCGCACGCCGGTGGGTGTGGTGCAGTCTCAAATATGCACGACACAAATATAGCCTTACGCCCTTTAATTCTTTTAATGCGTGTGTGCTCTTAAGGCAACGCGCTATCTTTTTGAGATGCTGTAGCATTTTACAGTGTAAGGGTGGCTTTTCTGGGATTTTCGTGCATGCGATATGTTTAGTCTTTTTGTGTGTGCCCCAGTCGTGAAGGCAACATTTGAACTATCGTGCTGCAGTGGGTTGATATGTTCATCTGGTTGGCACGGCTTCGACTCCGTGTGTAAATTTAACTTTTTCGTACCTATCAGGTAAGCAGTAGCATCCAACTGCAATGCAATAGCGCGTACACTGTCTTTGCAGCTGCAATACGGTAAGAAGACAAAAAACAGTCGCTCGCATTTGTATTACGTTTGAAAATGGAATGATCACCCGTTAGTTCCTGACGTTGTTGTTTCTACTTTTCTGATGTTACCTTCTTGCATTCTGGTTTCGTAATGTGATCTTTTTTGATAACTCAGGACAGCTGTTTAAGCAAAACCATTGCAGAACCATAGTAAGGCTGCCATTTGTACCGTGTTCAAGGGGCTAATAATAATTTCACCGGAAAGGCATGGTATTAGCATTGCGCCCCCAAAATGACGCCATTGCGTGCCACGCATCACTGAGTCGATGTTGAGGTTTTGCGTTAATACATTACCGAAACCATGTAATTAACAGTAATACAGATGACGCATAATCACCATCGTGATGAGTGGCAAACTCCGTAACGTCTAGGTACTCAGCTCAGTTTTTTATTGGTGGGTCAAATTCCGTAAGTCCTGCTTCGCCATGAGCTCTCGCCAACCGTGACCGCTCGGGAGCGTCAATTTCGAGCCAGCGGGGCGAGATCCAGCCATCCATGGACAACCGACAGACCGGGTCACTACAGAAGTCGTGATGGCGATCCGTACCGCAGCGAGCGATACCGTTTCAAATCAAGCAAAGCATCCAAAAACTTAACGCCACAGCGTGAGGCGCTCAGCTTCACCTTGATGCCACAGCGTGAGGCGCTCAGCTCCACCTTGATGCCACAGCGTGAGGCGCTCAGCTTCACCTTGATGCCACAGCGTGAGGCGCTCAGCTTCACCTTGATGCCACAGCGTGAGGCGCTCAGCTTCACCTTGATGCCACAGCGTGAGGCGCTCAGCTTCACCGTGATGCCACAGCGTGAGGCGTTCAGCTTCACCTTGACAGAATCTGTGGGTGCCCTCCCACTGCCCGCTGTGTGTCTGTGGGGTGAGCTGACTGCACCACCTCGGAACCCCACCGATCCCGGCACTGAACGGAGCTAGGTGCGCAACTCAGGCGCGACCCAGCGGTGACAAGCAAGGTCGAGTCGCGTGATGAACTTGATCTTTGGTGCTGAATTGTTCCGTGCTTCCCGAATAATGCAAACAGAGTACGGTGTTACGTTTTTGAATTAAGTGGAATGTAGCCGGGACTTGCGCTAGAGTTTAAAAATGCGACGTAGGAGGACGATTGACTCCGTTCAGTAGCTTGCTCCATCAGTTCCTACCTGCTAACCCTTGCCAGTTTTGTTGGTTCCACGACATTCTGTGAGTGGTGGTGGTGGGAGTGGTCGGGAGGACGTGCTAATGCAGCCCATCACCCAGTTTGTTGGAGCAAAAATTCAAACGCGATGGTAACTATTTACGTGATCTACAACTAGGGCAATGTTTGTGTAAGTCCGTTTTTGAGTCTCAGCTACTCCAGCTTTTGATGAGCTGAACTTGCCTGACCGTTTTACTGCTTGGCATTACAGAATATTGGGACTCACTCTACGGGATTCGGACTGGAATCTCTGGAATGCCAGTCCGGCATCCTTACCATTACACCGCGGGGCCCAGTCAGTTTGCCGAATGCTTCACTGCTTGTGATGCACTCATTACTAATTGGTAAGCATGTTAAGGGTGTTTTTCCAGTTCGATTCTTTTCGAGCCTTGAGTGTCTGAATAAAAAGCGGTGTTACGCAAACGCAATATTTCCAGCTAGAACATTTCATCAACAAACTAGGGGAATATTCTTTCTACCACAGGGTTGAGCTGTCAGGTCCAGCCAAATGAAACCACGACTGTGAGGCAGTGAAATGACCGACCACGTTTTCTTGCCGTCTTGTCTTACCTGTTATGTCCGCACAGTACGAATTGTTGGAAGTCAAAGCATGCCACTGTTTATTTCCATCGTAAAAGTGTGACCTCGTGAAGTCACTGCCTGGGGTTCCATTGTTCTGAGCACGCATGACCTTGCGCTTACACATGTATTTACAATGGTGATATCTTTACGCCATGCCAGGTATGGTAGCATTCGTTTGTGTGCGTTGCAAGACTTCCCCTGACGTGACTTCTGCCTTGAATAACCCTTTCATCACCACTGAAACGGGCCAATCATTTCGGACCATGATATCATGGGGATGTGGGAAGATTTAGTACAAACTTTGGGATTTGACCTGACGTGACGCTGACCTTGGGTGCCATGCGCATAGGTCACGACCATGGACACGTGCATTGTATTACCACATCGCGCAAACAGCATTACTAGACGTAACTATCTGGCGCAAAAAACATGAGCGTGTGTCGCGGCGCAAGTGCTCCATATTGTATCAACCCTGGGTGACGATGACACAAAAGGGATTTTATCAGCTTCAAACTGGATCTAATTCAAAAAAGTTTGCACCACAAGATGGCCATCATGTTTACGAGAACCAAAACAAAGTACACGATTCGTTGCCAAGCGCATGGAGTTTCAATGTTGTTATTGGACGTGCCTTATTGTATGATGATCGTCCCATCAGCAGAGGATTTTGAGGCACTCCCGCACACGCATTACTCCTGTTTGTGGTTAGCCAATGTAATCGTGACATGTCCTCCTTTTAAAGCTTTTTTATTAGTTCAAAAGATAACCACTAAGAGATACCTAGCGCTGTAATTGCAACATTATATTCAATATGCTCAGAAGCGCAGTTTTGTACAAAATTCGGTGTTCAGGGATAATACGTTGATTTTGGAGGTTTAGCTTGATGAGATTGGCTTGAAGTAGCAACTACTGCCAACATTGTTTTTCTTTATCACATTCTGTCCACCCCTGTAGCTTTAAGTCACTGACAAAAACACTCGTTTCGTAAGAAAATCCTGCCATTATCCTGTGGGGATGCCAGTACAAGCGTGCCTCAGTGGACCGTACGTAAATGAAGCCGCGCAACGTCGCTTTCGGGTGCCTCGCGCGCGGGGCCGGGCGAAGTTTGAGTGTCCGTTTCCCAGGGTCTCGTCCCACGGACATGACGTCCCACGGCGCAAGGTCACGCCAGGAGGAAACACAAACACATGTTTTCGTGTCGCAGGTTAAAGAAAATGTGAAAATGCGTCGGTGGGCATATTGGAATGATTTTTGGAAGTTCCAACACTCGCCTAGGAAAAATTACGGCAAGCTGCGAGCATTAGTATATCTTGCTGTGTTAAGCACATCAATGGTCTGTTTTACCTTCAGCATGAATCGGACTGTTTTTCTTTGTTCACACATGAACTTGTCGCATGGCTGATGGTTATTTTCAACGGTGCTGGATAAGACACCCCAACCCCTTTGGGGTACACAAGAACAATTGTCGGCAAAGTCATCCAAGGTCAATCTTTGAAATTACTTGAAAGCAAACATTAACAGTTCTAGCTGGATGAAAGTAGCTGGTGCATTGTTTTTTTTTTCAGGGATGAGGAATAGCCAATAAACGCCACGAGAGGTCATGCGAGAGGAAGAAAGTTCCTCTACCCCTACCTAACCAACTGAAAAATGACGTTGTTAGCTAAACGACCATCTCGCCTCCGGCCCTTGAAGCGGCGCATAGGCCTATCGGGGGGACAAATTTCAGGGATTCACTTTTGCGATTTATATTTAGCACTGCCTCTGCGCATTACAGGGACCAACTCAAATCCAAAATATCCGTGAGGCGCCCGCGTCAGAAGAGATTTTCAACCTTTGAGGGAGTCTAGTGACTTTTTCGGACATATGATGTGATATAATTGCGTTTTCTTCGCTCGATCCGAATGCAGGACCTGTTGTATTATGTGATGTTGACACCTATCTGAACTCCATGGACTGGTAGATTATTACTTATGGGCCAACAGATGCGTGTAATCTGAACCGCATGGTGGAGTCACATGCTTCATGCCGGTGGACCTTGGCCTGAGGTAAGGCTATCCGTAATCAGGTAATATGGCAGTTGGGTAGGTCTTATCGATCAGATTTACCCATAAGAATTCCCCGAGAAGAAACCAAAGGTGGCCTTATCTCGGATGATGGATGTGGAGTAAAACAAGGAAAACATAGTTTTTTTATCCCATTTCTCTCGCAGACTTTAGCGCCAGCCGTTATCCTCCGCCAAGTTATAAGTGATACAGTATCTTGGCATGTGTTTGTACATTGAGGCCTGCTTTACCAGACTAAGATGAGTTACCTTGTTTGAGCATAAATCACCCTTATGATGCAATGTGTAAAACTAATCAAGGAACAGATGCACAACATCCCAGTGACCTGCGTCCAGTTTACTTAAGTGATTGCCGACAAATCCGAAGCTGTAATCACGGGTCATTAAAACCCTGCTCCAAACCTGCGGTGGTTAAATGAGTGGTAAAGGAAGCGGCATGTTTTCAGCACTACACAAAGCTCCAACACACCACATTCAGCGTCGTGGTCATGTGCTGTCATCCCTGTTTGTAAAACTTGTACTTTGTTTCGAATAGCATTATCAGAAAAAGCCACTGCAGCACTACGTTTTGTAGGAAGGCAAGTTTGATAAAAATCGGGTTTGATTAGCTCTAGTTATATAATTAAAACCTGACATTTCCAAAACCTGTTTCAAATTGGAATCCCAGCATTACGGAACGCGGTAGTCACTTTCGCGTCCCTTAACGGAGCAAAGTTCCGTCGATTGTAGCCAGGTGACTACCAAATTGCACCCAAGCTGCACTGTTTTGTGAGAGAAGTGGTGGCATGAAGTCACATTCGGCACTACCGACAACATCGATTTTCTCCGTGTGCGCGCCGCATGTTAAGTTCGTCGGACGAGCCGCGACCCCTCGAAGAAGCAACGTCCCTGACGATGAACTCTGTCTGGATATGGCGTGACCTGTGCCTAGTAATGGAGCCGGTAGCACTCAGGCTTCTGGGCAGCTTTATCACAGATCTAAGCGTCTGCAGGCAGATGCACATCCAAAAGCCCGCATTACCGATACCTCTTCTGTAAATGCCGCTCTGACATCACCGTGGCAGTTTCCCGGCTTTCAGGACCTGTGATTTGGATGGCGTTGCGCTATTTCGGCAGCCAGCACCGCTGTTGCTTCGAGTGCGGCATACATTTGAATATATTTTCCATGATATGAGCCGAGTATGAAAACTTGTCAGCTCTACCCCGCCGACGTGATGCATGTGCTCTCACTCCAACCTCACACCTCACCCCATCACTCCAATCTCACGCCTCACCTCACCTCTGATCCGGCTGGTGTCGATCACACGCGCGCTCGCCGACCTCGCGCCCCGCCCCGCCGCCGTCACAGCCCCGCGCCGTTGCAGGCACGCGTGGCGGCGCTGCCCGACGATGGCAGCGGGCGACAGCCGGCTGCTGCCGGCGCGGCTGCTGCTGGTGCTGCTGCTGGTGCTGGCCTGCTGCGGCCGGCCGGCCGGCAGCGCCAGCACGCCGCCCAGCCTGCTGGAGCACGCGTCCGTGGACGAGCTGCAGGCGCTGCTGGACGAGCTGGAGGCGGGCAACGCCAGCCGAGCGGGCCAGGCAGCCACCACCGGCGAGCGGCAGCAGCAGTGCATGGAGGGTGCCGGCGGCGACGCCCACCGCTGCGCCGTCACCTGGGACGAGGTGCTCTGCTGGCCCGAGACGCCGCGGGGCAGCCTCGCCTCCATCCCGTGTTTCAAGGAGTTCAACGGCATCATCTACCACGGCAAAAGTAAGCGCGGGCGGACGACTGTGTCAGGCTTAAGGGAAGAACCTCAGAGGTGTCACTGCTCCGAAACTGCTGGAGAGGATGTGCATGGTAGTTAGATCAGACGGGTTTGATTTGGTCGGATACATCAACTTTCTCGAAATCCGGAATAGCTCAGGCTCAGTTAGCCGCGTCGAGAAGAAAAGTGAAAACCCCATTAAACTCCCTGCCCATCATTATGAAAATAATATTTTTCCATTGCTTTGTCTTTCCCAACACGCACACACCGCGACACATGTACGCACGCATGCACGCAGACACGCACGCACGCCAGAGTCCTACATCCCAATGATATATATATATATATATATATATATATATATATATATATTGCGATGCACTAGTTGGCCAAAGTGTTTGAGCAACAAATGATGAGAGCCAAAAACCCTACGTTGTGTGACCTCGAGTCACCATAGTAATGGACGTGAGACATCGAGTCCGCCGGCTAGTAATGGACATGAGACATCGAGTCCGCCGGTTAATGGGCGTGGGATCTCGAACGGCATGTGCGTGCTTATTTATTTTGTCGTAAGAGCTTCTACAGACTGGTCGTCATTCCCCCCTCTCTTTTGTCATACACCATATAAGGTCGTCTATGAAGTCATCTATAAAGTCTCCTACAAAGTTCTATAAAGTCGTCCCCATTTTGAACACATGCACTGGGCTTCTATGGGCTACTCTCGCGATTGCTAGCATTAGCTGCTTTATATCGCCACCTGTCCTGCTTGTCAGTTGAGCGTCGGTCGAGGGCAGGCGTGCCTTCCCAGCATCAGCAGATAACACATTGAGTTCTTTTAAATCAGTAACGCTGCTAAAATCCTCAACGAGGCGGCAACAGGTGGCCATGTGGTCAGTCTGCGTTCTTTCTTGGGAATAAAGTTACATTTGACAAGAAACGAGATATAGTTTAGTTAAAAAAGATAGGCAATATTTCACATATTACTGGCCTATTAAATCAACCAGAAGTTGGTTTATAGATGCTTCGTTAATGATTAAGTTAAAGCATTTAATAAGCACTTACCAGCATTTGTTTCCGGCATGTTTGCTTGATCCCACCTTCCGCATTCCTTTTCGTGTCTTCTTCGTCTGTGGACATTTTAGACAAGCGGCTGCACAGCAGACTGGAGCGGGCATGGGAGGATATTCGCACAGTCGCCAACAAGTTTGTCGTGTTTGAGCTTCACTACTGTAGCATCAAAAGGACATACACGAGTTTAAAGACCTGCCATTGCTGCCGGGTGAACACGAGTTGGCCATCAATTGCAGCAAATTGGGGAAAAAGCACTTCTGCTTCAAGACGCTGTTTGATTCCTGGTAGACAGGCCCAGCATTTCTGTCTTGCGTGTTTTGTGGTGGGTATCCTTGTGAACAGTGAAACGTCAAATATCGTGATCCAAACTGCTGTGCCAATAAACAAGAAACCACGCTCACCTGCTCCGGCTCAAACGCATAGCGAACCGAACTCCCCCCCCCCCCTCCCCATTTGATGTCTGTCATGCGCAACGCGCGCTAATGGTAGCAGCGTTGCTAGCTGTTCTGGCTCTCCAGCGGCCATACGGTTATACAGTCTGCGCGCACACTTGTTGCTCATTAAGCTCAGCCACGCTCAGCCAACCCGACTGCTGTTGGGAGGCTCCGCCATGGCCGCTTTTTCGGAGGTCCATTATCGTTCCGGCCGGAAAGTACGTTCCACACGTACAGTTGTAGCAAAGCACATGCGACATTGCTAGTGATCGTTTTGTTTGACGCATGAGATTTGTGGGCATCAGTAGACGATGGCGCCATAGCGTCTCGGAGATCTCTTTGCACCCATGCGCGATCACATTAATGCGTGATTTCTAAGACGGAGTTTCATGAAAATACCCGGATTCTTTACCTCTTTCACTGAGGTGATGAGTCGAGCATCAACGCGGGTCTACACGGGAGGAGGTGGGGAGGGGGAGGGTTCTGATGGGCTGCCCTAGTCCAAAGAGCTAGACTATTGCCTGCGCATCGTATCTCGAATAGTTCTGCTTCATCCCGTCACGTGCGAACCGTTTGTACAGTGGTTCAAGATCTTCCTCCACAACTCCCACGAGTTAGCCAGTGGTTCAAGATCTTCCTCCACAACTCCCACGAGTTAGCCAAGACTCCGTGGGCCCTCTGTTACAAGTGCATGACAGCCATCCGAGTGCGGTGCGCACTCGGACTAAGCACATCCGAATACCTATGTGCGCACCGAGCACATCCCATACGGAGCAGTTGGAGCTCCCGCTCGTTGTCAGGCTGGCTGCCTTGGCACGCACGGATGCAGGTAGCCTATCGCGATCTTTCGGTCCGTGAAGTCAGAGGAGTGCTGTGGTGACCCAGTGCGAGACTGTGCCCTCAGGGTGGATGGGTGGCTGCACGAATGACAGGTACGATAATGGCATTGGTGCCGAACAGCGAGGTTTCTACCTTTGAAGCCAATGGTTGAGTAGGCACATCAGTGGTTAACTTGGTTACGGGGCGCTGGACATCGTGGTTATTGTCGCCATCGGGATGGTAAGGTGAAAGGAATAAATGCGTCGATGAAATTTGACAATGTAACAGCATTTGTCTAGCGCTAGAAGAAAAGATGCATATAGGCGTCGCATGCTAACTATCGCCATGGAAAAACCTTTCTTAATAAATGACAAAATGCGATGCCGCACCCGCAGACGTGCATGTAGCCTGGCACGTCTGGGTGGAGCTCGACCTTCGCCCTGAGTTATTTTAACCTCAAAGCTGGTGGATCAAGTCTAGGGATCTTTGTTTGAGGATCGGGTCGTAATGGTACATTGCATGAACCCTCAACGAGATCCGATAACCGCCGTTGCGCGCTGGCTACCGCCGGCTTTCGTTTTATGACGTCACATCCTGTTGGGAGCGAAGATATGCACATCGCTTCGTTCCTTTTCCTGATTTGCATGCAGCCCTGTCGGACTCCGGGTTCCCGTCATGTTGTCTTGTGTCGACAGCCCAAGCTGTAGCTTGACGTAGTGTATCAATCCAGTGCTATTTCAGTGCACGATCTCTTTTATGTAATCTTGCATGTTGATGTAATGTAATATCGATGTAAAGCGTGCATTTCCACTCTCTGTCAACATTGGTACACCAAGGAATGACGACCGGCAAACATAACTCGTAGATTTTAGCGATTTGTCATCTCCTGATTCCACCTCTGTGAATTTGTGTTGTAATTGCACGCACGTAAAACGCTTGTTTCGTCGAATGTAAGAAACATGTCTTAAATGCTGACCGAAATTGGTAGGGGGTCTTGGTTTAACCAATTATATTCTATAATAGCCACCTCATCGCTGAATCTTTGAAAAAATTACGTGGAAACGTGCAATGTGAAATGTAAATACAGATCAGTTGCTGACAACAAAAACAATGCAGGCGAGATCCCAGTTCTTGCTGACTTCTTTAACGTCACCCTAGATTGGACCTTCGTTTCTGGTGGGTCTCTTGGCAAAACGCCAGGTCGAATGTTGGTTGTTGCTGGATCTCCGACCATGTTCCTGGCTCGACCCTGGTTCTTGCTGGTTCGTGGGGCTCAGTGCCATGCCGGATTCGGCCTTTATGTAGTTTATGTATGTAGTTAGGTATAATGTAGTTCTGCATCCTGATTCTTACCGGACCTCTCTGTTTGATTCCTAACTAATGCCCGGGTTCTTCTTGGTTCCGGGACCAGAAGCCGGTTCTCAGGAATAATTTTTGGGAGCCGGGCACATGACTGTCAGTAGTCGGTTACTCCTCGACTCCAGTGACCTACAGTGGGATCGATACCATCAGAGATCGAGCCGGATCTAGTATCGCACATGTTTTGAAGTGAGTGTAGGGCTTTACAGAGATGGCTGGCATCGAAGGGAAGGGTTCGTTTGAAGTGGAAACGTTCATAAGCTCCGGCGGTCGACTGAATCCATCAATGAATGCTTGATCAACCGAGACCCACACCAAACCGCTAAATCAGCGCTGGAATAGGTACGGCAACTTGACTGGCTATGCATGAGCAGCCTGAAGTGGAGCGGTCGGCACACATCCCCTCCAGACGGTGTGCGCCAACTGCTGATTGGATGGGCTTCTTTTGAACGGGGCGAAGTTGTCGCAACAAACACTGCCTCTTGATTGCACCGCCCCTGACTTTTCGTGGCGGCAGGTGCTGCATTGGAAAATCTTTGGAGTTGTGTTGTTTGTGTTGATTGTGAGTGTTGGCAACTGGCTAATCCCTCGATGAAGTTGATCGAGGTCTTTGGGAAAACGAAGGCAGCAGCGGCGCATTGTGTTTTAACGTCCTGCGATTTATGTCTGCATGGGCAAGACACATCTTCTTGCTTGGAGGCCAAAGTGGAATGTTGAGTTACGTGTGGAAATGCTTGGCACCTTCTTCAAAAGCCACGCTCATTTTGAGTTCTTTTTATGTTGTGCATTGTTGTTTTAATCGAATCGAGTTTACCCAATCAAACGGTGCTGGAGGTCAAAAGAGAAGGAGTGTCAAGTTTGAGTCAACAACCTTAATAAAAATTTTCAATACTCAATCACTGCTTTTGACATTTTGATGTCAGCAATGTTAGAAGTTTCCGACCAACATGCCATAGCTAATTAACCATCGGCAATGCTGGGATTTTCCGATAACGCGTTAATAGCTGAAGCAAACAATTCAGCACCGAGGAGAATAGCTTGGCTACATCAAGATATTCTGTGGAAGCTCCTTACGCCAAATCCCACAGGGGCCGCTGCGACAACTATACTGTGGATCAGATAACGGTTGACAGCCTCAGATAGATCGGTCAGAAGCTAGCTCCCCTCCGCCAGATGGCTGCGGACGAAGATCAGGAGGCGGCTGTCATGCCCGGCCGGGCAGCTGTCTCGAGCACGCCTGTGAGCTCGCACCCAATACTGCGACGGCTCCCGGCCGGGCAGCTGCCGCGAGCACGCCGGTGAGCTCGCATCCAATACTGCGACGGCTCTCGGCCGGGCAGCTGCCGCGAGCACGCCGGTGAGCTCGCACCCAATACTGCGACGGCTCCCGGCCGGGCAGCTGCCGCGAGTACGCCCGTGAGCTCGCAGCCAACAGTGCGACGGCTCCCGGCCGGGCAGCTGCCGCGAGCACGCCTGTGAGCTCGCACCCGGCACTGCGACGGCTCCCGGCCGGGCAGCTACCGCGGGTACGCCGGTGAGCTCGCACCCAATACTGCGACGGCTCCCGGCCGGGCAGCTGCCGCGAGTACGCCGGTGAGCTCGCACCCAGCACTGCGACGGCTCCCGGCCGGGCAGCTGCCGCGAGTACGCCGGTGAGCTCGCGCCCAATACTGCGACGGCTCCCGGCCGGGCAGGTGCCGCGAGTACGCTGGTGAGCTCGCACCCAATACTGCGACGGCTCCCGGCCGGGCAGCTGCCGCGAGTACGCCGGTGAGCTCGCACCCAGCACTGCGACGGCTCCCGGCCGGGCAGCTGCCGCGAGTACGCCGGTGAGCTCGCGCCCAATACGCGACGGCTCCCGGCCGGGCAGGTGCCGCGAGTACGCTGGTGAGCTCGCACCCAATACTGCGACGGCTCCCGGCCGGGCAGCTGCCGCGAGTACGCCGGTGAGCTCGCACTCAACACTGCGACGGCTCGACAGCACAGCACCGACCGGGCCGCCCAACTAACAGATGGTCGAGCGGATTTTTCTGTGATATGTTAGGGGCTGCCTTCACCTATGAAATGACTTCCTTCGCTCGGAACAGCGCTGTTTGGTTACACATGCCCCGCAGAAGTGCATAGATCTCCGTTATGTGAAGTTAAAAAGGTGCAGAGTCATCGACGGGGGTTTACGGTGTGGTCATACGTACAACTCAGACCTCTGTCATGTTTTTTCTCTTAGATAAACTAGCCAATGAACAGCCGCTGGAACTTATCCCTCTTATCGGATTCTATCCATTGCAAGCCTGACGTCTCGACCGTGAACGTGGCAGTCTGCCCTGCAACCGTCCGTCCATGTTTGCTCCGTCAATAAGCGCTGGGGAATGGCTGTTCCTCAGCAATGCGAGCTTGGCTAGCGCGTGACTAATTGGCGGTCGCGGTCTCCCGTCATGCGCAGTGTTACAAAACGCGTTACTTCGGTCGGCGGCCATATTAGCGGGCAGGAACCATGGCACAACCCGGATCCTGACCGGGGCCGCCCCATGGTCTGAGCCTCCGGCTGTCGCCCGCTCCTCCTCCCAAACATGACCTAGCCTCTACTAGAGCCGGCCAAACCTAGACTTTGCCTTGAAGACTCAGTACGGAAACTCGCTTCGCTGTAGGCAACATAATTATTGACATTATCGTAATGGGGGAGGGCATCGAACGGTTTGACGGGAGAACCACCGGTCATTACAGCCATAGGGCAGTACTGAACTACCTGCTGCCAAGCAATTTAGCCATCCTATGGAGGCGGCGCAAATTCCGGGCGCTCCCGTGGTACACGCACACATGCACGCAAACATGCACGCACGCACGCTCGCGCGCACGCACGCAAACGATACACATATAGAAAAGCGGTCCCGATACTACCTAACCCCGAACCAAGGTCGGTAAAAATGTGAGCAAGCGTGTGAGCATGGTGCTTACTACCCGAACTGATCGCTCTGTGGGAAGCTGGTGGTCGACATTGGTCTACCTGCTAAGCCTAGACCAATGTCGATTTAACGTGCACCACGTTGCTTCAGCCCAGGTAAAACGAGTGGTGCCAAAACTGCGGGGTGCCGTCGCCGCCCGCACCCACAGCCCAGACGGCCGCGAGGCGTGTCTGTTGGTGCGGCGGGGCGGGCGGCTGCGCCACGTCACGTTACGGGGCCGGCGTGGCCGGGCGCCTGTCGGGTGTGGTTAGCACCAGCGTGACGCGGGGCAGCCGACGTTGGTGTCACCGATCGGCGGCGCCGGCGGGGCGTCTCGCCCAGCTGCCGCACCGCAGTGACACAGTCCCGCGGACACATCTGCCGTGCCCCGCCGATCCCGGCCGACAGGCGCGGCTGGTGGCCACCTGATGTGTAGCCACTTGGAGGTATGACTCACTATGCGGCAACCAAGTACGCATGGCCGCAGGACGTCCAAGCGAAGGCGTGGTAGAAATTTGCATGTCCCATCTACCTGTGCGTTGCGGAACGGCGTAGAGTTCATTCCACATGGCCAATTTCTTGCACGTTGGGTTGTACGATTTTTCAGACACTGGCATGCGAGATGTTTGATCAGGTACAATTTTTCTGCAACATTGCACTACCAACAAACAAGGCCCCAGCCCCTGCTCGACTAGCACAGACAACACACACATTTACTAGGAAAAAATGGACCGCATTGGTCGGAATGCCGTTGGATCATGAACGGATTGAATCTCGTTGGCGCGGCATGGTCGTCTCACAGAACTGGCGACGTTCGTCAAGCAGGGTACCGCCAATCATAATGGTAATAGTACGGCCCGACGCGTGCAGGCCACCACGACGCGCTGCGAGCGAACCTAGCCTCAACAAATCACTTAGTCTATGGAGTTCCAAGGCTATCCGACCCATAGCAACGCCAGCAGGCAGCCGTCAAGAGGTCGAATCACTTGTCTGCAGACTTAAAAGGCTGTCCGGCCCATAGCGACGTCAGCAGACGGCAGTGAAGAGGACAATTTGAGCAGCCGGCGTCTGAGAGCCAATTTCTTCGTTGACCATCTTTTAAACTTCGAAAACGCCGGCCCAGAATCTAACGTCACACGCAGGGACGATTTATTGGCGCATTTGACGGTGATGCACAGCTGCGAGCGATGGATGTGGAAAATATCAGAAAAAAACGATTGGAAAACCGTTGGGTGGAAAATACACTTCGACAGGCGTAACATCCGCCCATCATTCAGTTTTCTTGTCATTTAAAACGTCCAGCTCAACTAACAAATGTAATATTATCTTTTGTAAGATACGTAGCAGAAACATACCATATATTTTTCCAGGCCGTCCATTCCAACACCGAGCGCCTCGGTTGCCATGGATCCGTGTCTGAGGCGAAAGCTACTGAGACCATGCTGGTTTTGTATTTGGTATTGGCTACATTTGGGATCGGTAACTTTTTCTTGTCAGGTGTTTTTCGCGGAATATTATCGGTAATAGGCGTTATATTGCTGTTGTTTATCCCTCATATTAAATCGTTATTTTTAACAACAGCGTGCTATTGAGTAAGTCTGAGAGAGACACACTAATACCGTTGTAAATGTTATTTGCGCATTGCATAAGCGGGGATGGTTATATGCATATGGATACGCACCACATTCAGAAGGCATTATTGCTTCAATCAATGTGAGCCTCTAAGCCACACTACACGCGCATTTCAAATTTCACGCGGAATTTTCGCGCATGGTCTTTACATTTTCATGTATATTCACGTGCCGTGTCGAATGCCGGTCTTATCTTCACTGAGCGATTCTGCCAGTATCAAAATCCTCCATTGACCTGTTTTGCACGTGAGTTTGGCCGTTCCGGAGAAAATCAGGCATACTGCATATAATGACATTTAAAAAAACGATATAAAAGATGCATGGTAAACTGAAATGTTGAAGAACGCTTACGCATCATTGTTTGAAAAAAGAAGGTGGCTTAAAAAACTATAAGGCATTTTTCAAATTTGAGCAATACAGGCAGGCACAGAATAAAAAGAGAATATTTACGCATACTCCCGAGTTGAGAATCACCAATAAACAGGTTGAATACATTGTGATTGCTCATAATAAGTTTTTGCATTGCACCTTTTGCAAAATCCATGACCATAAAAAGTATGTGTTTTAGTACAAGGCTCTTAAAAGTCCGGCTGTGGTAGCTACAGAGCAAGCACTAAACCTACGAATGAGCGTGTTGCTTCGGACATATAGCCGTATTTGTTCCCGATAAATATCGCCATCACCTGGAAGTTCGTTGTTGATGACATGTTCCAAGATATATGGCCTGCTGTTGTTGCTTTACGCCCCGCCAAGATATGCGCAGTCGAACCACCCTGGGGGATCTGGCAGCGACCGTCAGGGCCGCCACCACACTGACAGCCCGCAGCTCTTCCACGCTAGTTCCGACAGGTGATATGAACCCATGAGGGCCAAGCACGCTTCGAGGTGTCCGCCTCCTCCCGCCACACGGGGCGCCCGATCGCCAACAGCTGAGGCGGCTGCGCTGCTGGCAGTACCGGGATGGGTTTCAGCTTATCCCACGCAGACACTGCGCCAAACCAGACCAGTGTAATGACCGCCGCATGTTCAGCGGATGTCTACCTCCGTGGCGATGTACAAACCAAAACCACATAAGAGAGGTAAACCGCTACCTCCGCGGCGATGTACAAACCAAGGCCACACAAAAGAGGTAAACCGTCCGGTGGCTCCCACTTCGTCTTCGCTTAACGTTAGTGCGACGTCACAGGTGTCAAGATTATATATATATATATATATATATATATATATATATATACTATTATATGCATATTTGTACGCTATATACGTTTGTCAGTGATGACGCTGAAACGGTGTGTGAGACTCTGGTGAAATAAAGCAGCCGGAACTGCGCTAGCGACGGGATCAGCTGCACACCCGTGTCATGGGCAGCATACCGGCCACTGCCAGCGGGAGAAACACCAAGAGAAATGCTGATGTCACTAAGCTGGCAAATGGGACCGCTCTGGGGGCCTCTGAAGCACAGAACGTTTTACTGAAGAGGGCAGATGCTGTTATGACGCGTTATGGCCGCTGGAACGATCAGCATTGTCTTGCCTTCTCTGTTATGTGTGCTTTCTTTGATAGACTTTCTATTATTAATCGCAGCGGAGTTTGACATCGGCCATCTAGAGTATATCCTAGACATCGTTTGACGCCTGGAACGCGACATGACAGAATTGTAAAAATGAGCGGATTTTATGTCCAGTGTGCCAAAGTTGGCTGAAGTTGTCTGAAAGCAAGCACAAATCGGCAGCAAGGATGAACGCTCGCCTTACGGTTGATGTCCGTGGTCGGAGCGCTGCACGGGCGGCGGCTGGGTCTGCATAGGGAGCTGCAGTGCCAAATAGTCCAGCTGATGACCTACGTCCAGCTGCCGACGTCCAGTCCTTACGCTACGGGCGCGGCTAGTTTCCAACAACTTTGTATAGACAGGACATCCATCGTTGTGGCAGGCTCATGTGGTGCCAAGAAGCTGGTATCCTAGGTCGCGACGCTTGGGGCCAAATCGGTCATGATGACGGCGGCATCTAGATGCATGGGCCGTGAGCCCAGTGAGCCGTGAAATAGGCGATGCAGTGAACGCTTCCCAACTGGATTTCCTGGCACGCCCCTAATTGGTATTCCAACCAGTCCCGGGATACGGGCTGGGGAGCCCAAACAACGGAGGCAAGGCGCAGGGTCGGTCCCGGCGTGGCGGGGGAACTGACAATGCCGCTTCCGTCCTCGTCTTCACGCGGCTGTCGACCCGTCCCATTGTCCCAGCTGGCGCAGGAGTGGTGAGCGTTGCAGGGCTTTCCCACGTGATTTGAACGCAGGATAGCGTATGCTGTTGATGGTCTCGGTGCCTACGCTATGCGATTATCAGCACACGAAACGGTTGCGTTTTATTTGATCCGATCCAGACCGTGTCCTGCCGGACAGCTTCAGATCAGATCTAAATTCAATAGCTCCCCCCAAGGCTAATATAATCCGAATCCAATCAGCCCCAAACGCGCCGAGCGTTATGGTGCCGGGATGGGAAGACTTAACGTCCACTGAAATGCTTACTGGGATGGTATATGCATCTGTAGCTGTAACATGTCTGACATTCTATTATATGTAGACAATTCACTATTCTTTAGACCATTATCGTGGTAATGCTCTCTAAACAAATGCCTCTAGAGAGCAACCATGGCCTCTGGTCATCTATCTACCTGCATAATTGGATTTGGTTCCAGCGCACCCCTCACATTATGCGTTAAATGGAGACCCGTTGGGCATGTGCTGTCTGGTACAACATAAAACACTCTGCCCGCTAAAATTAGATGGTTGCCAGGTTTTTTTGCACCAAAGACGCGGCTAATAAAGGCAGATATTGTTCATTATCATCTGTCGATTAACCATGGCTCTGTTTGTGATTAGCCTTCACAAGTATTCCAGTGCGCAATGTTGCCAATCTTGACTTACGGGTCCCACTTACCTGTTGAAATGGAAGGTCGACATTTGCTTCATACAGTTGGACAGCCACATATGATTAACCAGATAACAATTGGAATGATGTTTTTTGTGAATTGGTTAATTCGAGACTAAACGATGGCTTGCTTGAACATAGTCATTATACAAGCTCGTTCAGTTCATGTCAATCACGACTTGAGCACCAGCTTGGCTCACTTCGCTCCGTACTCTGACGATCGTCGTTCTTAATTTGTATTCTGTTCCCTGTCCCATCTGCGATGTAATGGAACGTGCTACCTTTCCGCACAGTAAGACCTTGACTTGGTCCATACAGACCGCTGGTAAATCATGGCACGACAGCGATTCGTACATCGCATCGGCAGCGCGAGTCTTAGATCATCATCAGGTCTTCCTCGTCCTTCCCCGGCGACCCTAAAGGATTTCATGTAGTTCGATTTTATTGCTGTTGGATTCTTCAACTGAAAGTTTTCTTCCCTTTTTGTGTGTTTGTGCCGACGATCACTGCTGTACCAGGTTTTCAGATGTTTTCTCATAAGTTTTAACTTAAGTTCCGTTTCTTGGCATTCAACCGTTAGTCAGTCGTCAGAACTGAAATCCGACTAATGCCATAATTCATAATGCAAAAATGGCAAACGCTTCCATGCACCGCGTGACGTCTTATCTCCCCGATCAAGGCGTGTAAGACATGTGGGCTGTCACAAAAAAAACGCTTCCATGCTCCGCATGACGTCTTATCTCCCCGATCAAGGCGTGTAAGACATAAGGACTGTCACAAAAAAAACGCTTCCATGCTCCGCTTGACGTCATATTTCTCCGATCAAGGCGTGTAAGACATAAGGGCTGTCACAAAAAAGACAGAAGTCTGGCAAACAGAGATAAGTTAAAACGGAGGCGACTGCGTCACGACATTGTGTGGCGCGTTAAAATCGTCAGCAAGACTTTTTTGTTGTCTTCGTCTTTCCTTATCGGAATGATAGGCCATACTCTTCGTAATAAGCTAATCCCAGCAAAGACCTTGATTCAGAAGTCAGGTCATCAACACATTGGAAACAGCTTCTAGTAAGAAACACCACTGCGGCCGACCGCTTCGTTTTTCACGTGAATCGATCGCAGGAAGCTCGGCAACGATGGAATGGGTACGTGCGGCTGCGGACGTCTCAACGATAAGGATAACCTCTTGCCGAGGACTACGCACAGCAAAAAAGCTGTCTACCCACTCTGTAATTGGCTCTCATGGCACTCACGTGGCACTCCCATGGCACTCACATGGCTACTGTAATTTCCTCGCTATTTGCTGCTGCTCCTAGCCGATTACAGCACATGTACGCAAGCTCACACTGCTAAATTATGATCGCTTCCATGCGGTGCAGTGACGCCCCGCCGCGTTCTGCTGCCATTTCCATGTGGGCAGTGCGTGTTAGCCATAACGCGGTCTTCTTTTCCAGCCAACGCCAGCCGTTACTGTCACGAAAACGGGACCTGGGAAGAGCGGGCCAACTACTCCGACTGTATCAAGGCGTACAACCAGAAGGTCTTCAACGAGGCGGACAGTTACCAGCAGTCTGAGTTCACATCGCTGATCTACCTGGCCGGCTACTCGTTGAGTCTCATCACGCTCTCGATAGCCACCTGGATATTTTCCTACTGCAAGTACGTGATCGGCGTGATAGAACTGAATACTAGGATTGGCCGAGGCGAAAAATTGTTCAAACTTCGGAAATACCGGAGACGTGGTCACTTGTAATACGCAAGTTACGTGAGTGGCTCGCGGGCAAGGTTTCAATTTTCCGTGCTGTTGTGGTGTTCTGACAATAATTCATTTTTGACTGATTGCTTCTGTCGCCAACGTGATGCCTTTCATAGCGCTAATGTATTTTCCAGGGACCTACGGTGTCTGCGGAACACGATCCACGCCAACCTGTTCATTACCTATATTCTGACTGATTCGCTCTGGATCATTTCATTATCTCTCGAGGTGAGTAGTCGCTGGGAGCTAGGCTGTGTCAAACCCGCAGCGCGGTCGCGTGTCATGGTTCCTGTATTATCACGACGGCTGCTGACACAGCCACATGCACGGCACATGACCAACGGGGAGGGACATCCCTGCTTAGCTCAGTGGCAGAATGCTGGGCTAGCGCTGAGAAAGCCCAGGTTCAACTCATAACAATTCCAAGGAGTTATGGAGTTATTACTCCCTCTCAGAGCTTCATAACACCTGAAGACGGCTGAATTGTTAACTGGCCGAAATGCTGTGCACACACTAGCCCGCGAGACGAGAACGGTAGTGCAAGCAATATTCACCGGTGGCAAGGTGTTTCTGCGAGGCTTTAAGTCTGCTCCCTCTCAGATATTGACTATCAGGTAGGGTTATCGTAACGCAGGGCTAGAATGTTTGAGTGAAACTGATAGTCTGCCTGACTACACGCGCGAGTATCTGGGTTAAAAAAACGGCCAACCGTGTTTTGATGTCCCCACTACTGTCAGCAAAAGGCGTCACAGCGCAGGTGTCCTCGTCATTTAAATATCTCGTAAAATGAATACCTTTTTCCAGAGCGGTTGACGGGACGCGGCCGCACTGCTGCACTGTCACATTGTCGTCGTGGTCGGCACCACGTCTAACTGACCTGCCTGATGGCGCTCTGTTCCAGCTGTTCCTGACGCAGTACGCGTTCGTGTCCTGCGTCATTGTCGTTCTGCTGCATTATTGTCACGTGACGACTTTCTTCTGGATGTTTGTCGAAGGTCAGTGAGCGCCACACTAGCAGGCACGGATGATGTACGTAGCTCTTGACCGCGCGCACGTAGGTCGCCAGGTAATTGCCTTATTCATACCGGATAGCTCCAAGAAGGAGCAAAAGAAATTCGGGAGCCTGAGAACAATTTGGGTGCACGGAGCTGACGTTTCGATGACTGTTTGGTACGTAGATAAATGTTGAGAACCTGCGCATTTGCAAACGCTTCTGCCCCTTGTTGGTATTTGACGTGGAAGGGAACAACGGCGAACAGGTTGACGTAGGAGTCCACAATGATTGCTTACTGAGGGCAATGCTGGCTCTCAAGAGGCATGTGCGTACGGGCAGTGTTGACTAATAGATAAACCTGCGTACAGCTATGCTTCTCTATCCCGGTACGAAACGAGATTGAATCCGCTAATTTCGGACAGGCGTTTTTGCCGATTTGGATTCAACCCCTCGACCTCATGCAACACAGGACGTTGATACATGACACCGTTTAATCTCGTTCCAGCATCAGGTTCCAGTGACATAGGTCTATTTTCACATTGGTGTTCACCGCTATATCACAGCGAGTGATCGTAGTTACGTTTACACAAGTTTGTTACACTGGTTTGTGCCCATAACTCACACTGTTGTCTGAAAGCTTTCGACTTATTTTCCACTTGGTATCAACTGTGCCTCTACGGTTGACATCAATGTCAGCAAACAATGCGTTTTGTGGATTGCTACATCCAGTTCTATCGATTGCGCTTCGGATAGACGAAATCCTTATATTGGCTACAGAAATATGGAGAGGCAAAAAAATGCCCAAGGTGACCCCCGGCAGCTAGATAACCCGGTCAATGTCGGAGCTAATAACTTGGGAATAGTACACACACCGGCTAATCAAGCACGTCGACAAGACTATCAGCAGCTGGTCCCGTCTAGCGTGAGGTAAATCAATGCCGTAATACCACGTACGCCGTGAGGTAAATCCGTGGCTGACATTCGACTCTTGCAGGCCACTACCTGTACATGTTGGTGGTTCGGACGTTCTCCGCGGACAAGATCCGATGTCGTCTGTACATGCTAGTTGGTTGGGGTAAGCCATTGTTGTCTTCTCTTGCCCACTCCTCTTGAGCTCCGCATCGCAGCGGGCAGTGAATGCATTGCTATTTTTGTGAATGTTTTGTATTACTGTCAATTATTGTCAAAGACACCTGTATTGTCATCATATCAAATATTGTCTGTTGTCATCATACACCTGTACAGTGTTTATGTAGCCTCGTAATTATCAAAGTGTAGATTCTACTCAAAATATGGAAAGATTAGTTAGACTCAGCTTAATGTCAATGCAATTCAACTCGGCAACGAAATTAAGAACACGAGACTCTTCTACGGTCAGAAGACCCAATGCAACGAACAGACAAATGATTGCTTTTTTAAAATCTGTACTGGAACAAATTTATTTTTGTGTTAGCCCGGCACTGACCAGGCTCTTCAGCGGCATACCATCGGCCCGCGGGGTGTTTGGTGTTTGGGGCGTAGGGAGCTGGCACTGGTAGCGTGCGAAGTATGGAATGGCGACGTGTGAAGCTTAGAATTGAGACGTGTGAAACCTGGAATGGTGGCGTGTGAAGTTTGGAATGGTGACGTGTGAAACTTGGAATGGCGACGTGTGAAGCTTAGAATGGAGACGTGTGAAACTTGGAATGGTGACGTGTGAAGCCTAGAATGGTTGCGCGCGGAGCCGGCACTGGTGGCGCGCGGAGCTGTTTTCGGAGGTTACTTGCAGGTCTGTCTGTGAATGGCTACACCCGCACCTTACGATCGTGACATTTGTCCGGCCTCTTGACAGGGGTGCCGGTGCAGGTCTGTCTGGGGATGGCTACACCCACGCCTTACGATCGTGACATTTGTCCGGCCCCTCGACAGGGGTGCCGCTGCAGGTCTGTGTGGGAATGGCTACACCCGCGCCTTACGATCGTGACATTTGTCCGGCCTCTTGACAGGGTGCCGCTGCTGGTTTGTCTGGGGATGGCTACACCCGCGCCTTACGATCGTGACATTTGTCTGGCCCCTCGACAGGGGTGCCGCTGCTGGTTTGTTTGGGGATGGATGCACCCGCGCCTTACGATCGTGACATTTGTCCGGCCCCTCGACAGGGGTGCCGCTGCTGGTGATGGGCACGTGGGCGCTGGTGAAGTCTCAGACAGCCGGCCCGGCCGGCACCAGGGCTCAGTCTGAGGTTCAGAGTGGCTCATCAGTTCAGCGCCTGCAACTGGAGCCGGTCAGTTCGCGGCGCATACGCAGCGCACACCGCCCTGACCTTTGCCCGCTCCTCCAGGCAGGTGGTCAGGTCAGCTGGCCACATAGCATGGTGCTGGCGTTATGAAATACTGCACCACATTATCCGCTGCCATTATTAATGCATTCATCATAAAGTATGGAAAGCCCCGCGTAGCGTGCATCTGGCACAGGTATGCGTATATGGTTTCCGTTCCGAAGCCATCAGAACCGGGTGCTCATTTCCGGTGCTACGGTCATGATATCGATCGGGGTAATTTATCAGCATCTGCTCGGCTGCAATAAGAGTACTATGTAGGCTTATCCATTAGCTATTGATGAAATTTCAGCATTTGTGATAGTTGAAGCTCAAATACTAGCTGTTCGGTTCATCTTGGGAGTTAAATTTGCAAGTGTCCGATCATTGGTACTGAAAATGCTCAGAAATGCGAATGACAACATCCAGGAGTTTTAAAGCCATTTCCAGTAGGAATTTGCTTATACCCGCTCGGGTGGGGGTCAAATTGACCCTCTGCCTGTAGGCTTTCCCGGAATACTTTCCGAACGGCGCGGCGTAACTGCGCCAAATTTTGCATAACTGTAGACAATTGAATGGTGGATTGTCTGGCAGCGATAAATTAAATTTACGTTGGAAGGTCGCTAATCTATGGCAGGTCAAAGTCAGGCCATGGCTTCAGCGAAGGCAATTTCTAGGGAATGGTCCAATTTGATGCAACAACAGAGTGTTCGACAAAGTCATATATCTCTGAGATGCCTTCTTAGGCAACGCAACAATTAAATGAACAAATTGCATTGACCTAGGGTTACGTCTGACGAAGGCCAAACCAAGGTCAAAACCAACCTGTTTTATTACTTTAAGGCTTGCTGAATGGGGTACATTCTAGTGCTCAATCCGAATGTATTGATAACAGGAACTGCATTATACACCTATGGGTTTCTTAAAGGTCATAATAAGTCACTGACATAAAATGGCCCAGGTCAACAATTTGTTTCTTGGAACATACTGGCTAGCGTAATCTTTATCGCTTATGCAAATGCAAAACTCAGAGCTGTCTTGTATGATTTTAATCACCATGACCCTCAAAAGGCCAAACAAGGTCACTGACCCTAGATGAGCATGTGACCTTTTGCTTAGAACAGTTATCTAGGTGTAAGGGGCATCTTGGAGACCAACCTGGAATTTAACCTTGTTTGACCTTATTTGACCCAAAGGTCATGACCTAGGAACCTCAAACTTGGACCTAAGTGGTTTCATGTATGGGTCAATGCACTCTGTGAATTTGGTGTCTCTAGCTTTCTTAGTTCCTGAGATCTCAGGGTTGTCAAATTGACCCCCACCCGAGCGAAGGGTATCCAACCAGTGACCCGGTTGTGTATTAAGCGCTGTTGTCCAGTGCAGCGGGACACTTCTCTCCGTCATGTTTAGTTAAGCATGTACAACTTTTTCCAAGAGTATATAAGTGCTAACGGCTCGTTTCAATAAGACTTGCACGCTGATGTCCTTTGGAGATGAACTGAGAATCGCATATGTGCGTGTTAGGAGCATTCTTAAGGTTGTTTCCATGTGAATGAAACGGAAATGATGTTAGGATGCAAAGCAGGCTGTTCTTGCATCTCGAAAACACTACTACATGACCATGTTCCACCGAATACTCAAACGAAGGTGCATCTGTCTTTTTAAACCACAGGTATCCGGAAAGAGCAGATGTAAATCTGTGCCCAAGTGATTCCTTGATAGCTGCTGGATCAATGTCAGCTTTGTAAGACGTGCGGTAAATTGGAGCAATTGATTACCTGTAGACACCAATTGCATCGGACGGGGTAAGGATTTTCTCCTGAAATGAAATCGAATAAACTGAAATGAAACTGCATATTTGTCAACCTGATGCAGTCAGTTCAAACGGAATCTTGCTGATTTGATATGGGCTCGCTTTGATTATCTTCTGATCTGTCTGACCTGTAGATTCCGTGGGTTATTCGCTGGAAAGATCTACAGCCTGTCTCAATTTGGGATACAGCCGCGTAGTGATGCCGGTAACGGGTGCTCCTGAGTACACCATAAAGGCATTGGGGTCTGCAATTTGCCAATTGAGTTTCTATAAGGCTAGGTGAAGAGACGAAGGTCCAGAAATTTAGCAGTCAGCATCAGCAAATAATGCAGAGCAGCGAAAATTTTGCCGCCATTGCACGTTCTTTGTTCATTAAACGAAGCGTGGTCCAAAGGACGAAAGCAATGTTGTCTGGGCCAAATGTAAGTATGATCTCCGAGTGTACTCGTTTTGGTGGCTGATCGATGAGAACATCTGGGCAGCGCTGATTTGGTTACGGCGGCAGCTTGACGTCAGCCTCTGTCACGCCCCAAAACGGCGCTGCAGGGATTAGTGTAACAAAACGTTGGTGCTAACCGCTCTAAAAATGAAAAAATAGTAATAATACGGTGGGCAGCCGCCCCCCAAAGTATGCATATTCCAGCGAATAATGGGGAGAAACTAGCGTAGAAGCGACCGACGGGCAAACAAAGAATCAGGTGTAAATCAGAGGGGACATTGCGGTCTTCCACGTATATAAATCAAACTGACACATGAATGCTCCATTTTATTCAACACTCACACTTAAGTGTCTTTGCGCCAGCTAACGACAGCGCTGCTCCATGGAGCTGGGGCGGTGGGGGCAGTGGTCTGACGCCATGGAGTTGGGGCGGTGGGGGCAGTGGTCTGACACCATGGAGCTGGGGCGGTGGGGGCAGTGGTCTGACACCATGCAGACTGAGACCAGAATAGGGCTGGAGTTAGCCATGGAGCTGGGGCGGTGAGGGCAGTGGTCTGACACCACGCAGTCTGAGATCAGAATAGGGCTGGAGTTAGCCGCCATTTCATAACTTTTGTGGGTTTGAACCAGATTTACATAAGCTGTTTGTGCATGTTAGGGCAATGATAATGACATGCGGTATCATGGGTCCCGCGTTTGTATTTAATATTGATTACCTGCACATTGACTATCATCCAAAATTTTGAAATTGCTTGGAAGGTTTGTTAAACAAAAGTACTCACTTGTTTTGGCTATTACCATCACGCTTGTGATGGTAACACTAAATTGCGATGGTATTTCAACATCACATTACATTCACAGGCGACAGTGAGTGTGAGGGTGACAATGTTGAGCGCATTGGGATATAAAGACAATAGTGACGCTTCTAGAGCCTTCATATCGACAGGCGGGCCAGAGCTTGTGGTGATGTACCGGTATAGAAGCACGACTTACATCTATAGATGGGACACTGCCACGTCTGAAGTTGGATAAACGATATTTGCAGTGGTCTCTGTCCAGTATACTTACCATCAGTCAGAAGCAACCAGAAACAGCCACGCTAGAATCCATCACTGAATACATAAGTAACATAAGACATTTTGATGTCCTATTCCCTTGTGAAAGGCCAACTAGGTTTGTTTCCTTGCATGACCAAAACAGTTCAGATGTCCGTAATTTGTCCGGTACAAAATAACGAAAGACTCATGGGGCTATCACAATCTGCTTAACAACTATTTGGGAAAAAGTGACTGTGATCAGTTTAGGAAGTAATCAGCACGTGGCGGAACTCGTCCAAACAGTATATAATACCATTATGGGGTGCGGTACACGAACGCCATCCACCAGCTGCTGCGCGTAGAATGGGTTCTCTCTCTCTCTTAGGAGAGAGAGATAGCGAGAGAGAGAGAGAGGGAGAGAGAGAGAAAGAGAGAGAGAGAGAAGAGAGGAGAGAGAGAGAAGAGGAGAGAGAGAGAGAGCGAGAGAGAGAGAGCGGCAGCGAGAGAGAGGAGGAAGAGAGAGAGAAGGAGAGAGGAGAGAGAAGAGAGAGCTCTCCGAGAGGAGAGGAGATCGAGAGAATGAGGAGCTCGAGAGAAGAGAGCGAGAGAGATGAGAAGAGAGCGAAGAGCTCGAGATGAGAAGGAGCGCGAGAGAGCTCTCTTCTCTATCCTCCCTCTCTCTCTCTCTCTCTGCTCTCTTCTCTCTCTCTCTCTCTCTCTCTCTCTCTCTCTCTCTCTCTCATCTCTCTCTCTCTCTCTCTCATACCTCTCTCTCTCTCTCTCTACCTCTCTCTCTCTTCTCCTCCTCTCTCCTCTATCCCTCTTTCTCTCTCTCTCTTTTGACACATCGCGCATCTGAAGACAATGGCCTGCCGCCTCTATGCCACCGCACGACAGACGGCCAGCCTCCGGAACGTCATCGGTGTCGACGCCAAGGACGTTCGGGACGTCATGGGTGTTGACGTCATGGATATTTGGGACGTCATGGATGTTGACGTCATGGGTGTTGGCGTCATGGGTGTTTGGGACGTCGCGGGTGTTTTGGGGTTCGTGAGTCAGTCGACTTCCATGGGATACCGCGTGATTTCACCGCGGAGTGGTGCCAGTGAAACGCTGTGAGCATCGAGGATGTATGGCTTCGCTTATGTTACGGATTGTAGGGGTAGAGCAATACTCTGCCGAGTATCGCGTTCAGTTGGTATTTGCGCAATGCTCTGATGGTTCATGCGCAGCGTGGCAGGTAAAGCTTCACATTTGTGCTACCTGGTTAATCCTCAGAAGACTATTCGGGCCCTTCGACGCCTCGAGACTGCTGCTGAGCTCAGTTGAGACTTGCAGTAATGCATAGAGCCAGCAAAATGCGACGTGCACAACTCCCACAAATACACCAACATGCGTGATCGGAGGCCATGGGGTGCAAGCCTAATTCACAATTTATGCTTCAGGTGACTTTAATGCATGCCCTTGCTGTTTGAGCGACGACAATATTGCATAAGCTATCTGTGTATGGCCAGTACATTTGCACGTAATGGTGACATCGCATTCTTGATGGTTGTTACGTTCAGTGCCTGACCGCACTGGGGGGGTGCCTGTGGGTGACAAGGCTGCTGATCCTATTCGTCTTGTACAGAGGTGCTATCAGCCCATGCAGCGCACAAACAAGGATCTATAAAAAAATACGTCCAAGAATACCGCACACCATCATCCAACGGGCTCTCCGAGAACATAAAAACAAAGATCCGTGTCCCTGGTTTGACTTCAGCAGGCTTGTATTCTTCTCAGTGAGTTTGTTAAGTACGTGGCTCGGGCCTGCCGTCCAGCTTGACTTGTATTTGATTTCAGCTGGGTTATGAAGACAGCGGAGGTCAAGAGCCGATGCTTTCTCGGTGCCTCTGGCTGGCTGTTAGTTACTGGGACTGGCTATTTATGGTGCCGACGATCCTGGTCCTGAGCTTCAACTTCATCTTCCTCATCCGTATTATGTGGGTGAGTACAATGTGCCTTTGGTGTGCGCCGCGTGTACAGGGTGTGTTTTATGAATCCTGCCACAAGCCCGCACTGATCTTTTTGAGAACCGCTGACGTTGATAACTCACTGCACCTGGGATCGCTGCTCGAGATAATGTCAACGGATGCCAAGATGTAACTGAACGTTTCCCAGTTTCTGCCTCCTCACATGAGACGCATTCTCTGCCAGGCATCCCTCTCTCGATCTGTGGTGGTCAGAGTGGGCACGTCGTGGCATCCCGCTCCGATGGGGATGAGGATGGGGAGGGGGGGGGGCATGTCGTGACAGCCCGCACTTCGAGGGAGATGTCGTGACAGCTGCCGGTCTTTACGACCGCGGATCGGACGTCGGCGCGTCACCCAAGCGCCACGTCAGGGCTGTGGTACCCGGCGACCTCGCGGCCTGTCCTGCACCTGGCGCGCGCCGCTAGGTGACGCTGACGCTTATGTTTTCTACTGCTGTGGCGGTAGGCGCTGGCACGGCTATCGCTATGGCGCCTAATCAGCCAGGCGCGACTGATGTGTTACACTACGGCCAAAGTAATGATAACGGGAAGCACGTCGGTGTACGTTGGAAACAGACATTAACATTTCGTGACATTTGTTATCTGTAGGACGTCCTGCTTATCCTCTGAATAAAGGGCCTCCCATCGTGTGACCAGCTTAAAACGCCTCTCTCCACAGCCTACACGTGTCACATGGGATATCGATCATACGCCGTTCGGACTTTCCTCACCGGAACTTGTCGCCAATGTGTCGTTTTATTTTTCAAGCGTAGAGACTTATGAATATAAAGGTGTCGTCTCTGTAACTTAACGATGCACTCAGAGGTTCAGGCTATCATGTCTCATGTCTGGCAAGTCTCACGTGTCTCACCCTGGCAAGAAGGGTCTGAATGTGCAGCCTCCGTGATTTATATTGAAGGGAGCACGCGAGTACTTTTCACTCATCGTCAATCAGACGCGTCCAAGGTGGTCGACGATACCAGTTTTATCGAACTCCTGAACGCCCCAGAATTCATGGTTGAAGGAGTTGTTCGGACGGAAGAAAAGCCCTTGAGCTGCCCGCTCATCGATATGAAAGTAATGCTTTTCATTTGCTTTGCTTTCCCAAAAGGCGTGTGACGGCATGCTCGCAATACCCCAGTTAGACAAAACGCTTGTGCAGTACCTGGTATGGCACGTTGGAAATTTGCTCTACTTCTCTTGCCTAAACATTCACAAATAGAAGACGATTATCACGCGAATTCAGCTAAATGTCAGAGTTCGGAGATCTGCCGAAGTGCTGTGCCGAAACCCTGTTCGCGTAATTTTTATTCGAAAGTAATGCAAATTCATCAGCTTATGTTATCTTGATAGTGCTCCACTGGCACTCCCCAGTACTATTTTGGATGTTTCCAGACATAACTGGCACTTAAGTTTCTCCAGAGTGTGTTTATGAACTGTGCTCTACAGATTACTTGTCTCTTCGATTAATGTGAAGTGTGGAACTTCGGGTCATGAGTGTCAATCAGCATCCATTGCTGCTTGTGCGTTACTTGATTTTCTTTCGTAATATTTTTTTGTTAACCGTGCGTTAATAAGGGTATTTTGGCAGTTATGTTTGTACTTTTCGAACATGGGTTGCGGATCCAAGAAGGCCTTTCTGTAAGTTTTGAAATGAATGTGGGATATAGAAGACTGGCTGAACAAAATGAAGGTCCACCTTGAGTACTCATAACTGATTCGACAAAGTTGCGAAGGCGTTCCTGGATCCCGAAGATCTGAGAACAAAACAATGTACTCAAAGTCTCAGAAGATCAGGAATCCCGTAAGCTTCAAAAGACGCTGTGACATACGAGAAACGCTTACCCAGTTAAGAGACTTTAAGTCTGTCCCGAATCCGATAGCAAACCTTCCCGTTTGCCTGCTCGGTATATGAGAGCCTGCGCTTTTGATGCTACTTTGCACGGACAAGAGCGTTTGTACGGAATGCCTGTTTAAACAAGGCAGAGGCCTTTGGTGGGATTGACTGTATACAAGTGCTGTTTTGTTTGTTGCACATGCGGTGATGGCAATATGCGTCTTCGCACAACCCACTCTTCTTGTTAACGCCGTTCGCACACCATTGCAAACAAGCCTAGACCAAAACATGTGTGACAGCGTTCTGTTGACGATGTGCTTCAGCTTGTGAAGTTTGCTGCTGGAACTTAAATGGATTTTGTGATTTATGCCTGTTTTGTGGGCATAACTTTAAATGAAAGGGATCTTTCTATTAGCCTTGGCTCCAGAAACAGTAGCATGAGGTGTATACGCACTGGAGAGCTAAAGCATCGTCGGATGATCATGACATCCCTTCAGCTACCGCCCAATCGCCGCAAAAGAAAGCTCCGTTCCCGGATTAATTGCTACTCCAGGCATGGTGCAAGGCACTGATGTTGGAAGAGACATCATCACACGTTGCGCGGCACGCCTTTGTATCTTATATTTCCTCTGTGGTAGATATAATTTTTAATAGCTCTGTCGATAGCATTGCTTTGCTTTTTTTGCCTTGCTTGCCGGATGGTTTCCTCACTCAACTTACTAAACCGAGCTGTAGCGCATTTGCCTATGTGGAGACGAAGAGCAACATATTCCAAGCAGCCCTGGTCTTCGTCTGAGCAGACTCCACGCTAGGTGAACAGACGGTCAGCTCTGTTGACCCACGCACCCTTGGCACGCCTTTGAAGGCATTTAAGACTATAGTCGCATGAATTACTTGTTCGAATGGGGATAGAATCAGGGTCCCACCAGAAGAGTTTGCTGCGTGCATGGCGACCCACATCCCCCGTGGTGTCCGGAGTGGTGCATAATGTTGCTCCACTCCGCTAGCCAAATAGCAATGGGGATTTTAATAGGCCATACAAGGCAGCTTAGAACGACACGACTATCATCGTGGAGTAACACGAACGTCCTTTGGTGAAGTTTTCCCTCCCTGCCCAGGGAATGCGAAGTTGCAGTGCGAATCTAGCCCGCGCGGTGGTGGTCATCCAAAGGGCTGCTTCTGCCATCCACAGAACGCCCAGACTGGCGTTCTCACTACCGCACGGCCGGGGCAGCATTTTGTGTGGCACAGGAGTCCCTCCTCCCCCCCCCCCCCCCCCTCCACGCGTGTGGCAGCATGCACACCAGCAGCAGCGTGGCCACCAGGTCTTGCTGGTGTGACAGGCATAGGTTGTAAAAAAACATTTGTGATGAATTTTATGTACATAGATGAGACACCACTAATGACTTTATTCCTCGTACAATAACCAGGAGAATGGAAAAATAAATGTACTGATATTTCGGCCACACGCCTTTATCGAAACGAAGAGATGTAGCCGGAAAATCAATACATCTATCTCTCCACTCCCCTAGTTCTTCAACGAGGAATAAGGCTATTAGTTCTATATTATCTGTATGTGAACAGCAAGGTGGAACAGAAGGGAAGAAATTGAAAACAACTGCGTTAGCCAAACCAACCTGGAATGATTTCATTCCTGGCATCAACACGCGTGTATCACATCATGCGGGCCCGCAGTGTGCAGTGATGGGCGCCGGCCCCCTCCGGCAGGGGGTGGGGGCACCATCCTCTCCTTCCTAGCACTGATGCCCGGCTCCAGCTCGCAGATGTTCGTTTGCAGCGTAGCCTGGCTGTAACTCCTGTACTTAGTTGCTTGGATAATGAGGCGTGCGAATCGTGGGTTTAGGGGGTGCATGCACGTTTGGATGTTTTGAATAGGTGTGGGTTGATACGTTATGGTTTGCGTCGGGCGGATCTGACTTCCGATCCATGGAAGGAGATGCGCTGACTGCGACGCGCTGGGCGCAGCCTCCGCCACCCAGCGCGCCTCGGTGCCTCCCGCCCCCCCCCCCCCCCCCCCTCCCGCCCTCACCTCAGTGCACCCCGGTGCCCCTCCCCCCTCCCCCTCCGCCCCATGGGAGAGGGCCGGCGCCGGTTGCTGTGTATTGCGGTCGAATATGGTGTGGCGTGAAAGGTGTGCACATTAAAATGTGCATCCATGGTGTGGAAATAAATTCGATGAAAGTGGATGACGACGAAAGGATGTATATGAGATCAGCGAGTGTGTCGCCGGCCAGCGGAGGATAACCAAGGCACGGTGCTGCGTTGTGTGAGTACTAAAATTGATGGCGTTACTTTTCAACTGTACATCGTTTGGGCTCGATACATATCATTTTATCCTCGTGACCCATGGCTTGTTGTGACCTCGTATACTTTGATTGACCTTGGCTGGCAGTCAGTCACGCCAGGTGATAAATTGCTTCAAAATGGTTCGAACCGAGAAAGTGAACACCATGTATCCGGACGCGGAGGAAAATTGATCGTGCTGACCTTCATTGCTGACGTGGTAACTCAATGGACTGACCTTAAATGGAAAACAATAATTTATCGAGATTTTGTCAAATTCATCATCTGTCAGATGCGGACAATAAGGTGAGTTTGTTTCGCGCGGTTCAGAAGTTATTCCCGAAATTCGCAGTGGCTATCTTAAATCCATCGCAGGCGTGGATGAGCATGCGACAAGTTAGTTATTTCTAGCTACGTGAAACCGAACGGTGACCCAGCTGATTTAGGTTTTTCACACATGCACCAGAACACTCTACGTTTGATGGTCCTGAGTAGTTACGGTAGTAACACCAATAAGTAAAAGACTGAGCGTTTTCATTTCCTGCTCCATTATCAGGAAAACACGATCATGATTGTTTCTGAATGTTCTGAAAAATGAACTGTACACAGTACGTTTTTCTGGCTTGTCGCGCGCCCGAAGGAATCAGGGCTAGCTGGCGAAAAAGGCCATATTGCTCCATAGCGCAAAGACCTCACACGCTGGTGTTTTCAGCCGCGGAAACCGGACCAGGCTGTGTAGTTAGGGGGCCAACTAGGGGGGGGGGGGCAGATACCGGCCGAGTGTTGCCATATGCCGTGCCGTGGCGGCCGTAGCACAACCCGCAATGGCCGATCCTTACGGCTCTTTTGAAACTGTCTGAATGATGAGCGGACACAAAGCACGCCATCCAAAAGGTTGTCAGTCCGCTATTCGCGGTTGCGTTTATTGCAAACTTGTTGAGTGCTCGTAGCTTAGTTTGGGTTTCTGTTGACATTTAGAGCGGGTGCCAGCTGTTCTGCTCTGCTGTAATGGCGTTGTAAGCTGCACGGCCATGCTTCTTGCTGACGTCGTCTGCTACTGAAACATATGTGGCGTTCCAGTTGCGCGGTGTGTGATTGGGTTTCAGCCATCCGCTGGGACATTGGAGGTGGGCTGCTCAGCAATTGCTAGTGTTTTTCCTCTATTCCTTTCAACCCTCATGTCATACCGTTATCCAATTCTCACCACTCTTCCTACAAGCAGACATCTTACCTTCACATGCTCAGCTCCTGCACACAAATGCTCAAAACTGTCACTTAGGCTACATCCTGACATCGAAATGTGCTTAATAATCAGTGGGCTGGAAATCAACCCAGGACCACCAGCAACCAAAAACGTCACAATATCACATGTCAACATAAACGGCATCAAATCTCCAGGAGGCCTGGACGAGCTTGCTCTCTTCACCGCATATAACGATTGACATCTTGCTCCTGACTGAAACCAAACTTGACTCACAGGTCCATCCTAGCTTGTACAGTTTATACAACTACCACAACCCAGTGACAAAGCACAGGACTTGACATGGAGGGGGAGTAGCAGCATACTATAAATCAACACTCCCAGCAAAGAGACCACCTGCTCTCGAACTGGAAGAAGTTGAATGGGTTTGGTCCCTCACCAAAATCAAATCAGAAGTTATTGTGGTTTGCTGTGTCTATGTCCCACCCAATCTCTCTAGCAGTCAACTGATAGAGTTTTTAGATATCTTGTCAGACAGTGTTGGCATGGCACAAACATATAACCCGCATCGATATTGACATTAGGAGATTTTAATGCTGGTAATAACTATCTAACTAAAGCTCACTCTACCAAACACAGTGATATATTTCCATTTGAAGTCAGTCTGAAACACGCAGTTGAATCACTCGATCTGACGCAACTCATTGATCAGCCAACGCGCATTACACAAGACACAGCCAACTTACGAGACTTAATACTGACATCGAACACAAACATCATTGCAGGCGGTGGGGTTCTACCCCCCCCCCCCTTCCCTTCTCACTAACAGATCACATTCCTACCTTTGTCACTATCAAGGTTGCATCGCCACCCCTAAAGGCATCAACCAAACAAGTGTGAGACAACACAAACATGGATGCAGACAAACTTTCACAACTTCTGGTAAACACAGACTGGGACAGAGTACTTGATCATGACATAGACACAGCGACAAATACCTTTACGCAGACCATGCTCGCAGCAGCTGCTGACGTCATCCCAACAAATATAATCAGGATGAGAAACTGCGGCAAACCTTGGGTCAATGCTGCACTGAAGAGAGAGAGATGGAGAGAAGAGACAGACTTTTCAGACTTGCTCAGAGGTATATGACTGATGACCATTGGGACCACGGGCGACAACAAATAAATTTTACCACATGCATGAACAGAGGACTTAAGAACGACCACTCGCAGTAGCAAGTAAATAACCTCTTGCATGCAAAGCAAAACCCATACAAGTACCGTCGCATTCTTAAGCAAATTATAGGGCGGACACGAGCTGAGGCAGTGCCACCGCTCGTAGGACCTGATTCAACCTCATTGACAGAAGACTTATACAAAGATAATCTACTAGGTGACTTTTTTGCCAGACAATCGCAACTCGCAACTGACGGCCTACCTGTCCCCGAGACCGCGCTTGCAGATCCACCACCCACGTTAGATAGCATAACCACTACAGAGGATGAAGTACTAGCGCACTCAACACTCCCAATCCAAGCAAATCATGCGGTTTTGACAATCTTCCAGCAAAACGGTTAAAAATGACTGCCATATTGATAAATACTTCACTCACTAAACTATTCAACATGTCGCTAAGTCAAAGTATTTTTCCTTCCACCTGGAAGGAAGCAAAGGCTCATCCCATTTTCAAAAGCAAAGGGTCAAGCTCGGATCCTGCTAACTACTGACCAATCAGTTAACTTCCTTTTGTGTCAAAAAGTCTTGAAATAATTATCTTTCATAATATCTATCAACACCTAACTGAGAATGGGCTGCTCTCTGGGAAACAAAGTGGATACCGTCCAAAACATAGCACGCAAACTCAGCTGGTATATTTAATTAACAATCTTTATGCAGCTTTGAACAGAGGCAATGATTTTACAGCAATTTACCTGGACATTAGTAAATATTTTGACGAGATATGGTACAAGGACCTCCTACTCAAGTGCAAGAACTATTGTGGTTTGCCAGGAACTCTCCTAAATTTGCTCGAATTGTATTTCTCAGACCGTAAGCAGATAGTTAAGGTAGGCAACAATTTCAGCATGGCTAGGACCATACATGCTGGGTACCCACAAGGGTCTGTTCTGGGACCCCTCCTTGCGCTTATATATCTTAACGACCTAGCCGACAAGATTGATAATGACATATTGTTATTTGCCGACGATACTACGCTACACACGGCTCACTCGCACAACCCAGTTATCTTACAAGCGGCACTTCAACATGACTTACATATCATTCAAGAGTTCGACAAAGACTGGCTCATCACGTTCAACGCCACGAAAACAATTCAACAAACTTTCACCAACAGAAACACAGCCCACCGCAGTTGGCATTTGATGGCCAACGAATTCCTTACACTACAAGCCACAAACACCTTAGCCTGACGATTTCTACTGATTTCCACTTTCGTCAGCAAGTTAATGACACCATCTCCAAAATCAGTACAGCCCTTGGACCTCTCTACCCACTACCGCGACTTCTGACTCGACATATTCTCAGAGACATATATACGACTTACATTCTTCCTTTTGTGACGTCATATACAACGGAATTTTTACAACCAGCGACTCCCTTAGACTTGACAGATTACAGTACAGAGCAGCAAGAGTAATCACCGGTGCACTCTACAGAACACACACTCACGCACTGGTGGACAATTTGGGATGGAACACTCTCAAATCACGAAGAAACATGCACAAACTGACACTGCTCCACAACCTCACACATAACCAACATCTACTGCCAACAAACGTCACTGCACTTCTACCTGACACACGAGCACTTGCAACAGGACGCCCACCACGCAACGCAATGACACTCACATTACCACCGAACAGAACCTCAACATACCAAAAATCCTATATTCCATCAACTACGAGAAGATGGAACCAGCTCCCGCTTGAGACGTCATCCCTCCAGTCTTCTCGTTCCTTCAAACGGGAAATATACCAGCGCTGCGGTGTGGCCGCGCCGCCAGTGTATCACAGCTTTGGGTCCAGGCATGGTAACATCCTAAATACTAAGCTGAGATTGGGAATGTCAGACCTGAATGCCCACCTGTTCGAAATTCAAAATCCAACTACACCTAGTCCCTCTTGCTGATGTGGCTATGCATATGAAGACCCTAAGCACTTTGTACTGAACTGTCCTCGCTGTCATGAAATCCGAATTTCAGTGCTACGTGAAACAGATCGTGTCATTCCAAACTTTTCTGAGTTCACTCACAACGAGCAACTTAGTATCTATCTCACAGGTAACGGTTTACAGGATCGCAATGGGCAGCACATAGCAAAATTTTTCCAAACATTTATTTTTCAGACCAAACGATTCGCCTAAAAACTTCCAGCGGGCACGGGCAGCAGACGGGCTACTGGGTGGCGTTGCCGGGCCGGGCGTCCGCCGCCGGCCCGAGACGGCTATATGTGTAGACTGGAGCGGCGGCGGGTGCCTGGCCCGTGTCGGCTTACGGATCGGGCAGGTGGACGGTGTGTCCTGGGTTCCCTGGCGGCGATGACCATATCTTGCTATTGTTAGGAGAGGCGCTCAGATTTAAGCGTTCCGCTTATGCGCCAATCCACTCTTTATATCATGTACCGCTTAATGTCCATGATCGAAAATAAACATCAAATCAAATCAAATCAAATCGCTGGTGTTCTTCCGTAACGTCCGTATTATATGGCTCCCGACGATAGACCTAATTTTTTAAACCGCCAACTCGCCAACATCTGACCAACAAAAACCTGTGGACTTTTGGCCGGGTTGTGGGTCAGGCTAGGCGGGCTTTTGCGGGTCAAAAACAAAATCCGTGTTGCTGCGTGATGTATCCAGCGAGCAGCGAGCACCAGATGAGAGACAGCCTATGGTTCTTGAACGCGGGCTATGTCACTGTGGCGATTGCGACGCATCCGAATCGTGTTTGTGCCTATTTACGGTGTAATGAAATGAAAAGACTTCCCATGCCTTGAAACATGCAGCATTTCTTTTACTCTGTCAGTTAAAGCCATCAGTTGATGCATGCAATTTTGGAAGACATTGCCGGTGGCCTGTTGAGATGAGGTAAAAGTATTAAGTCTCTGAAACCTTTTGGTGATATACAGATTGAAGTTTCACCGTCTTCCTTCTCATTTGTAGTTTAGAAGTGGCATGGCAGTGTTTTAAACCTACTTTGGTGCAATATAAATTGCATTGTCCAGGTCTACACGTGGATTACTGCTTGCGTTCCAAACCCCCCTTTGATCTCTTAGCGTTCCAAGCTAATGAAGATAGAGCTTAGTAGAAAAACACCAGTGGATTGTTCTGGACGAGATCGCACGATTGGTGTTACTTGTTATGCTTTTAGATCACTAAATGACCCATTATAACAGTTTAAAAATGGAATTTTCCAGAAAATCGCACTTCTCAGTTTATATCACACCAACGAGACCATGCCTTGCGGCGACACGAAAGGGGAACAAGGCGCGTTCTTTGTTACTTCTGAGCAGAATGGATTACACTTGTTCGTGCTTTTAGCATATACCTACGAGATATGGCCCCGTGAATGTAAGAATGTTGGATCGCTGTGCGCGTTTCGCGGCATCATCCGCTGCCGCTCGCGCGCTCACCGGTTCAGGCCGTAGGTTCGCCGTGCAGTGTTCCTCAAAACTGCTGCTGCTCCGAAACAGCAAAAGCTAGGAACACATTTCTGGTGTAAAACAAGTGAAATGAGTGGCCGAAAGGCTACTAACAATTTAAGCGCGATTGCACGACATGCCGAAGAGGTATCCTCAAAAACTTTTAGGTGGGGTTCCATACCCCCCCCCCCCCACACACACACCCCAATCAATGTGAGCGTCATATCTGCACCAAACCGGCCGGTTACCCATTCCGCATGGGCACCGATGAGTTTACCCAAGGCATGTAGTTCAGTAGCTGAAGGTTGTGCAGACTACGGACGTCATTTTTCCGGAGCATTCGTTATAAAACTAAGAAAGTCGTGCGTTACCCGGCAAAGAGCGTGGCAACGCAAATACGAAGGGATTAGTGGTTTACGAGTCAGCAAAGGAAATAAGCACTTAGCGCAAGATCCGGGCGTTATAGCCGGTTCACAACCACATTGTGGATGCGTGTCCGTTATATCGTAGACCGTGAACGTGTGGGGTCGATATTCCGGTGATCTCGCATACAGGCTCCAGCACTGGCTTGTAGCTCAGCGCCCGCCACCAGGCTGGGTGTGTTTACGCGGTTTCCGGGTACTATTTTAGTATGTCGAAAAGCTGCTTTCTCACTTCTTAAAGACAGCCATGCTCGACAAAATTTAAGGCGGCATGATGTCTTATACTAACACTAAGGAGAGCAGCGGTTTCAAAAAAGGATTTTGTGGGTGGGTGAAGTATTGTCGTATTAGGTGTGCCGCTGCACAGCCCGTCGCCGCGCGCGGCTCTGCGCTCCGTATGGACGGTGCACGGAGAGGAGGGGGGGGGGGGGGGGGGGCGACAGGTCGGGTCGGCCGGCGCCGGTCTCCACGACAAGGGTCAGTTGACCAGAAGCAGCTGCGGCCGGTGTTCGAGGCAGACGATGCTTGTAAAGCACCACATATACTCATTTTTGTCTCCTGTGCTGGGCACAAAATGACCTCAGAAGTCGGCGCGCCCTTAAACACCAATCATCATCATCATTTGCCTCCTGTGTCGTGACTTCGCGCTCTAAACAGTGCTGTTAAAACACGGTGAGAAATCGAGAGCCCTCTGGAACATCTAAGCGTTGCAGACTCGTTGTATTGCAAAATCAGCTACTATCAATCTCGTACTAAGCTCATAGTGGCATAGCGAGCTTCACTGGCCGCGTGGCACGCACGCAGCGCATATTTCCGATGTCAACGGGGTTGCTGAGATGATTGGGCGCACAGTTATATCGACGTTGGACCCGCAAACGAAAGCTTTTACTCGCCACACGGTGCCTGAGAGTCAGTCTTTCCTTGCTAGAAACCATCGACCATCCTCCAACCGTGGGTGGGCTGAGACTCAGCTATCCTTTTCTAGAAACCGTCGGCCATCCTCCAACCGTGGGTGGGCTGAAAACGTACCCGGCGTCAAACAAAGCGCGATGAGCACATGTATTACGATGTTATGCGAATACGTCATGCAATATGTAGATGTGGTCACGAAGGTAGAACTTATCCATGGCTGCACCTAAAGACAAATTGTTCATAAAGGACTTGTTATATATAGCTTAGCTTTCAGAAATTTGTACGCGCAGATAGATGCGTATCAATTTTATGCTTTCCTGAACACCTGTGGTAAAAACGCCCGGACCATACATGACGGGAAGACCTTCCCAATGGTGAATGGGCTGTTCATCATGTGCCCCGATGAGCACGTATGACGAACAGTCGACGAGCAAATGCATTTGGCACTGCGTACATCGCGCAGTATTGCACCTCGTTTTGTGATCTCGATTCTCGGCGTGTTTCTTGCTTTGCTAATTCGCCTCATATTGACAACCTCGTTTAGTGATTGAAATTCCTTGCATTTTTGTCATTTCGAAAGCGTGATGGCCAATAACACACAATGGGGCATCCGCCTGCTCAATCGGCATCATTTGAACGCGGGTTCCCATTTTTTCGCGTGGCAGAGCCGGAATGATCCACATTCCAATCATCTGGTCGGCTTCCCCTGTTACGGGGATCCCCGACGGCAGAGCGGAATCGTCGCCGCTGGGCTGTCGCCGCTTCGCGCCTCATCTGCCGATATGCGCCGCCCCTGTGGGCGGCTGGGGCTGGCTGGGCGCGGCTGGAGCTGATTAGGCGCGCCCCTCGGGGGCCGCTTTGTCAGTCGGCCGCCAGGGCTGCCCTCACCCGACGCCGGCGCGGCTAGCCTTCCACGACACAGACGGCACCGTGACACGTACAAATACTGGACATGTTCCCGTCACGCCTGCGTGCCGCCTGACACACTGCTATCCGCGTGCAGCTGGTTGCGTTGTTGTCCGTACGCGACTGGTCGCGCTACGGTCCGTGTGCAATTAGTCGCGCCGCTCTCCGTGCTCAGCTGGTTGCGCTGTCGTCCGTGCGCAACTGCTCGCGCTGCGGTCCGTGCGCAATTAGTCGCGCTGCTTTCCTTGCGCAGCTGGTGCACGACAGCCGGGCGGGAACACACTGCGGGCCGGCGGCGGTCTCCATGTGCCACGCCTGGCAGGACGTCAGGCATGCCCCTCTACCGGGGGGGGGGGGGGGGGCGACTGTAGACATTAATATGTGATGCTGTTCACGACGTTAACTCCTTGTCCAGGGAAACATCCTGACAAGAATAAACAGCCGAAGCAGGGAAGCGGCAGCTGGTAGCATCAGCACGTGTTCTTCGCCCAATTTTATCGATACCTGCCATACAGTGAGGCATGTATCGACAGAGCTTTCACGTCACACCCGAAACGATCTTGTCGACACTTGCTGTGACGCAGCGGGCCTACGAGGCTTGCTGGTCGTTCAGAATCTCGTCCTCAATGAACAGGCACAGTGCGTCCATTCGCATCGCTCCCTGTATGAGTAATGGTTTTCCGCGAGCTGAGAGAACGTTCTTAGGCAGGGGCGCACCCAGGCCGAGCTGTTTGACAAAGCATGGTGACATCTGTGGCGTGTCACGGGCGAACGTGGTGGGCTGTGCTAATCTGGTGATCTTACGGTGGTTGCCCCTGACGGTCTAGTGATGTCGCGACGGTTGCCGCTGACGGTCTAGTGATCCCCGGCGGTTGCCGCTGACGGTCTAGTGATCCCCGGCGGTTGCCGCTGACGGTCTAGTGATCCCCGGCGGTTGCCGCTGACGGTCTAGTGATTCTCGGCGGTTGCTGCTGACGGTCTAGTGATCCCCGGTGGTTGCCGCTGACGGTCTAGTGATCTCCCGGCGGTTACCGCTGACAGTCTAACGATAATTTATTGATCGATCCGTATCCCAAAAGTAGAAATTATCAGCAGTATTATCTTTCTTTAAAAATTGATGATACCGCCAGCACAAAAATAACTTAATCTTCCGTTATAGGGCATCAAATGCAGCACTTCAGCACACATATGGTTTAACGCCACGCATTTGCTCCCAGTCCTTTTGACCCCCAGCCCACTGAACAAAATGGTACTTAGGTACTTACAGGTGACAGACCGTTGGAGAGAAATGAAGACACTGTGAGGTAAAAGGTGGTATAAAACCAGGAAGCGACGTCAGAGATGAGCTTCAGTCAATAGCCAAGAATGACCTTTTGGTGTAAAAGTAGCGCTTCAGCATGGGAAAAGATATGGCCGGCGGCTTCGTCATTTTACTAATTTCTTAGAGATGAACAAAATTAAGCATGCGTTGCAACACCGATGTGGTATAAGACACCGAAATATCCCTGACGCTACAGTGAGTGGTTGTGCAGCTACCCTGAAAAATGGAGTGGTGGTATTCATTTCTAAGCAAGTGCGCTAAAAAAAAAACTCGGGCTTAAGGTATCGAGGCAGTGCTACAGCTAACACTTTTCTCATGTCGGACTGAGTCAGCTCTTCTACGGGTTTTCAATCACGCCACGAAAACATTTCAGCATATGCACTGAAAATATGAACTTTTGCTGTCCGTTAGTTTGTCATATCCTGACAACGTTTTGGCACCCTACAGTGCTCCGGGCTGGCTCTGAGCTTGATTCTTGAGAGACACATCAGGGCAAATCGTAATTTTCCAGAGACATGCACTGACACATTACCTCCTAATGCTGAAGGTTCATGTTTGATTAAAACAAGCTTTCGTGGCAACATATGAACAACCATCCGCCGCTGCATTGGAGCGGTCGGATTGTCGCGGCCAGGTGCAGATGATGTGCAATAACGGTAACATCATGGCGAACCAAAGTTGTCCTGGCCGCCGGAATTAGTATGTATTTCCTCGAGAGGTAATTGTTGGAAAATAACGGGTCACCTGATGGGTGCTAGCTGCACAAATACAGTAGAGGCGGTCAAAGGAGGTGATGGGGCGGGGGGACCTGGGGAGTATCTGTCCCCAGTGTTTCATTAGTTAGAGCGCCTGCCTCCCGATCCACCCATCAATGACGGGATGGGTTCGAATCGCTTTCGACGCTGCTGTTTGCCCGTGACTGGGACGGCCTGCGGCCGGGGTGCAGCTGCCTTGCTAGGATGACATGACGTCAGGGGGAGGGTGGACCGTGCCGAGCATGGTGGCACGTTCAACTTTCTCCGCAACATTCTGCCATCGAGCCGGAATTTTGTGGTTGGGTATTGAAATTTTTGGATATTGAAATTTGTATTGGGTTAGGACTCATGCAACAACCACGGCTTACAGTTGTAGCTCATCGCAAAAGTCCATCCAAGCTAAATATTCGGACTAATTTTTTCATCTCATGTTTTGTTGAAATCGAAAACTTTTGAATAAAAGATGTCTGAAATTTCAGCTTTGGCAATGTCGAACAGCATTGCATAGGGGCTTTTCCTCTAGTTCATTGCTGGCAGGGGGCTATGTGACCCCAGGTTGGTATAGAAGCTACAGAGGAGAATGTGTCAAGTCACAGTGGCGACTCCAGGTACCCATATACGGAGAAGAACGATAGTCGCTACGATTCATACGCATGTCAACGCCACACTAAACATAAACCTCCCATGTAGGTGAGCACTTTCGACCGACCGCAAACTTCGGAACTGTCCAGCGACTTAGTAAACACACCGGTCTGAGACAAAACTGCGATACACCGTCAAACTGCTGTCATGTTTGCCACTGGCTTACTGGCTTGGTTATGTCAAAGTCTGAAGCCGAATGTGCACCCTGGTAAGGTGCAGCCCTGGTAAATAACAGACATTTGGAGCAGCTATAATTACTCGAGCTCAGGGCTCCGCCGTGTTAATTCTTAAAATATATATTTATATGATGTAGTTGTATAAAGATGAAAATAGATTTGATTTATATGCAGTGATAGTATCAAGTATACTAAAAAGGATACTAAAAATATTTCAGACTTATGTTACCAATGGTCATGCGACTTTGTGACCAGATTAAGAGTTGTAGAATGCGTGGTATGTACCGCCTCTCCGTATCATTTTTGCTGTAGGGCATCAGCTGGGGAGTGGGAAAAAGTGCCACCAACCCGTACGCGCTGGCCAATGTCGCGATTTAATCCTATATGATGCCTGTGTATGCCGTGTATGTGTGTGCAGCTTTGTTGCTCAGGAATAACTGCATATTCCAAGGCACATATTCTATTATATTTACAAACATCGTCAGTTCGGAGCACAGGCGATCCCTTTCCTTATACGTGGTTGAATACACATGTATTCATTTATATATATATATATATATATATATATATATATATATATATACATATATATACGTATATATACATATATATATATATACATATATGTATATATATATATATATATACACATGTTTATCATGTACTCCTGAACTTTTGCCCAGGCAGAATTTAGCCGTATGGATACATTTTGCCTTTAACCTATAATTTTCCAATCGGCTGGTGGGGTGAGGGTTCCACAACACGTATTTATAATGTTTGCACAATATTTCTGACATCATCAAGATTAATAGTTTGGCTAAGTTTGCAGCTCTGTCATTTTAAATTTACCCAGGAGTTAAACCCGTCTAAAATGACAAACGGGTAGGTAATGGCAGATGAGCAGAACTGATTAGACACGGGTGACGGACGGACTAAGGCACCACAGGTGGCTGGTGAATTGGGTAATTAAATCTGTCTGTGAACACTCCAAAACACATTGTCTGCGACGTCAGCCTGGCGTCGGGCTGACCGTCGTCGGCCGCACCTCGCTATCGTGTGCCGGTGGCGCTGCCCAGCTGACCCTGTGCTCCAATCGTTGGTGATTAATGACGTTGTCGAGGCGGATCAGTGGCCACCTGTCCGGGCGAGGCGGGGCCGGGATTTGGACAGGTGTCAAGTGACGCCCCGTGGTGGCGTCATTTGACACCTGTCAAGTGACGCCACCAACGGCCGCCGCCGCCGAGGTATGGCTCCGTGGGGAGAACGTCACCTTTTGTGATGAAACTGAGCTGTACACGCACGGATCTAGACCAGACGCGACCGGAGCGAGCTTGAGAGGCACGTCTGCGGATTTGTGCTCACATGCTCACGAGTTCCATGTGTAGAAAGCATACTTTAAACAACTTTGTTTGTAATTTGTGCTCAAGGGCGTGGTGGTCCATGGCGAACATTGCGGCACGCGAGACGTCCGCCTCGAAATTCAGCGGTTAATCTAAAATCTCCCGATCGATGGTGGGGTGAGAACTCCACAGCACGTACTGTTAAGCTTAAAACCTGAGTCTAGAAATCCATCAAATCATAATGTTCAGACTATTTTGAAATAAAAACAGCTCTAGTATTGCAGCCGAAACGGCGACTTTCGTGGACATTTCTATCAGCCTCCTTAGTCATTGCTGTGAGGAGAAAGTAATGATTTGCTGGTGATAATTTGCGCTGGCTTGAAGCCACACGATTTCGCGAGGGGGCTTTGTACCAAACATTTTTGTAATAAATCTTTAACAGTCCGTCACACCGTATCTCCATCAATAAGGTCACCGCAAGTTGTTAGCGCATTTGCGAACAACATATTCACAAAGATAAGATAGTAGTAATAGCCCTATCGCTCAGAGAACGATGAGAGGAATGGAGATGTAGATGCGTTGATATTATTTTTTCAGTCGCTTCCCAAAGGTGGCGATTCCCAGTAGACGGCAGCGAGCCCTAGCCTAAGCCAATTACGTGAGTGGCTGGGGATCCCTGATGGACTTCTCGATAACGGTGAACGGGCTGACTCCTGGTAAATACGGCTAGTACAACTGTCTTAAAGGGGTAACTTATTCTTTCATTATCATTGTTGTATATTATTGTAATTATATCCATCCAATCCAACCAATCAAACATAATCATTGTAATCCGAAGGAATCCCCATGCACTAAGTTTCTGGTGAATAAAATAAACTTATTTCTGCCGCCGGGATCGACAAGCCTTAGCAGAGAATTGCGAGAATTGCGAATTGGTTTGGGGTTGTCAAGTATCTGTTCTGTGATTATCTGTCAGCCACCGTAATTACGTTGGCGGCCATGCTTGGGGCGACGAAGTGCTTTTTACTGTCATGACCAGGTCTTTTAGGATGAAGCTTGAGTAGATTGACAGTGAGAGTAATTGGACATATACTGCCAACAATGTCTACTTTACATACTTGTTGGTCTTTGTCCGCATTTTGTCTCTTAATGATACCTATTGTGAAGAAAAGTCCCGTTTTTACAGTCACCTCAAAAGGTGGCAATTCCCCGTAGGCGGCAGCATGCCCGAGCCAGAGCTAATTGCGTGGGTGGTTGAGAATCCTTGACGGTTTTCTTGCTGACGGTGAGCGAGCTGGCTCCTGGTGACACTTATCTGGACGAGCGTTGACCTTCGGTTTTGCGTTTTGGGCACTGATGGTGCTGTGGTTAAGCTGCGCGTCTGGAAAACCAGAGCTACGGGATACGATTCACCGCGGTGCCCGCCCTTCTTGCCAGGGTGACAAACAGGCGACGCTGTATAGCCTCAGAAGCTGAGTGCGTCGCAAAGCCGCGGTGACGTATTCGCGTAGGATGCCCATCCCTTAAAAAAACAGTGGACAATGCTAGTTGTCGCTCATGGCATCCCGCGTTTACGTCTATGCCTGGTGGCGTCCGACTCCGGCGGCAGCGGGTGCGTTAGCAGCCCCATCAGTGACAGCTCTAACTCCCCTCTGATGGCGCCTGTGGTTGCCCAGTGGCGGCCGATGTTGACGTCCGTGCGCTGTTGATGTTCGCGGTCGGCAGCGCGGCCGCGGTCGGCGGAGCGCATAGCCTGCCGTCCCCACGCGCTAACGCACAACAATAGCCACGGCTGCCCGGATCATTCACAGGGAGTGCGACGCGCTGATAGCGGCCATTCGGGAGATTGTTGCCGCCAGTGGGGGTGGGGGAGGGGGGACGGCGCGGCACCCGCCGGGACGAGCCTCTCTCTCGGGACTCCGCGAGCTGGTCATCTCATTTCGCCGGCTGTCAGCCGGGATGAGACGGAGCGGGCCGAAGCGGGCCGATATCGGCGTCAGATTTGCCACCGCACGGAAGTGTCAGAGTTGCCGCCATCCCGTCATCAATTCCGGCGCGATCGGCGCCATGGCAGGCGGTATATCACACACAGGGTGGAGATGTATATGTAACCATCTGATCGCAGGAGGCGGTAACTGCGCAGCAAATCTCGCTGAGTGGTGGGTGCCAGAGCAAATGAACGTGCCGCTGATGAATGACCTGCATGAATGAAACACGTTCAGGTTTAGATGCTTCTGGCCTCCCTTCTGATTTATGCTGTTGTTGAATTCGGTCATAGTTTTGTATCGCAGGTCAATAGGCGGGTTTCCAAAAGTTGTTAAGTATGTCAAACGAAAACAACAAATATTTATGGGCTGCCAGATATTCATGTCATGTAAATCTCTCATTTTTTCGCAACAGTATTAACTATGGAGACAAATTATAGAATTGGCCACCGTGCCAAAAAGGCACTTTCGACTGCTTATCATTTTTCTTTACAATGGTATTGCACTTAAGTACACTTTGAAAGTTTCGTTCTCCAGATTGGACAAACCGTTCCGAAAAAACGGCATGAGAATTGATTTTTGCTGACATCGCTGCGATGTCAGTTCGAAAGCATTCGACATGTGGAATGTACTGTCTCGCGATGCGATGAATTTACAGAATCAGAATCAGATCATGGAATATACGATACATTCGATACAACTAGGTGCATAAAGGATATTTAGACACGTGACTTCTGACAGATTTGCAAATGGAACAGAAAATGCTATAATAGACGGTACGACTGTGCTTTTGTCCCACGATCATTTTCCACCGCAGAGCTGGTCGATGGCGTATCTAGATAGATATTTTCAAAAGCCCCAGAAAACATTTCAGGGGACAGTGAAAAAAAACATATTTTGTATCGCTGTGTGCCTAAACAGGTCATCTGCTTACCTCATACCATATATTTCGTGTGTGGATGAACCACGCGTATTTAACTCGTGAATGTGCCTTTTCGGCCACTTCTTTGTTGTATTACTGTCGGGATATGCTGATGTGTTACCGATGCAAACTGAGTGCAGAATCCCCTGCAGGTTAAGCAGTTGTCAGCTGTTGTGGACTAGAGGTGCCGCACTTCAGCCGGCAGGCCCACAAAGCGCGGGTGGAAAGAGCTGAAAAGTGGTAACTCTAGTCAGCGACAGCCGACGACCACAGAATCCGACAAAAGCTCTGAGTCGTCAGCTTTTTCAACTAGAGGTGCGCGTTTGAGCTCCTTTTGCGTGCGCTTTGCGAGCTTGCGAACTTACAAGTGACACCTCTAGTCCGCAGAAACTGACGACTGCAGTATCTACAGCGGTTTCTGCAGGTAGCTCCCATAATGTAAACGGGTCTTCAGGCGGCGAGGCGGCGAGGATTTTCAAAGTCCAAAAAAGTGACAACTCGACTGGGTGGCCACCTCTTCATGAACAAATGGTTCCGTTTATCTTGCTTGAGAAATGTTGGCATGGCCACTACTACACTCGCCACACCGCATTATTTGCCAATGTAATATACATTCCAGAGGTGGGTGTGCGGCTGGATATCTCATATATCAGTTGTCTATTCCCGCAGGCTGAAAGAAGAATTTAATGAAAATAATGTGGCTGAACTAGCCGAATGGCCCCAAAATTCGTACTATACCATTTCGGAAAATCGAGCAATGTAACTCAGCACAACTTACGAAACACAGGGCAACAGTTGGCCCATGTAGCAGGCGTGTGATAAAACCACGTCTTTAACGAGAAGTGCCTGCGGTATTCTGATCGCGCTTAGGGCATTGACTTCGGCTGATTATTTACTGTATCTATGGCAGTGTGTGCCCAACACCATGCTTCCGCGAACTCCCAAGGCTGGAGGCTTAGCGCTCCCTGCCCCAAGGCCCATCATTGTGCACTGCTGTGTTACAGCCATTAGGTACCCGATGACTTTGTCTCATCTTTCGTCACATCATAAGGCTTTAGTTTCTTTCATGGAAGAGGCCTCAGACAAAATCTCGTTACCAAGAATGGTGTAACGCGAGAGGTGCAATACAATGCATAACGAAACGTATTGAGTTAATTAGAAAACAGACGGATTCAGTTAAAAATATCGGCGTGTTGCACCCGTTCTTTTCAATGCTTTCGTGAACACAGTCACCGGCGCGCTGCCTTTCTACATTTCCTGGGCTGAGTCGCATTCTCTGTCGATGCGCTGTTGCTGCAGTTGGTGCCGCCGCTCCCCCCGAAACTTCCGAGGATGGACGGAAAAGTCGAAACCCTGTCAGACCGAACCCGAGAGACCTAATGGTGCTTATGACGCGAAATAAGCTTTTGACGATGCAAACCTCACTTAGGCATTACATTCGCTGAAGACCGGGTCTTGCCTTGGCCTGTAATATGGTGGATATGAGCCCCTCCCACATTAATGCGCGCCGTGCTGCAGTCTGTATCGTCACGACCGAAGGCAGAGCGCAAGAGTGTTCTACTGGTGTGCATTTGTTGGGGCTGAAACTGTGTCATCGATAGCATCTGCCTGCCCTGGGATCAGTGTTCTACTGGTGTGCGTCTGTTGGGGCTGAAACTAACTGTGTCATCGATATCATCTGCCTGTCCTGGGATCCTTCTGGGAAACCTTAACGGCATCACATTTTCCTTGGGGGCGGGAGGGGGGGGGGGGGGTTGAGGAAGAGGCGCAGACTACATCCTTTTCACGTTTTTATTTTGTCAACTAGCTGGTTTAGTGCCCCATTTTGTTATGAAAACTAAAATATATCCAGTCAGATCGCCTATTGGTTTCAAGTGTTAGCCCTTGTTTTAAAGCAAGACTGCCTTCAACAGTGTTGACATTTTTTTTTTAAATTTGCCATCGACATCTGCCTTAGTTTGCACGCATGAGCACAAATCCATGAAGAAATAGCATGTACGGCGGTTGCAGTAAGGTGATAAGAGCAATTTTCGTACGGACGATGAGGCAAAAAACTCCAGTCGCAGTCCATAAAATTGCCATTCAGTGGACTTCCACACTGCTCTAGGGTTATGTGAAACGGGGATGGGCAGTGTCCCAAAATCTCCTTTCTGACTGGCAGCCTTTGGGGAGAGGAGGGGAGGGGGGGGGCGTTCATTGAGTCCTCTGATAGCGCATAGCTGCTCTCGGTGCGTACTTGTGCCCACGGTATTTTGCGTTACACCTCCACTTCACATATGTAAAATATTTTACCTGAAATAGAGTGCCGAACTGTTTATCAAAAGGCTGTTGGTGCTGAAGATTCTGGTAGATGAGATGTTCCCGTCCTTTCCATTCCGAAATTTTCGAGCCAAGGAGGGGAAAATCCCCTGTCTGTCTAAGCCTACCAGCCCACATGTGGATCTCGCCTGGAGGTACATTCGCTGTATATCGAGTATTGGCTTGATTCGGGATATGCTGGGTATAAGCCGCTCATACACCGGAAATTACCGCACGGAAGTAATAATACCACTTATGGCGCATCACGGCAGGGAACAAGAGCCATCATGGATGCGACCGCATTAGGTACTATTAATTGCACCCGACACAAATAGCCTCCAGCTTAATGATCTTTAGAACAAGGAAGGCAAAGCCAACGTAGAATGACGGAGACATTGCTGTAACGGGAGGCTTTGTCACACTGCGCCGAAATCGTCAGGCGTACGTTGATCACGTGCGGAATCGAGAGGAAGGTCGCCAGTAGCGCACTTTTTCAAACAAATTCATCGTTCAGCTGACGACGCGCATGAGCGCACAGCGCGGTTTAGCGGGCGTGCTGACAGGGTTTGGTGCTGCCACGCCTCGAGTTGCTGGCCGTCACGGACGACCCGCCACGGCTGATGAGCTGCCGCTCCGGTGAGGGTGCCGCTGTGGACCGCCCGGTCGATGGGGAATTTGGGTATCATCATTGCTGTTTTTGAGGTCTCGTCATCAACTATCTGGCAAATAATTTTACCTTTGACATCGACTTTATCCGGTAGAACGGAAAGGTTTTTTACCACTGGTTGAGAACCAAGATCTTCAGCGCGGGGAGCATTGCACCTCCTCCCCACGCCCCATCTTCAATGTTAACTGACACGCGTCCCGTTGGGCGGTTGACTACGACGCGCTCGAGTGAGGTGGGGGGTGAGAACCAGTTTAAGTCCATGAGAGAGCTAGATAATCAAACTCACAGGGTAAGTAGGGCACTATGTGAACTTCTTTTGGTCAGATTTTGAAATCCCTAGGTTGTGACCCTTAAGTCGCATACGGTCAAAGTCAAACTCCAGATTGTTATCTTAAGTGCCCTCAGACCTCAAGCAACCAGCTTAAACCCAGGTACCTCTTATAGGCAAAATGCCACTGTTGTTCTTATCAGGTCGGTGACCGTATTTAATCGTTTAAAGGTAAAAGTGACCCAAATACTTCAATATTTTGTTAGTTCTGATTTATTTTATTTTGGTTAAGTTTTTGATATCTTCAATATTTGAATTCACAGGTGAAGCAAAGTGCCATGCTATGCGACATACTTCTCAAATCAAAAGGTTTAGCGTGCTCATTTTTAAGTCACTTTTGATCATCATGAAGTGGTTACACGAGACGTTTTGATTTCCTTGTAATCCAGGAATCCAAAATGAGCGTCAAAAGGTATCTCGTATCTTAAGTTTTTTCAGTGAGAAAGCGGTTTGGTTTGGCCTTGACCTGGTACCTTCACACCTGGTCAAGTGTCAATGGAATAAGTCGCAATCCTGATTTCAGCTGTCTCATTGTCTAACAAACCATTTCGAAGTTGCATGACTTCGTTTATTGCTTTTTTGACGGAGTATCTTATAGTCATATTAAGCTATATCCCTAGAAATTGCCTTCGCTGGCAGGCGTGGTCTTATTTTGACCCGCCATGGTTCAGTGACCTTGCGAGATCAATATAAATGCATATACCAAAAGATTGGCTGTTCAAATGCCCTCAGTTACACAAAGTCTGGCGCGTTATACCGCGCCGTTCGAAACTAAGTTTGGAAGAAGCTGGCGTCAAGTGGACCCCCACTCGAGAGCGTATTACGTTCGGAGCGCACCTCAAGCGCAGTCCTCTCAGGCCTGTCTGGGCGCACATTCTTCTGTCCCGCATGAAACATTTTGCCGAGTCATTTCTCGACATATCGAGAGAAGCCGTTATCAGTTACATGTTCTTGAGTCATGCTCTTTTATCCTGCTCGTAATTAAGCCAAGCTTTCTGCAACCTACCTACCCCAAGCCTGTTGTCCATGGCACATCAGCAGCCAGCAGTGGTACTGGAGACTTGCTTTGGTCGCACGCTTTAATCGTTTTCTTACAAGCCGGAGACATGCGCTTATTTACGGAAGTGACTATTCGGATGGAAATATTTGCATGAACACTGAAGCAGACTATAATATACGATGAATCTACCTGCATACCACAGGCGCGTGCGTTAAACAATATGGGATATGTGATAATAATGGTCTTAAGTCATACAGCGTGCAGCATCAACGTACGCCAGTTTATACAACAAACCATGTCACATAAATCTTCCAGGACTGTGAGATAACTCTTTACGTTCTCCTTGTGAGAGCAGCAAGTGGCTGTAAAAATCCACTGTGCGACCAGCATTCAACATGCTGAAATAGACTCAGCTCAGCTAGCATACAGCTGAAGGCTGCTCACCATAAGCTGTTCACCGTGGAGCAATGCTCTGTAAGGGGGCAGGGCACGAGTGGAGCGACCCAGAACTCTGAGAGGGCACGAGTGGAGCGACCCAGAACTCTGAGAGCGTACGAGTGGAGCGACCCAGAACTCTGATAGGGCCCGAGTGGAGCGACCCAGAACTCTGAGAGGGTACGAGTGGAGCGACCCAGAACTCTGAGACCATAGGCGACGAGCAAGTCGGCAGCATTCGGCTTTTCGTGGAAGACATTATGTGAAAGCATGAGGCCATAATGGGCGGGTATGGCCTTGATTGAGCTTCATGTTTAAATGAGCTTGGAGAGACCTCATTAAACGGGTTTCGGATGCATATATTAACCGGGCATGGGATGCATACATATATGCATGCCTGCACAAATATTTATTGCGACCACAGCGTGGGAGTTTGAGACCAACAGGAAGGTCCTCGTTTATTAGCGTCGCACAGAACATACAAACACATGCATGTACATACACAATGCATATGTAGGACTCCTGTCGCGAATTACGGCTCCTGTAGGTCAGCGTCCTTTTGAAAGCTGAGACTGAGCTTGCCCGGAGTATAACAAATGCTCGCGTTCGGCAAAGTGCACTTGATTCACGTGAGAGATTTGGCTTGAGCATTACCGAGGGTCGGGCTGGTGAGTACGCTGTGAGTTACCGTGGAGAGGGTCTTCTTCGCGGCGCCATTATAGCGTTTCCTGGTTATTTTATTCGTTTATTTTATTTGTTAGGAACTGAATTTGGGGGTATGGCCCTAGACTGTACGATGCAATGGGCGAACCATTGTATGGCAGCACTGAAGGGGCGGTTCACATTGTCACGAGTCTTCGAAGTGACATATTGATGACACCCTCACTCAGGTATTGATCACCAAGCTACGCTCCACCAACTCGGCGGAGACGCAGCAGTCTTCGAAGTGACATGTTGATGACACCCTCACTCAGGTATTGATCACCAAGCTACGCTCCACCAACTCGGCGGAGACGCAGCAGTCTTCGAAGTGACATGTTGATGACACCCTCACTCAGGTATTGATCACCAAGCTACGCTCCACCAACTCGGCGGAGACGCAGCAGTACAAGAAGGCGACCAAGGCGCTGCTGGTGCTGCTGCCACTTCTCGGCCTCACATACATTCTGGTTTTCGTCTCGCCCGGCGGCGGGGTGGTGGCGGACGTGTTCGCCTATCTGCAGCCCATACTTATCAGCACGCAGGTGAGTTCATCCACCAGCCCCACGCATTACTTTGTCCGATACCTTCATCGTGTTTACCCATCGCGTGAGTCTATTTCCGATGCCTGCTCCCGCAATCATAGACTTGCCTCCACACAGACACACATTTGGGTTCAGCCAGCGTACGCCCAGAGCAGGAGTCGTCATTTTATCAGACGGAGAAACATATGGGCCCTGAGGGAACCCTTGCCCCGAGACCCCATCGGCTCGCAATAATTTCCTTACGATGTGAATCTGGGATGCGGAGATTCAATTATTCCATCTTGAGTGCATTCCACGATTCGCGCACGGCTTCCCAGCGACTCGACCCTAGCATTTCAATGTCGATAATTTGAGTTGAAATCTTTAGGAAATGCATTTGAGCCGTCAGTGAATTGGTCAAGTGATAGCGTACCTCGTTTATTTTGCCATAAATAAATGAATGGAAGGTGCTTCGCGGAGATGTCATCTAACCTGACCGTTTTGTGTATGTGTGACTGAGGCTGGAAACATCCACACGCGTATGGAGCAGCCTATCAACGCGTATGCAAACATTGACTGTGACCAGAAACGAGAAACTTACTACACGCAATGTGATGTGAATACGTCACTCACTGTTACCACCTGTGCAGACCTCACTGTTTTTATGCTACCGTGACCTGATCCCACCCCAAGGAAGGCTTGCCTCAAAATGCACGAAATTCACTCAAGAGTTAGAACTTCTGAGCTTGTAGGTTCGCAAAATGCAGTTAAAAAGTCCGCAGGATGTTCCACAGGCATTGCTGGCGGAGTGGTGGGTTTTGGGAGGATTTCAGAAGCCAAAATTCGTAAACGTTTTTACTTTCAGATTCAAATCAATTATAAAGTTTGTCCTTGAACTGCGCGAGATGACTTTATTCCGATGAACATAGTGATTCCACTAACACAACCTTATATTATGTAACCTAAAAATACATTTGTTAGTTAGCCAAACATTATCGATAGTTCCATCAACATGGAGTAATAAGCCTACGTATGAATGAAAAAAATATTAATTGTAAATATAAATGAAAATATTTGTTTAACACGTGCAATGAACATTGATGTGTTCCACTGCAAACCCAGGGACATAATGAGTGACGTAAAAATCTGAAGTGTGGCAGAGTAGAAGCCAAACACAAGGTGATGGAAACTGCTTGCCTCGGACGGTAGTATGAACCAGACCTATGCCATGATGTGGCACATACTGAGGTGCAGACTCAGGTTCCGATACAAGGAAATGGCTACTTAAAGCCGCATGAAAACAGAAGGTTTTAGCAATCCTCGCCATGTTCCCTGTCCAGCGCATCCTTTTTAGCACCAGGGTTCGAAAACGTAGGTACAAAGTTGTCGACTGAATCTCTAAATAATCTTTATATTTATATGCCTTATAGCATCATACCCTGAAAAGCCTGAAAATCTTCAACCAGCTCAGATTGTTTAGAATGAAGAAATACGCTGCCGGCATGTCCTCGGCATAGATGCAGGCACGCCGTTGTCGCCTCTTTCACTTCTGAGTTTCACGTGCCATTTTCGTAGGGGTTTCGTCGTTACCATACTAGATTCCTTTCTCCCTGCGCCGTTCCGCGGCATACTTATGCTACTTATTACGGTTACAAAGCTGTCGCCGTGGTCATGCCTGCTAATTAGCATCGGTGTCGTAACCGTTCCCAATGGTGTGTGCTGTTCAAAACCACTGGGGATCATTTGCCTTCGTAGCGACTCGCGCAAAGAAAATGCGAATAAATGTTTGTTGAAATGGATGCATTTCCTACGTGGAAGTCGTTGGGCACTTTTGTGACACTTGCGAATTAATAAGGTTATGAGGGAAACAACAAACTGCGGTTCGTAGGTGATGCCGGTTGTTATCTCACGCATCAGACACGTATGACCATTTTTCGCCGCAAGACTGATTGATCACTTGCTTAGGTAGGCACCTACTTAATATTTTAGGAGAAATCTCAGGGAATGATGATCATCGACATCTTGAAGCATAACAATGTGTCCCTACGAAACTTGAGATTGGGTTGCCTCACAAAATATATACCCACTGTGGATCAAAATGCATGTTTCTGTCGCTGCAAGATATTGTTTTATTTCGTACCCTATGTTTCTCGTGCGGATGAGCCATGCATGTTTTACCTGATGAGCCCACATTTCTGTCTACTCCCATTTCATTTCTATTGAAGACATGCTAATAATCAAGCATTGGCTTGTGCCTTTGATGATAACCTGGGTTTTCAGAAGTTGATAGGATTTCTCAAGACGGTCTTACAGGACAGGATGCATTTGCAAATTTGATATGCGGGGCGGGTTATGTTTTTTGGGACCTCAAAGAGTGGCAACGCTATAATGTACAGAAAATCTCGGAAATATCTTCGGCACTTCCGTGGCTTTGACGGGAAATAGCTCTGGGAACGTTTTTCTTCGGAGAGCGCGGGTTATACAACCTTGACCTGTGCAGCGACCTGCGATCAAGTCGCATTTGGATGAATGAAGGTCACATGGCGTCAATACCTGAAGGTGGCAGCAGGGTAGCGCGCGTGACCGCTGTTTCACGCGGCAAAGTCATGTCCAGATGTTCGCAGTGACTTTGGATAACAATACCATGACAAGTCGGGTTAAGTGTTGGAAATCCACAAGTAATGTTGCTAAACATCTAGTTCATAGATTCTTCAATCTCTTCAGCTATTATGTGCACTGCATAATGCTTTTCATCTCATCTCCTCCATCTGCACCTAATATCTTAAAGTTCAATGGAAAAATACTTGCGCCAGCATAATATCCTAATATCCAAACTATGTCACTCCGCTACAGCGTTTCAACGCAGCTCAACGCAGCTCTGTCTTTCACTGCACAGCTACGGCCATATGGCAATATAAATATCGCACGCTTTTGTCTTCCACAGTAATGTGGAAATCATGACGTGTGTTGTAACGCGTTCATGTGCATATTTATATGCACAACTGTCTGTCGGATCGCTATGATTGCATATATATATATATATATATATATATATATATATATATATATATATATATGGAGTGAAACGTGGCTTGAGTTGGTTTAGCTCGTCGTGACAGCTCATTACCAGGAATATGGTCCACTGAATTGGCGTAAAAGTCGCTGATGAAGTGCAGAAGTATTACCCGTTTTTCCTGTTTGCCGTAGCACGCGGAAGGCGCTGGCTGTCGAGAGCTGCTTCCCTACGATGGGGAGGTCAATAAACCGCATAAAGCCACACGCTTGCCAGACTTAGGATGCCATTGGGTTGCTAGATAATAACACACACACGCTATTTTAGAACGCTTGATCGAAACTTCCACTAGACGGGTAATCGCCGGCACTTTTGTGGATGGGGCGCTTGGGCACGCTGATTGGTTATGTAGCTTTCAGCCAAAAGCGACAGGGAAATGGGCTGTTTGATACAATGATCTGACAAAATGAGGCATTAGTGATCCCCAATGTAATCGCATTTGTCAGTTGCAGAGCCCCCAGGCAATTATATAAGTTTTATAGCCAAGCGCCTGCCCAATGATCAGGGTCGTCAACGGCTGACCTCTGCCACCACAGTGGTCCATGGGGTAGATGCTGGCCTCAGATCATCGTCACTGGATACGTGTCACGGAATGGGCGGATTGGTTGGCCCGGCCGGTAGGGGAGGGTCAGCTGGAAAGTGGTGCGAGCGGGCCAGCCCGTGTGGGCGGTCCGAAATGAGACATTGTGCTGCACGAACGTTGTCCGTTAACACGAGCAGGCCAGCCTGTGTGGGCGGCCCGAAACGAGACATTGCGTGGCACGAAGTCTGCCTGTCTGCAACTCTGTATTCATACGGGACCGGCTACGAAATTATCAGGTGTCAGCGGATGTATAGGTGGCAAGTTGAGCGCGCTCTGCACACTTTGCTTCGTATGCACTCCCAGTGCACGGCTAACCTCGTAAACATTTCGGTACACGTTTCGCCATCAACTGTGAGGACGGCTGGTCGAAAGCGGCGCATCTCAATCGGGCCAGTGCACGTGGGTTTCCTTAGCGCGTCCCTGGACACCAGCGGGGTCCGTTCCCCAAACACACTCCACCATCTGTCTGCGTCCCCGCCTGTCAGCTGACATTGACCCTTGTCCACCTGGGCAGTCAGAGGGAATGCTTCACTCGTACATGGGGTTTTGAACTGAGATGGATTTAGATTACAGATCATTTTAAGGCCTTTGCATACATTCTCCAAGGTTTCGTTTGCGTACCTCACGCATATAGCCATGGCTGTCCGCCACCTGCTCCTTGCAGGCGTCATCTGTCCACCTACCCGACCGTTTGCTACGTTGGACACTTCTACACTCGTCCAACCTTTTTATCTATCTTGTTAGGCTACGAAACCAGAAAAAAACTCGTCCGGTTTGAGGAGGTTTCAACCATTTTTAGTTTGTTGCAATGTTCGGGCGCGTCATTCTAAACAAATTGCTTTGGGATTGACAGGCTCGGCTTGGGACCTCGCCTGTGTCCTCAGCTTTGATTTTATTACTGCACACGAGATCGAAATATTAACATGAAAATGCGCATTTATAAACAGCATGAAAATCCTAAAATGTAAATGACAAGTGGGATTGGACCGCGAAAGACCGGGGAATAACATGAAAAAGCGGATCTGCATTTCAAGCTTCATTGGTGTAGCTCATTGTTAGAAGTTGTTTCGTTGGATATGCGGCTTGGTACATAGGTTACCGACTTTCTGTGAAACGGTCTCGTTACCGCACTAAACAGAAAACATGTATATTTTCGGCGAGACGCATCAGAATGTAGAATATGTGTATAATGTATAATGTAAAAATTTCGAATATATATATATAGATAGATAGATAGATAGATAGATAGATAGATAGATATATAGATATAGATGTATCTTGCGAATTATCCAGGAAGGCGACCCAAATTTTGCAAGGTTATGCTTCAGCGTGTGTGGCGGACCCGCACGTCACGAGCCGTGGCATGAACGATGCCATTTTTTATAGCTAGAAAACCAGACTGTATTTTATTGCACGCTGTTCGTGGCATGGGTCTCAGATACCTTGATAAAAATAATCTATGCATCCTCCCCAGAGATTTTGAGGGACACCCGTCCTTTAGCAGACTGCGGCATGCGCGCACTGCAGCACACACACACACACACACGCATACACTGACACTGCAAGCATATACACATGCGCACACTACCACCGCAAGCATACATTGTCCCCGCAAGCATACAGACATACATACACTGCCAACAGCTAGAGGCTTCGTCCTCCCGGCTGGTAACCGCCGGCCCATTTGTCGGAGCTGCCCCACGCAGCTGATGTCTCAGGTTTCTCTGAGCCCTTACAATCCGGACTGCTGCCGACTCTGGACTGTCTCTGGACTCCGGCTGTTTTGACCATGGGCAGCGACCACGATCAGGCAGCATGAGTGTCTTAGATTGACAGGTAGAAAATCTGGATTGGAAACATGAGGTGTGGCATTCACTGCCTGCACGCTATTAAAAAATAAGCGAGAAAATGTCACCTGTGTCGCAAGGGAACTAGAAGCGCATTTTGTGTGAGGGTGTGTGGCACGTGCCGTCGCGCACTATTTCCGGAGCTTGGAAATAAGGGGCTCGTGTAGACGTTTTGATGCCTTATTAACAGCTTACTACCCCGCTCTATCGCAGAGCAAGAAGTGAAACCACATGGTGGTAGGTAGTACTGGCGACAAAATTCAGTTTTCTGAATGATGGTGTGCTGGAAAATGTTGTTAGGTGTAAGCATGATTTGGATGCACTAGAAACGTTATAACATCATTTCGAAATAACCGTTAGTTTAGCACTGGGTATGGTATGGCAACAGGAACTTGTGAAAAGTAACACTACCTTCTGGTTGGCATATTGGTTGGAAGTGGTCGACGAGGTGGACACAGCGGTTGACATCGCGGCCGTGATGGTTGGCACCTAGTAATACTATTAGGGCTTCACGTCTCACCGACCCAAATGTCAGGACCATTTCGAGTTGGAATACCTCCATTAGTCGTCATGTGGGATGCGGTAGTGGTGTGGCCAGAACTCGAATCCAGGACCGAAAGGTCCAGAGGCAAGCACCCAGACGCCACATGACCGCCGCTCCGATGTTTGTCATATAGCACCGAGTGCCCTGCAAAAGGCTGTCCTGAAAGCGACCGCTGGTGATATCAAATGTTTGTTAATGTAGTATCTAAGATACCTAAGATCTGTTGACAGGTTATAGATTTCATAATTTATAACCTATCACGCCTGATGGCAGATTCTTGCTGTACGCGAAGTGCGACTAAAAGACCTCTTCATAGCAAGTTATATTAGGATACGCCTATTCCGCGAGTCGACATCGCATGAATAGCTGTAATGCACCGATCACTCCCACTGGAGAACCACGCTTGACAGGTGACTGTGAGCTGGACAGAGGGGAGGTTCAGTGAATATGCTATATCCTCTGTCGCGAGAAGGGATCAGGCATCGCATACTCACATTCGGCTGGCGAATGGGATATGGGATGTTGGCGGGATGGTGCGAGGTGAGGTGGGATGTTGGTGGGATGGCGCGAGGTGAGATGGGATGGTGGTGGCATGGTGCGAGGTCAGATGGAATGGAGCTTTGCTGGTCGCCGCTGGTACATTCAGGTTGGTCAGAGCGTTGTTAGCTCATTCTAGTGCAGTCGGCCAGGCTCTGAGGAAGGATATAAGCCTTGTTCGGAGCAGAATGTGCGTATGCAGCCCAGTGACAAGGCTTTCGTAGGTGCTCGACCGTAAAGACTGAGCTGAAAGAAATTATCATCAATATTATATTTAAAAAATGAAAGCTTGAAATCGACATTGTTGAAACTTTAACCAAGCGATATAACGAAAGTTTTTAATTTAAACTTGCAATTTAAATTTTGTATTATTGCACAAATTATTACAGCCTGTCGCTGGCGCAGCTGTACAAAATGCTCGCTTATGTTGCATCTCACTAATGGTGACATCATTAAAAGTTTGCGGCATCTAGGTTATGGGTGTGATGGTCGTATGGAGAACCGTCAAAAGCATGGCTCGCAAGCCACGGAGGAAACGCCTAAAGCGTCAGTCTCAAAGAGGTGAACTTTACAGACCGCTTTAACTGACTCAAAACAGAAAAGGTAAAGGAGAGGAAGCAGAATTGTATTTTCGAAAAAGCTGATAGTTTTGTGTATATATAAGTGATAGATAGTGGGTAAACACAAACAGCGCTCAAGAGCAATAATGGAGGGCAACAAACTTCTTCAAGAAGTTTGTCATTGTGTAATCAGCAAACTTCGCTGTTATCGTGGCCTTCTTGTTGATACGGGGCGCGAAATCGTTACTCGCTAGACGAGTACATTGTGCGCGAGCACGCGCTGTGCGGCACTTGCAGTGCATGGTGCTGCACTTTTTGCCTCCGCCCGACTAGCGCACCGGGTAACCACCCCACTGTCTCTGAAACAAGAGCTGCTCTCGAAATGTCTCCCGCCAACTCGTGGCTTTTGGCTGCCGTCGTTGGCCGAGGCAGCGATGCCGGCACATCGTCGTCCGCGGCACTGGCCTGAAGACTTCTTGTCAATGAATCGGGTGCTTGCAAGGACTGCGAGCCGCATAACCCTCGAATGATGAGTTAGTACAGTACAATGCAGCTAAAGCGCATTGTAAAAGCGCTTAAATGTATCCCATTGTAACCAACAAGCGTTACATCTTGACCCTCACAAATCTCCCCTGTTGGCACTGCAGGCGGGCGGGCAGAGCTATGAACAGAACGGAGCTTTGGGGTACCCTAAATTCAACCGTTCGCCCGCCGCACGAGTCACCATAAGATGCCACCAGTTACACTGTGAAGCAGCGTTGTCCAATGCGTCATAAGGAAGATGGTTGGTGAGCTGAATAAATGGGCGTGCATATTTTAGGCTCGGGTTTAACACGCTTAAAGATGTAAGCGCGGTTACCCGACATGCCTGATGTATGTAATAAAAAAATCGGGGAGGTCAAATGGTTTCCGTTCCTTATCTAAGCGAGGGTTAAAATGAAATGAATCTAGCATCACCAGCTTCAAGCCACGTCCGGACCTTCGACGGCGTAGCGGCACCCCGCCCCAATCCGTGGCACCCGCCCCGCGTCTGCCCCCGGGCGTCGAATTCCTGAGTGTCTGAACGCCGTATGACGTCATGACCAATCCGGTGCGCCATCGCCGGGCGACCCGCGCCCAGCTAGCCACTGCGCCGCTGGCGAACCCCTCCCCCCCCCCCTGATGAGCTCATGGGCGGATGAGTCACTAAGCACATTTTCCAGACTAAGTGGGCCGCTCTGTGTCGTGACTTACCTGCGTCAAATCACAGACCACAAACTGCGTGTGGGCATGAGTTCTACACCAGATTGGGAAGGAAACACTTAAAGTCAACGCTATGTGATGTTGCACATCGATGAGGTCCAACCGAACCTGTACAACTCGTCTGGTCACTGACTGGTTATGTTGCAATCTTGAGTGCAATTGTTATGGATGTAACTAATCCATAGTTGTGGGTTATTCAGCTGGGATCCCCATTCCCCCCCCCCCCCTCTCTCTCTCTCTCTCTCTCTCCAACATGTGCTTAAGACCCACAACTTTGAGAAGAAGCTGAGCGAAATCCGGGGAAAACCAGTTTGTTTGCTATTTTGGAGGTAGGTTTCATGATTTTTCACCGCTCAGGCCTCGGGCCCAACCCATTTTACAAAACTACGCCCCTGAACTGCCCGCCCTATGCAACTTTGGTATTGCTGCATGCAGCATCGTTATCCCCCAGGCTGACACCGTCCGTTCATGTTCATATAGCCGTCCACGTTGGGATCCACCTGCGCCACCCTACCGATACGGCGCAAGCCATCGCCGTTGACCGCAGCCACCTGAGAAGTCAGATGCAATTGATGCTCGGCACGCTCAATGGCATCATCATGATAATATGCACTGACTGCCGACTTCCAAGCCAACGATCTGAGCCTGTTCCATGTTCTCCTGGCCGCAAATTCCGGCAGTTCTCCACAGATAGCCTGGACATGCGTGGCACGTCCCAGGTCATTCACCGATCAGCTTGGGCGTTTGTGGACTTGCCTATCCCTAACCACATGGATACTGTTTCACGTGCAAGAATGGTCAAACGCCGTGGGCCTCAAAAGTACCTTCAAATCTATCTTCGAAAAGCGGAGTGGAGCCGAAAGCCTACACCTTAAGCATTACATAGTTCGCACGCATTTGATTCAACTATTGCACTGCCGTGTTGCTGAACGCCGCGGGGGGCACCAAGGTTTGCTCCCATGTCTGCTCATAGGTCCGCTCCCGTGTCCGCCCCCGTGTTTGTGTCGCGCATCATCTGACATGTATTGCGCCCTTGCATATATTTTCACACTACTCCTTGATGAAGAATATCACGGGCTGCGTAACCCCGGACTGTTACGCAACCCCAAACGGTTGCGTAACTCCGGACGGTTGGGTAACCCCAAACGGTTGCGTAACTCCGGACGGTTTCGCAACGCCAAACGGTTGCGTAACTCCGGACGGTTGCGTAACTCGAACTGAACCCAGCGTCGCCGCCAAACTTTTCACCCATTCCTGTGGCTCGTGTGATGTTAAGGGCTCGTCAACGAATTGTCCAGCGCCATCTTTGGTGCATTTAATTCAGCGTGGCCTCTCTTTCTAGTACGTGTACAGCCTGCATCACTCCACCGAGATAGAACTGCTCGAAATGACCGGCCAAATTGTGCTGTCTGTAAATCAATAGAGATCGCGCCAGCAGTCAAGAATGGCCTCGCTAAGTGTTGTGGCGCAGCCGCCTGTAATCTATTCTGACCGGGCGCATGGTCTGTAGTTAGTTGGAAATGTGCTACATTTTCACAGACAGCACGTTCGGGCTTGAGGCAGGGCTGAAATCGCAAACTCATCCCCGCTTCCGCTTCTCCAAGGATGGGTTCAAACGGACCCAATGTGGTTTTTGCCCCTTGCAAGGTGGTTAGAAGGACCTATATGCTTAGTGATTTTTTGCGCACTTTTAGTGTAGGTGGTGCCACATTTGGAACTTGATGCTCCGAACAGAATTTGGTTTTTCCCAAACTTCGGTCCCGAATCCCCAGTGTACGTTCCCAGTACGACAGAAGTTTATCATCGAGACAAACTAATCGGGCAGCTCCTGCTGACCAATCGCTTCAATCTCATGACGCCACCATCTGCCAGCATGCGGAGAATAACCAGGCTCTAATGACAGACATGGAAGAAGACATCCAGCAACCCATTAGCAAACACGAAGATCCTCGTACGCTACGTCACATTAGTTTTGGCTGCCTGCTGATGAGGTTAATGCCGCGAATGTTTGCGGTTCACGTGAACATGCTCGGCTCCAAAAGTGTACGCCGCAGATTTTGGGAAACTCTTATAAAGGTTAGCACCTCAGTCCTGTCTGGAAGCATACCACCGAGTAACCTAGGTCAAATAATGAACAGGCATGCACAACGTGATTCACACGACCCGATGGCGAGCGAATACACCGGAATGCTCTTAGCTCTAATCAACTGACGCAAGACTTAATCACCTGACATCCCGTGCATGTCCAGCTGGCTAGTCACCTCCAACATTCGGTACTGCGTCTCCGTATGCGCCATATGCGGACGGCTGCCGACGCTCCGCATATGGAAACTCGGAAACTTCCGCGCGCGCGCGACAGGCAGACGAGAGCATAACCGCGACCCACCGACCGGAGTCGTCTGGAGCGGCCGCACAGTACATTACGCACGGCGCTGTTTCAGCAGCGTATCATGCCGATTTACAGAGCTCCTGCCGATAACATGCCCTGGAAAACAGAGCTTTTGCAAAGTCATAAGGTCTGCATTCATAAGGTCTTTAATAAGTCGCCCAGGCAAGCTAGCATTCCTCATCAATAGCGACATTGACATAATGGTAAAATATATTGCAAGATAGCAAATGCAAATCTCATGCACTTTTTATTCATTTTCGAAAATGATCATGAATTGATTTTTTCTTCATTCTTTTCCTACTTTTCTTTCATAATTAGACTCTTTTCTATAATTCATTGTTCCCAGCCAACTTGTAATCAAAACTTCGGAGAGCATCGGGTGCACCGGTTCGTCTTGACAGCGCTAGATATGTTTGACCTCGTGCTGGCATCCAGTTTTCCCCGCGCTGCTGTAGGTCTCGAATATCTCCTCCATAAGTGACGATTTGTGTTTCAATAAGTCAGGCGGCCTGAGCCGCGGCTTATAAGCGGGCTCGGGCGCTAATTTGGCATTACATGTGACCTCATCAGTCATGTTGAGCTAGGGCCGATCGGATGAAGCTGGCACACCAGGGAAGGGGAGCGTGGCACCAGGAAGCGGGGCAGCTGATCAGTGGTGCGCGAGCCGACACCGGTCGGGATCGATGAAGCTGCACCAGGAGGGGAGGCTGCACCAGGGGGCAGCTGATCAGCTGCGGTGCCCACGAGCCGAGCACCGGTCGGGGCCGATCGGATGAAGCTGGCACCCAGGAAGGGAGCTGGCACCAGGAGCGGGTCCTGATCAGGTGCCCAAGGGGCGGACGATCGTGAAGCCACCAGAAGCGTGGCACAGCGGGTGCTGATCAGCTTGGTGCCCACGACACGATCGAAGCTGCACCAGAGGGGACTGCCATGAGCGGGGCAGCTGTAGCATACGGTCGTGCTCGTAAGCACAACCATAGCAGCGTGGCACCGCGGTACATAGCTGCGTGCCCACATTCACACGGCTGTGACTGTATCATCCGTCGTGTCTGAGCATCTGTGCCGTGGCGCTGACGTCGTGCTTTCGCTGCGCTGCTATTCTACACAGCAAGATTGGAAAACAACAGGCGGGCGGTGGGTCCGCTGTGTATCACAAAATCATTTTCAATATTGGTTGATTATTTGTCGCCAGTCATGGTTGGCATCCATCAGAAAAGTGTTGGGGAATCTCGTGTAACGTCCCAAATTATCACGGAGCCGTGGCAATTCATTCCCATGACGGACATGACGCACGGACCGATCCGTGCCAACTTAATAACAGCCAATCTGTTCATCTTGCAGGGCCTGACGGTGGCTCTGATATATTGCTTCTTCAATTCCGAGGTGAGGGCATCAATCAAGACCCACTACCGGCGTTGGAAGATGGAGAAGTCGTTTGGCAGGTCACCAGAAGACAGCCTGAGGCAAGCGCAGCCCGCCAGTACGCGTTCATTATTGTAAAACATCGGTCGTTTTTGTTCGTTTTTTTTGGCTGATATGGCTGGCTTTGAGCTCACGAATCAATTTCCGTGGCCAGATTTGTGCAACATGTTGCGCTCGAGGATGAATGCCACCCCATTTCGCTTGGCTTCCTTTTGCGACATCGTTGTTTGCTCGGCGGCGTGCGAACGCGAAGGCCTCCTCAGTAAAAGTGGTCTATATTGGGAACGATAAGGTGCTGGTTGCTAAGAATGCATGGGCTGTGTGCCGTCATTAAAGGACCCCCGCTTGAAATTCAACGGCGCTTGCTGAAAGGAATGTGCAGTACAGATCCAAGATTGTCGCCAACGATTTAAAACAGCATGCTAGCTAACCCCATGGAAAGATATCAAAGACGGGTTTAATTATTGAAATCACGCGGACCTGGCGTAACGGTGCACGCCTGCAGCTGACCCGTCAACAGAATGCTCGCTTTCATTATTGCCATACACGCATTGCCCCAATGTCTCCAAAAATGATTTGTGAAAATTAGTGCTAAATCACTGCGTTGTCCCCGAAAGTGGTTATTATAAGTCATAGTTTTTCCAAGGGGTCATTCGAAACGGCCACGTGCTGTCAAAACCTTGATGGCCAGTGGAGTAAATGGGAGGCATTGTCATCAAGTTGTTTGTTCTGGGTAATAATTTAGTGGGCCAGAACAAGACTAACTTAGGTCGCTGCAAGTATGTATTGCCTGAGTGGCTCACAGTGCCTTTAGCCGTGTAGGTGTCTGAAACGAGACAGGTGGTCAGTTGTTCAGTCCATTAGCGAGGATCATTAGTCACATCGATAAGACAGTAGGAGTAGCCTTATTCCTCGGAAAGATCAGGAGAATAGAGATACAATTAGGTTGATATGTCGGCAACATGCCTTTTTCGAAACAATAGCAGAAGATTAACTTCTGCTATTAGTGCTAAAACAACTGAAGACAGAGACAAGACATTCCTGCTATATAGAAGGCAAACTCCTGCCGTTGTTTCGAGAAAGGCATGTTTCCGAAATATCAACCTAACTATATCTCTATTCTCCCTTTTTCGAGGAATAAGGCTAATACTTCTGTCTGATCTATGAGATATGTGGTCCTCGATTTTGGGTCTTGTAGATTTTTGACACATTTCAAAGTGCACAAATAAACAGAACCAGGCCCTGAAACCTGGGCCAGCGACAATCGTGATCCACCACGTCTGGATAAGTGCAGGCGAACGATGGTATCTACAGGAACCTTTGCTTTCCATCGTCCTTTTCGAAATTTCTCGCCAGCATGGGTTCGTGTTGGAATGCTTGCGTGCATGGCCACGGGTGAAGAAACCTCATTTTGTACTGTTTATAAATCAAGACCCTGAGCATGCTAAAGGCGCACGTTGCTCACTTCTTCATTTTTTTTTTTTTTTTGGTAACAGATCGTAATATAAGCACCTGAACTTTTGACATTTTGATTTATTGTGCTGGAAATCGCCGGCCTTCACTATATAAGGGGTGCTGGTTATCAAGAGGAGTGTAGGTTCCTATTCAGTTAAGGGACTTCAGCCCTCACTCCACACCTCACCCCACATACACACACTTCGGCCCCAGGTCTCAAGTTTGCTTTGAGGGAAAAAGTGGACCAAAGCCGGGGAAAAACCCGTGCGTTGTCGCATTTCGGGGGAAATCTAAGACATTTTTTCATTGCTTAGCATTTTTTAAGCTCATTTTGCGAACCTATGTCCCTGTTGTTAACCAAGAACGGCCTGATATTTGGTAAATCTTCAGGTTAGGTTAAAATTTTTAACATGATAACACAGCACTTTGTAGTGCGCTGCGCACATGTATATTTTTTTTGTTCTCCTTGCCGTAGGTTTCAAATGTGAGAAGCTCTCTCGACGTCTGTTTCTCACACGGTAGACAGCTTTGACGCAACAATTCGACCCATAACTACCGGCCGTCACTGCGTAATTCAAATGGTCACTCTAAGGTTCAAACCATCGTGCGTGTCCGTAGCTCACACAGCTGACAATCTTCGCTGACACTGCTGAACCCTTTCCCACGGCTGTCGATGTGTTGCCAGTGCCATCGATCCCTGGCGTCTAAAACTGAGCTCTCAGGAAAAAGGTCGCGTGCTGGGCCACTAACGTGATGAGCCGGGTCGCCATTGCAGGCCGTTTCACGTGAACAGAAGGCGCAGCTCGGCCACCGAGATGACCTTCATGACCGCAGACCCGAACGGTCACGCGAGCGTCGCCTCCGGCCGGACGCACCGGCTCAGTGCGGCTAGCCAGGGACAGCCCGACACCGTCTGATCCGCCAAGAGATGCACGGAACCGGCGGTGATGCGCACTGAATCGGCGGTGATGCGCACTGAACTGTCGGTGAGACGCACTGAACCGGTGGTGAACTTCAATGAACTGTCGGTGAGACGCACTGAACCGGTGGTGAACTTCAATGAACAGATGGTGAGACGCACTGAACCGGCGGTGAGCTGCACTGAGCCGATGGTGAGACGCCCTGAACCGGCGGTGAGATGCAGTGAACCGGTGGTGAGATCCACTAAATCGGTAGTGAGATGCATTGAACCGGCGGTGAGAAGATTTGAACCGGCGGTGAGATGCACTGAACCGCCCTTTGAATGCACTGCACCGGCGGTGGGACGCTCTCAACCGGCGGTAAGATGCACTGAACCAGCGTTTAGATGCACTGAACCGTCGGTGAGACGTTCTGGACCGGTGGTAAGCTGCACTGAACCGGTGGTGACGTGCACTGAACCGGCGGTGAGACGTACTGAGTGAACGGTGTGATGTGCTAAACTGGTGGTTAGCAGCGCTACACTTGTTGGATATTAGGGACCAGTGTTGGAGACTACAGATTGGAGCAATTGGATATATACGATCGCATGGTGCGGGTACACAAACGCGCACGTCGGCAGCGTTACCCGAACTGGCCAGCAAATGATATGCATTTGACCTGGCGGGCAGACAGACCTGTCAGAACTAGTCACGTGACAGCGTCTGAACCAATGCCATGTCGATGTCGATCATGCCCTCCGGCGGCGACAGCCGAGGCCGGTAATCGTACCGTGACGCATCAGTGACGGCGACGCGTCAGTGACGATCAATAGCATCGCATGCGAACTTCTGTTGAAGAGAACTCTGGGGTCAGCCTGAGAAGCCTGCCGCCGTGTGACGACTCTCTCTCGCCTGACCTGCGGGTCGCGGCTGGCCGTCCGGCCGTGTTAGGAGGGTCGCAGGTGCGTCCCCTGAAGTGGAGCGTCCGCCACGCCGGCGGCAGCGTCGGGGACAGTGCGGAAGGGCCGGCGCGTCGGTCGCGGCTCCGGCCCTCCGGCGGTCGTCAGCAGCCCACCTCACCGGCGACGCTCGAGAGGCGTCACTGGGCGGAACGGCGACGCCCGGGACGTCAAGTGGACATCGCTCGAGCCAAGCGGGCCGCGCAGCTCCCTCGAGCGCTCTCGCTGAGGTCCGTCCTCTCGCCGGCGCCGAGGAGCGGACTCGATCGGCTGGCCGGGCTGCAGACGCACGGTCGTTGCGCTTGAGTGGAGCGCTCGTCGACGCAATTGTCTGCCGGTTGACATACTGCGCACTGTGATTGCTCCCCGGCGGCGGATACCGCGGTGGAAGGTCTCGCGCGCGCTTCGTATTCCGTGCTGGTCTGGCCGTGAAGCCCGCTCGTGCCCTCAAACCCGGCTCTGTGCTATTTGTGTGTCCGATTTGGATGTGGGCATCCAGCGCGGAACTCCGCGCATGTCACGTCTCTGCTACTGTGTCTCGCAGCCGAGCACTTTTGTCGTCTTCTGATATGCGCAGGTAGCCAAGATGTCCGCGCCAAGATGTCCGCGCGTTACGGCCAGCATTGTTTCGCCGGGATGATCCCTTTCAATCACGCCGATGCGGTTGCTGGTCTGTGTCGCGTTTCGGTTGCGTTCGTCCTCCCACCGGTCAAGCCGTGGTGAGTCTGTCCTCATCTCAGGCTGTCCTGTTTGCTCGTCACTGAGTGCTTGCGACCAAACTCCCGGCTTCCGATCTCGTCCTTAGTGGCAGCCGGTGTGCAGTGTTAGCCGTGTGTACACACTCAGTGTTCTGTTGTTGCTGTATGGCGTGGCCAGCCCGTCGCTGGGGTGCGCGTCCTCGCGACCGCCCGTAGCCCTGACCGA
>NW_023597034.1:3044773-3168383 GCF_011947565.3 Pollicipes pollicipes
GTTTTCTACGTATCGAGCCCACCTTTTACTCAGATTCCCTGAATCAAGGGTTAATGACATCACAATCATTGGATATATTCTCGTTTTTTTTTAAAAACAGACCCCATTCAGGGTGGCACGCATACAGCGTTCAGCCAGCCTTTTTTCCAGAGCTTGAAGAGGTGTCCGTGGGTTACGCTAAATAATAATGAATATTGCAACAGTGAAAAAGCTCATAAGCTTTGCAAAATAATATAGACGTGCAAAAGTGTCATAGATCTACGCGTACCTTTCAGTGTAAAATATGTGCATGCTGACGGAAAGTGCGGAAATTAACTCAGCAGTATATAAGAGTGGCGCGGCAACTTCAGTAAACAATGCACTAATATTGTGTGCTTCTAGCATCTCTTTGCTTTTCGCCTCGCTGAGTCTGCCTCGTGGACAGCGAAGATCATATGACATGTGGGCGCTATGATTTGTAGCTCAACCTTTACCTTACATGAACAGGGCCTTTACCTTCCTTCACCTACTTTACTTTACCTTTTGGGCGCTGCATGACCTACAGCAGTCGATGCGCTCTAAAACCCCAAATTATCATCACCATCATCATGGACAGGGAGTTAAATTTCGGCGATTTGGTATTTTGGATGATGAAGACGGCAGGCACGTTAAGGATCATATCTGAGGAGAGACACACATTTTGTTTGAATCGGTACTGCTGCATACCCAATATTTTCGGAAACGTACGCACCTTAATTTCTTAGGACAGCAGAGGGTGGCAGCAGACGTCTTCAGCCCCTTTTTGGAAACAAAATTGCAGTACCTCAATGATAATGCATGGGCAGGAAGCAGCACAAGATGCCCTAACTGTGTGCGGTTTCAGACTCTCAGAATCGTCAGTTCTGAATTTGTGTAATATTTAAGCATCCGGGTGGCCGGTTGGATAGTCTTCGTTCGGGGGGGGGGGTCGATTTGACCCCCCCTGCGATCTCAGGGACTGAGAGAGCTAGAGACACCGAATTCACAGGGTGTAATGATCTGTACGTTAGCTCATTTGGGTCAAAGTTTGAGGTTCTTAGGTTATGGTCTTAGGGTTAAATAAAGTTAAGCAAGGTCAAATTCCAGGTTGGCTTCCAAAAGGCCTATGGAACCTAGGTAACCATTCTAAGCAAAAGGCAACACACTCACCTAAGATCAGTGACTTCGTTTGACCTTTTGAAGGTCATGGTGACCAAAATCATACAAGACCACTTTGAGTTTTTCATTTGGATAGGGATATAGTTAACGCTTGACAGTATGTTCCTTAAGACAAAATGTTGACCTGGGTCATGCTAGGTCAGTAACCTTTTCTGGTCATTAAGAAGTCTATGAAAGGTGTATAATGCGGTTCGTGTTATCGATAAATTCGAAATGAACACCAGAAACTACTCCATATAGTAAGCCCTAGAGTGACAAAACAGGTTGATTTTTACCTTAGTCTGCCCTTCATAATTGACCTTAGGTCAATGTTACTTGTTCACTTAATTGTTGTGCTTCCTCAGAGGGTATTTCAGATATGTATGGCTTCATCTAACACTCCGTTGTTGGATCAAAATGAAAGATTTCCTGGCAATTTCCCTCGCTGAAACCATGACCTGGCTTTGGCATGCTATAGGTCAGCGAACTTACAAGGTGCATCAAATTGTTGATGCCAGACGATCCGCTATTTAATTGTCTACAGCTACGCAAAATTTGGCGCAGCGTAGCTGCACTGTTCGGAAGTCATTTCAAAAAAACCTCCGGGGGGTGGGCGGGTCAATTTGACCCCCACCCCACCCGAGCGAGTGTTAAAGAACAAGCTCGGTGCATGCACACGCATTTCTTGAATGTCAGGGCCACTTGCATTCGTCGAAGGTCCTTTTGCCTGGCAGGGAATGGAAATATGAGAAACGACAATAAAACGATCTACAGTGAGGCAATAGAAGTGTTCTGCCAATGACGGGGGCAGTACCGAACAGTGGGCCTCTCAGGGAGCCTTTAGGGACTCTGGGCCCGAGCCCTAAAACCGAATTGGGCCCTGTTGGAGTCGAGGGGCCCAATAACCTCAACTACGGTCTAAACTGCGGTCTATATGCATCCTTGGGTGGCGTGTTTTATTTTTATCATAATTGTCTTTCAAAACATTTTGATTCGATTATTTTGAGATCAAAGCTCACGCAAAACAGGATTGCTGTATGTGCTTGAATCTAACTTACCACTGTGAAACACCAATTCCACAGTAGAACATTATGGACAAGATTGAACCTGTTGTAATGCTTGGCACGGTCCTCTCCCTCCCCCCTCCCCCTCGCCTTTTGACCTCCCTGACATTGAACAGCTGCCACAGACCGCCCAAGTCAGAAGTCAAATAGCGAGCACAGATAGACGCAGCCGAGATCAGGCATCCAAAGACCCCTCCCACTCCCCCCCCCCCCCCATCACCCCACGTGATGAGTTCTCAATGAGCTGCGCCCTCCGCCCCCCGCCTCCCTGGTTTGATTGTCCTGGCTGCGCTACCGTAAGCACGTACGTGGCGACTCGAACGCCCGTAACGCCACGAGTGGGTTGGAAAAGCCAAGAGGTCACGCCAGTTAAGCGGCGGAGGGCGACAAGCTGTGCTGTTGGCTACCGTTTAATTGAATTTGGTGATTGTTCATGCCCATCTACATGCAATGGGATGTTTCAGTCCTGATGTCTGGTCGGTGTACCACGCCAGATATTAGCTGGTACCATTGGTCATCATTCGTACCAGTCTTTCTGGTGGTAAACTGGTCTTCCGGATTCAGCAGGTGTTGAGGTGTGTAATTTGGTGACGATAGTGACCATTCTGGTTGTCCAGTTATATTTGTCCCCAGTTAGTGTCCCAGAGGCCAGAGTGCGGTGGCAGCCATGCTGACGTCATTCGCGGTAAGGTGGCGTCATGTCACCGTTTCGTGGCTATTTCCAAGGAGATCACAATTTATTTCAGTTGAGTCAATATCAAAAGCTCTGCAGTGGCAGCTTTAAACCACTTGTTGTAGATCCCTTTACGTGTCGAATAATGTAAAGTTCTTAAAAATCAAGGTCTTTTCGAAGTATTTATAGGAGTACTGTGGTCCTCAAATTGGTTGGCATGTGGCTAGCCGTTGAGGCGCTGTTCTTAACAATGCGCGATTTGCCCTGCTTTATGCAGGTCTTACCACTTCTTAGAAAAAATATGTGGGTCTTGCAAGAACACGAGTAGCTATAGCTAGGAGTAGAAGGCTGGATAGCTGTTCTACCACGACGCACAACGTTGGAAACATTTCGGAGCTAGCCCGACTGACATCGAAGTGGCCTGCCATATCCATAACCTAGGAAGCTGGAGCTTTTTCACAACTAAGTCATACATTTGGGTTTGTGTGCATGTCGCTTTCAAAATTTTGTCATGCGATGGCTATGTATGCGTCTCGTTATTGTGTTTTAAACTGGACTGCTTACGTAATTGGGTTTTTGCCTGCGGAATGCTCATGTCCTAAATGAACAAAGGGACAAATTTGCGGTTTGCGCTCACCAATCTCATTTTGCGTCTTTTTTAACTTTAAAAAATGTACGGGAATCCGTACCCCAATGACAAGCGGGGAAATGACAGGCGGTTCCCGTCACCCGTAACATAACAACATTACAACGTTGAAAACCCGTCATTGCCTGGACAACAGCCGTTACGCGGTCACGTGGTTACGGACAACTACGCGTCACAGTTGCAACGTGTCATATGTCGCTTCGGGTTGACAGCATGCAATAGTGAGCGGTGATTGACCTTGCTCGCGGTGAGTGATGACAGTCTGATTTGTCGTCGCCGCGACAGTTAACAGCGTACTGGCGAAGGAGAGGGGGGGGGGGGGTTAACATGCCATCTGGGCCACTCGTCAGTTTCTGATGACATAGTACGCTATGCCACAATGGTGCATGAATTCCAACAGCGATTCGTAGAAGAAATTTGGACTGAAGTACCTGCTTTTGCAAGGCTACTTCTTTTTGCAGGCGGCAGTGTCCCAAGGTGTATAAATCAGTATGACTTGACCAATACGTGTAGCCATCAGGCAGGACTCCGGCTGCTTCGCGAGCTGCGCTTCTTTGTCACATCACATGGCAAAGCTCCTGCGATCGTACGGAGGGTGCAGCTAAGTGCGCAGTGGCTCAACGACCTCAAGCGCCTCTTCTGCATACATTAAAAGACGGCGGAGGACATGTTTGAAAACCTTTCGCACTGGCTACTTAGTCCCATCAAGTTAGCGTTCGAGTGTTGTTTATAAATCCTGTCCCACTTCTCAAGTGCAAACAACTGCGCGGTGTAATACTAATTGCGCAACGCTTTCTCCCCTCGGTTTTCACAAAATTGTGTTAATCGATGCGTTGAAAGATTGTGCCAAACAGGCGGCATTAGCGGGCACGCAACTTTTGTTCAAAACAAGAAGCGTGGGAGCGGACAGGTGTACAACACTATAACATTAAGCCGGCAGCAGCATTAAGCGACCAAAATGAGCCGAAAACAACAGATAGAAACCGGTGTGTCTTATAGCGCCGAAAACAAAAGATATAAGACTGGTGTTTCTTATAACGCCGAAAACAAACATGAAACACGCTAAGTGATTCAGAAAAACGAATTAGATTAAATATGTAGGTTTCTTGACAAATCAACCTGCAAACCCACAAACAACAAAAATCGGCATTCAAACCCACAAACAATAAAGATCGGAGCGGCGAGGGCATTGCATCCAGATCAGCTGGGCGTTAATATCGCTCCTTTTTTCTCGGATCACATGGCCGGCTGTCATTCAGGCCCGTGCCGCGCATGACACCACCACCTCAGACCCGACACATCGCTTACGGCTGTCATTCAGGCAGGTGTCGCGCATGACACCACCATCTCAGCCCCGACACATCGCTCACAGTTCATAGTGGCAGGCGCATCGCGCATGTGTCCCGACATTGCGAAGGCGTGGCCAGCGTCCGAGGCACTGAACAAGCTCACAATCGTTTACGATCTATGGAGCAGAAAGTTCATGCGATTTGGTGTCATTTGTTTTCATGCTCGCTGTAGCACGTGGCAGGTAAATATCAGGTTATGTCATTCATTCCAAGCAAGTGCTCAGCTCATCCGCCCCGTTTTCATAAAAAAACACTGACGGTGCTTTCACTGCAGCTGTACGGTGCTCCACCTTTGCATCGTTAAGTTTACTTAAAATATTTCCGTGATTACCATTGCTGTGTTTTATACGACGGGTTTAGCTATTTGCAAAACGCTTGCCAATGCGCGACCCACTCAACTAATGCTGTTGTGATGACTCGCTGGTACTAACACTACTTCGTCTGTAAAGCCCCTACGTGCTCTTCCAAAATGTTATGCTTGAGAACAGCTGCACAACTGGTGTTTCGTGACACCGATGTGGTAGCTTACATCTCATAGCGGGCTGCTCCTTATCCCAATTTGAAATGGTTAGGGATTTTTAACGTAAATATACGTCGCTATTTTCGAAGATAGGAAGTGTTCAGAACCAAAACCTATCTGCCGCACATTGTGAATGTCCAACCCACGTCGGTCAGGTATCAGCGCAGGGAGGGAGGGGGGGGGGGCGCTCATGGGACTTCATCCCCCTCTCCATCATAATCGAGAGCCGTTTTTTACAGTATTAAACATAATTATATAACGCTGTGATCAGGAAACTTATTTTGTATCTAAACCTTGTTGGCCTATATGGGCAGTGACGCGTTGGCCCCAACATCAGTAATTAAGGACCAAAGTCAGGAAATAACCCAGCGAATGTGTACCGTAAGCTCCTGATAGCATTTTGTTCGGTACCGGGGCAAACTAGCTTTAATCGGCTACTCACACCTATCAGTGCTTGTGAGGCCTGTAGTGTGTTACCAGTACGTAAGTACTATGAGTGGCGCTTGGATTCGCTGCTGAAAAGTTAAACTCCCTCCTCGTAGCAAATCCCAGTAGCCTCTTCCGTCGCAAATCCCAGTAGCGTCTTCCGTCGCAAATCCCAGTAGCCTCTTCCGTCGCAAATCCCAGTAGCCTCTTCCGTCGCAAATCCTGACTGCGCCCTTGCCAGGTTTTGCCTGCCTTGCCAATCTTGCCTGCGCCTGTCCACGTAATTTCCGAGCGATCTCGAAGACGTCCTTTCTCATATCAATAAGTTTGCATATCTTTGACGTGCCGTTACGTCAAAAGTAAACTGTCCGATTGCTGATGCGATTGGGCAGCTTACCTCTTCAAAAATTCGTTTCCATGCAAACCTCGCTAAGCGGGCTAAGCTATCTAAATTCCTAACTTTCGGTAACTATACAGTCTGCCGCTGGCTTGCAGAGGGTCATTCCCAAAGGTAATGCCCCATCTCCACCAATGCACAATTCGCGCTGATCGCAACTTTTTGGAGATGTTGCAGCAGCACTTCTCACCACTACACCTTCGGTTATCGTCTTATGTGACCACATTTGATTGCTGCAAGTCTGTGTGTAGCCCATGGGCTGCGCACAGATAAGGCAAGGCTGGGAGGATAAGACCTCCAAAACAGCATACACAGACACGACACGCAGACAACTGCAGTTGTAGGTGGAGCCACGAACTTCCGGCGCAAAACGGCTAGACCGAGTATCCGTGCACCACACAGCCGGCGGCAGCGCCCCGACCCATGAAAGGTCGGAACACCGTTCAAAGCTCGTCCCCACTATCAATGGCAGCGGCCTACACTCCATACCTGTCTCGAGGGTCTTCCACAGAACGGCTGTGTAGTGACATGACCACGCGTTGAACTGACTGAAGGAAAGCAGCCTGACGAGGTCGATGGCAGCCGAGGGCGTGTGCTTCAAAGCCCACCGCCGTGGCGGAGGACGGGCGGGTGGAGGCGGGGGAGTGGATAGACAACAAGGGTGGTTACCACCGCTGAGTCACTGTCTCGGCGTCATGAAGGCAAACAAAATACTTCTGAGTCGCCTGACTATGTGGCTGGCCTTTCCAGCCAGCCACACCGCGTCAGTTCGACGGCGCAGCAGCGTGTGGCACGTTGTTTGAGATAGAGCCCAAGCTCATCTTGATCAGACCGCCGCGCTGTACCAGACGCCCGTAGCGCAGCTCAATATAGGTCCAGTCGCTGACATGCGCCATGGTCGATAACCTATCCGCTATAGTTTTACGGAAGGATTCAGACGGGGATCAGTATCACAAATGAAATTATTGTTCGGACTATCTATCGTCCACCTCTGGGATGTTGGTAACCACGCCCACCAGACAAAGGTGATAGGCCTAACAATCGATCCATCCGTGAGCCCATCCGTTCTAGAATATGGTGAGCTTGAGTGAGATTTGAGTTCCCCCTCCCCCTCCCCCCAAAACCACATTGTTGACGGAATAGATCTGTTGATCAGCCGATGCCCCGACCTACGGCACTGAGCATTCCCACGTTTTTCCCACCCTTTGGTCAGGTCAGACGCCACCTATAAAAGCTCGCTCAGTCCCTTATATCGATTGCGGATGAAACCCAAATTTACGCCTGTGGCACCTATCGTCATTAAAGTGTATTATTTGATGCGCCATATCCGCTGGTCTGTCCTTTCCGAAGCGTGGTGATCTCGGGTAGAGTCAAAACCGCAAATAGCACATCGCAAACAGCTAGACAAACGTGATATCATATCTACTAAGCGACGTTAATGCAATTCGGTATTTGATATCACAGTAGCATCTTGTATCACCGCACGCAAATCACCTCTTCTGCTTGTTAGTGTTAGCGGCGCATTAACGCGCGCAATAAGCATGTATCTAATTTTAGAGTGTAGTAAAGTGATCCGCGATAACTTCGGCATTGCAATTGTTCAAAAATATGCCGTAACTTAAACCGTGACGAGGGATGGATTTCGACGTTTTTAGGTCATGGTACAGATGGTTGATCTCAAGCGTTGTGAAAATCTAGGGCGTGTAAGGCTTGCCCATAATCCGAGATATTGAGCCTCCGAATATTGTTATTGCTCCGCTGTTTCTTTGGGATTTCTTTTCCTATATTATCTCCCGTTTTTAGTGAACTTTAGCCAGATTCATACCTACGATGTCTTAGAAACGGCAGGTGGTCTAAAAAGGCGAAGTCAGCATAAGAACGCTGACGACCTTATAACTGCGGACGCAACACGAACGTAGCGACTGCCCAAAAGGCCATTTCTCCTCAGCTTTTGATGCCCCTGTTTGGAGATGGTGTGAAATTTTAACCGTCGGTGCTTTCCGCAGGTTTTTCGGCAATATTCGAAAATGAAATTAACACCAGAAAGTAACAACCAGTTATACTTTTCTAGGCGTTAATGTCCTGCTGACAGAAAGGTTGCCTACTCGACAGCAAAGCAGTGACGGATCTGTGTTCGTGTAACGTCCCATGGTGCTTCGTAAGCGCCTTACAAGGTGCTTCTGTAAGGCACTTTGTAAAGTAGTTTACGAAGGATCCCAAAGCGGAAAACGATGACCTGCATTGTCCATGGAAATGCAGTATGGAAACAGACTGAATGCATACAGACACATTCAGGCTTAAAGAGGTTGTTTCACAGATTATGGGGCCTTGGTCTGAGAGAGGTACCTTAGACATAATTTCCTGCAGTTTACGGTTATGCCTTTTTGGGTGCTTCAAATACCCTTATTTCTGACATAGACATGCGCGAACTTACGTGGGATTCATCGCGCCGTCTATTTTGAAGTCATCCAGAGATGCATGACGCCATAGAGATGCACAACGCCATAAGACACGTATCACGAATTCCGCCTGCTCATTGGCCATACCGTGTTTGATGTCAAGCAAAATATGATCATCTACTGGTGGTGGACGGTAATGGCATAGTACTGGTACTAGCGTGGTATTTACTGGTACTGGCGTGGTGGACGTCAGCACGTATTACCGCATAGATGGACTGCAGTTGGCATCCAACTATCTTAATACGTTAAGTGCAAGCTCGATCACGAGAACGTTTTGTGACAGATAATGCAGACATTTGGGCAGTCCTACTAGATATGATGGGCATGAAGCTTGGAATCGAATAACTTAAGAAAAGCGCCGCAACCGAGAATGTCTATACAAGTACAACATGCATCCACGGACAAATACATCAGACAGTCACGAGACAGGGCCAAAACACGCGTGCGTCGTGATCGCAGGGTTTATCTTGCACGATGCGATGATTTGGACATCAGCTCGCAGATCCGAGATATCTATGATTATGCTTATGACGTGTCAGCCGAAGGCAATATTTTCAGAACACAGGGTAACTTGTTATACCATGTACGCCATCGCACCCTTGATATGGCCATGATCATTTAGAGCTTGTATACAGTTAGCACCAAATCAGGCCAAATCTCGAAAATTACGTGATATTGGATTTTCATCACGCTGTGTTACGTAGCAAAGTGAGAGAAGCGTGTCAGGGATAAACTCATGGTAATAAATACGCGCTCGGGCGGGGCTCAAATTGCCCCCCATCGATGGCTTTTCCAGAATGGTTTCCGAACGGCGTGGCGTAGCCACGCCAAATTTTGCACAGCTGTAGAAAATTAAGTAACGGATTGTTTGGTATCAATAATTTAGATGTACCTTGTAAATTCGCTTAACTATGGCAGCTCAAAGTCAGACCATGGTTTCAGCGAAGGCAATCTCTAGTGAATCCTTCAATCTGATTCAAGAACGGAGTGTTAGACGAAGCCATACATTTCTGAGATGCTTTCTTGGGCGACACAACAGTTTAATGAGCAAATTACATTGACCTAAGGTCAGGTACAAAGGTCACACCAAAGTCAAAACCAACCTGTAAGTGAGTTCACGTACAGCTTAAGGCATCCTGTGAATTTGGTTTTTCTAGTTCTCTTAGTTCCTGAGATCTCAGACGGGGTTAAATTGACCCCCCCCCCCCCCCCGAGCGAAGGGTATCTAGCCGGCCACCCGGGCGCGTTTTAGGGTAAAGGTCACACCGGGCCAGATTCGGTGAAAACCGCTCAAACCGACATCGAAAAACCTTTCACGATGTGGTAGCACACGATGTGATATATCGCACATGAGAAAGGATGAATGAGGATGGCAAACGTAAGGCACCTAATGTCAAATCATTAGAGCTCATGTCCTGCCACCAAGGACCCTGACTGCCCTGGAAGTGAATATCATCCACTGACGTGCTTCAGCTTCTGACTGTACCCATGAGTAGACTGTCGCCCCCACAGCTTACTTGGGAGAGCGCATGACTTGTCCGTCCATTGTATGCAGACGTGTGGGTTCGCGTCCCAGCAACGGCGCTTTGTAATTCTTCTATGACTGTCAATTGGCAATCGGCCAGGGGCGTCCGGTGGACAGGAAGCGTATATGTCATGGCAACACGTGGCATGTTAAAATATCTGTTAAAATTGTTTTATGAACTGGAAATCGACAATTTACAGATTGACAACATTGACAGATTATGTTAAAACAGCAAAAATGTAGATCACCTGGGTTCACCGAATCTTACAGGTCAACAGCAAGGGTACTCAAAATTGGCCTGACTTAAGTTTGTAGCTCATGTACTGTCCTATTTCCATGGCCCCATGTTGATGCTCTGGCACATGGGCTCTGGTGTAATGCAGCGCACATCGGTCGGTTTCGAGAGAAGGGTGTGGCGGTTTCATGCGTACAACTTCAGTCCCATCCTACAATTCTAAACATGAATGCTGTGGGTTCAAAACTTAATGCTAGAAGGTTTTTTGCTTACGTTTCCACCATGATCTTTGCGAGAAACTTAAAAGTTTTCAGCTGTCGCAGTAGGACAGTGTTCTCCAAATGTGCCGGTTACGGTTATGAACCAGAGCACAGCAATGAAAGCACAGCAATGAACAAGCATTTCGCGACCGTGGCTGACGTTTCAGGCGGATTTGCGATGCATTGCAACCTAGTGCGGAGTTCCTCAGCTTGTTGTCACTGTTGTCAAGGGTTCGTAAAGCGGCGACACCATGACGTGCTGTTGTATGTCCACGACAACGCGTTGTGCCGTTTTCCACGCCGGCAGTCGACGGTTGAAGTTCTTGAGAGCCCACGCGACCAGCGGCTCTCCGCCCGACTAGGCGCAACACCAGAGCAATGCCAGACCATGGCATGGCTCAGCCACAGTCGCGTCGCCGCCTCTCACGCTTCCAGTTGTCCTGTGACAGCCGCCTGGTGCCGACCTCCTCATCAGCTGACGGCGCCACCAACACGTGCACGGGAAACTCGAACCACAACGCTCTATGTGGCGATTATGACGTCATTGGCAGATTCCTCGTCGGATTCCCAGTTTCCAGTACCGGATTGTGCACGGCTGTGAGAGGACGAAGAACGCTATATGGTAAGTAAAGATGCTTACATACCATGGTGTAGCTCTCATCAGATTTGGCTGCAGGTAAATGTCGCACTTTTTACCAACCTCTCGACGCGCTATGAAAACAGGGTGAGTGAGGACCATGCCCGTCCTAGACCAAATGCCGTTTTATTCAACTTGGCTCTAGGCTCGCTGGCACGAATTTATAACATCCCTGATTATATTGTCATGCGTTTTTTATTCAAATTCATCGCAGGACGCACGCCAGGTCTTTCTGCAGGGATGTGCGTCATGTTATTTGTAAACATTTGCCACCACTTGCGTGCATATCACTTGAGGTTTAGTTCCGCCTTCATGCTTGCAGCCAGATATTGATGGGAGCTTGCCTGCCGTAAGACTATGTCAGTCTGGACGCCTCGGTAACATATGACCTGCTGACAAAATTAACGGCGCATATCTAATCCAAGGCCGACTACACTTCTGAGGCCAAAGGTTCTTTCACCCAGCATGCTGCATGCATAATGGCGGGATTAGTTTTACCACGGAGTGTGGTGGCCATATGACCCGGGCAGTCGGCGCGCTCCAAAGCTCAAATCATTATCAGTTTTACCACGGAAAAATCGAGGCACTTCCGTGTCGCCGATCTGATGCAAGGGATGTCCTCCATCTCTCTTCAAGCTCCACCACATTATTTGTCGAACTACGCATGCTCTCTCACAGACCAGTGTGCCGCCTTTGGACTGAAAGGATCTCAATGCACAGAACCCTGCAGTTGCACAATCCTGCGTGGCTATCAAACGTCCAGACATCTACGCGTGACGTACTATGTCACATGTGCTCATCTCTCACATGTGAGAACCCCGGAACCTGCCCCACTACAGATGCTCATCTCTCACATGTGAGAACCCCGGAACCCGCCTCGCCACAGGTGCTCATCTTTCACATGTGAGAACCTCGGAACCCGCCTCGCCGCAGGTGCTCATCTCTCACATGTAAGAACCCCGGAACCCGCCCCACCACAGGTGCTCATCTCTCACAGGCGAGAACCCCGGAACACATCCCGCCACAAGAATCGTCTTTCACGGGCGATAATCCCGGAACGCGCCCCGCCACAGGAGTCGTCTTTCACAGGCGAGAACCCTGGAATACGCCCCGCCACAGTAGTCGTCTTTCACAGGCGAGAATCTCGGAACGCGTCCCGCCACAGGTGCTCATCTCTCACAGGCGAGAAGCCCGTAACGCGCCCCGTCATAGGTGCTCATCTCTTACAGGTGAGAACCCCGGGACGCGCCTCGCCACAGGTGCTCATCTCTCATAAGCGAGAACCCCAGGCGTGTTGTTGCGACGCCAGATTGTTGAAATCTGAGCCTGTTTTCCCCATGCGGAGCCGACTTTGTTTGCCGTAAAAGCAGCATCTCTCACATTAAAAGGATGGGAAGGAAGGAAGGAAGGAAGGGTGTGTCACATTTGCTACGACATCGCGTAGACTTGCAAATTTAACACAGCTGATTGATTCACAATCTGGAAATATCAATGAAATATCGGTATCACGCACAAAATGGTGACGTCATAGCATACCCGTAAGGATGAGTTACATGTTCTGAAATGACATAATCTCTGTAATTATTGATGTAGTTAGTCTCACATGCTCTTCAGGTAGGCTTAAAGCTGTTCATGCGCGAGTCTTCCCCATAACTCAGCTATCAAACTGCTCCGATTCCAACTCGTGGATATGCGGCTCTGGTCCACAGTTAATTCCGACTAAGTTGATCCCGGTGACAACGGCTTATGGTATGAAACGTGTACGGCATAGCAGGATAAGCGTTCAAGATCGGTTTGAATAATAAGCCAAGCAAGCACCCATCGTTCTATTTGCTGAACACATGCCAGAGGTATCAGACAGAAATCAGTTGTTGTTATCTACACCTTTATTCGAGTCGATCTACCTGTGTTTGCAGCCTCTACTTGACCACTCAACTTTGAGATAGACTCACGGCAGTGGTTGCGGAGAGAATGAATTATATGACTGACTGTCTGACTGACGCATGACCAACAAACACCTGACTCAACCAAATTGGCATGGCTCCAGAGTCAGTTATACCCCCACGTGAGGTTACACATACGTCTGGCTGATTATAACAGCGAATGCGTCATTTTGGTAAACGCGGCTTCAGTTATGTCCAAGCCATGCTGCATGATAGGCTCAACGGGCCTATGGCGGCTAAGGACACACCGGCTGCGTAGTCAACTCTCCGCCCGCCGGCTTGCAGTACGATCTCAGGCGCCGGATCCGAGCGTTTTCGTGCGCAGGCGTCTGATTGCACATAGGCGAGCATCCATGCGCGCATCCTCATTGGACTTCCCGGGATAGGCTTCAGTGATTGCAGCGGCGAGTGACGCCGGCGCCTCGCCCAGGAGACCTATTTCGGTCAGCTGCGCACCTTGGCCGGGGCCTTATCTGGTTTCGTCCGGCAAAGATAGTCGGGCAGGTGTGGACGACGACTGAAAGACACGCTGAATGTCTCTCGGCTGGGATCGAGCAGATAGCCCACGGACCGAAAAACGGTAGCTGGCCTCTCCGTGCAGGCTTGGGAACCCCTCTGTGAATGAATTTGTGTAATCGAGATAGGGTGATGTCTTTTTCATGGTGGCCGTTCTGTTGTACTGCACGGACCTTCGCACAAACCGCTGCAGAATGGATAATTTCACTAGGCGTGCGCAAAAACTCCGCATGATGCGGTGAAGTGAGTACCTGGATGTACAGGTGCAGTCATTTTGTGCGAATCTGGTAGCCTGATGCCGGCAGCATTCGAGTAAACACTGCAAGCGGTTCAGTTTTTGACAGATCTGCGCGGCAGTAGACAGGCTGGTGAAAAGCGCGAGGCGCTTTACGGCCTTTGAGCCATTCGTGTCCGATCCGGATGGCAATTAGCGTCTCTGATTTCCGAGATACGCTTCAAAGACGCTATATGTCTCTTCGGCCGAAGGGTAGTTTGCAGTCAAATCTCACACAATAGTGTTGAACTGCGTGTGGGCCCAGTTTACTGTTTCCAGTACTGTTTCGCCCTCCCTGTGCTCCGGTGGGGAGGAACAAAGCTGTTGCCGACAGCTGCCGACTTTCGTCCCCGTTGTATCCGGCCGAACAGCACGACTCCGACGGGGCACAACTGAAGCGGAGAGGTAGCGACACATTATTCGCAGACGTGAGCTCCAACTTCGCATTCTTCTCAATCAGTAGTAGTAACTGGGTTTTAAAGGCGCGTCAACTTCAGTGATTACTTGCGCCCGCTCTTCCGCATCGGTTGCCCTGTCATTTCTTCATGAAGTCAGACCGGATCGGTTGCTTGGTCATCTGCCAGGATGGTGACCAGATACTGGCAGCATCCAGCGTGGCTGGAACGAGAGCCTCATTTTAGAGACTGGATCAACTGGCTGGCCAAACTCAAAACTATAAAAGAGTTGAAACATCTCTTGGTTATCACGCGCTCGGGTGGGGGTCAAATTGACCCCCGAAGGTTTTTCCAGAATGGTTTTCGAACAATGTGGCGTAGCCGCGCAGAATTTTGCATAGCTGTAGACAATTGAATAGCGGATCGTTTGGGGTCAAAAATTGAGATTTACCTAATAAGGTTGCTGACCCATGACAGGTGAAAGTCAGGCCATGGTTTCAGCGAAGTCAGTTTCTAGGGAATCGTTCATTCTGATGCAACAACGGAGTGTTAGACGAATCCAAACATCTCTGAGGCGCTTTCTTAGGCAACACAACAATTGAATGAGCAAATTGCATTGACCCAGGGTGAGGTATAAAGGTCAGACTAAGGTCAAAACCAACCTGTTTTATTACCCCAGGACTTGCTGTAGGGATGGTCGCTGGTACTCATTTTGAATTCATTGATAGCAGAAACCGCATTCTAGGGCTCCATAGACTTCTTATAGGTCAGAATAGGTCATTGACCTAAAACGATCCAGGTCAGCGTTTATTTTTTAGGAACATACCGTCTAGCGTAATCTTTGCCGCTTACTCAAATGTGAAACTCAGAGCAGTCTTGTATGATTTTGGTCACCATGACCTGTAAAAGGTCAAACAAGGTCAATGACCTTAAGTGAGAGCGTGATCTTTTGCTTAGAAACGGCTATCTAGGTTCTGGTGGCATTTAAGAGATCAACCTGGACGTTGACCTTGTTTGACCTTTTTAACCCGAAGGTCATAACCTATGAATCTCAAATTTTGACCTAAATGATTTTACGTACAGGTCAACATACCTTGTGCATTTGGTGTCCCTAACTTTATTGGTTCCCGAGATCTCAGGGGCGGGGGTTCAGACTGACCCCACCCACCCGGGCGAAGGGTATTCAGCCGGTCACCTGGGCGCGTGTTAAATTGCGGTGCATTCTACGCACACGCAACAGTTGTACTGAGATAATTTCGACCGTGGCCCTGGCTAAGTTCTTTGTATCAACATTGCCTTCAAACCTGGCCTGATGTGGAACGATTCCATCTTTAACAGCCGCATATAGGGGCAAAACGCTACTGTTAACGCTTGTCCTCATATGCGTATTTAGATCATCAGCCAAGACAGCTGAAAATGCTGTGAAACATGAACCTTCGATTTTTAGTTTTTTTAAACGTCGTCGTTAGACACTTGAGGGCGAGTCAAGTAAATGTCGTCACAAAGAAGCTTACTACAAATATTTGGAGCTTCTTGCCACCGCTGGTAATGCATTTCTTTAATAAAACAACGCTGCGGTCCAATAATCGACATTGACAAGTACACATTGACATATCATTCGAGGAAATGTTGCATGCAGTTTAGTTTCTAACATCTCGGGGCTGAAGCGACTGGCTGTATGTATCAATGTCTGCATATACCGGACACCGGCGGCCAATGGTGTCGTTTCCGACCTGCGGAAAGCGTCGAATCATGCCACCAGCTTCGTCAACATGCGGGTCGTCGACAGTGGGTCCGCCAACCCACTGGAGGGGAGGACATTCTGGACCCAGCACTGTCCTGACACACACCGTCACAGGCGAACGTGTAAGAGAGCCTTCTGAACTCAGATCACGAAGAGACCATCGCCACCCTCAGTGTGCTGGTTAACAGTCGGCCTCAGGTCAATCGGCGCACTGCGTTTGGCTTTAAGAGCGCTGGCATCAACGGTCTGTGCTGGAGTCCCTCTCTGACCCTGTGGGGTCTGCTGGCTGAAGTCTGGGTTGACCAAGTAGTGGACACTAAAGCTGGTGCGCTTTGGATTTTGAATATCCGCACTCTCACCACACCCAAATTTGACAGCCCGCAATCGGCTCGCAAGGTAGGCGTCCCCCAAACAGCCCGCATGGACCCGCCAGCCTCATCTTTCAATCCAGGTACACGTACCCAACCTTACAATATTATTACTGTCAAAACAAGGAGCTTTGAGAAACCTTAATGCCTGTTCATCTTTTTTCGTGGTCTTTAAGAACTTGCACTGAATGAACACTGAAGTTACACTGAAAGAACTTACACTAAACTTACACTTACACCTAACTTAACTGTTCAATTTTATTCGTTTTGAGATCTGAAACCGTGACTCATTTTGAAAAGGCCACTGACGAACCAACACATGCCATTCCTTTGGTCTCAGGTATAAATTCTCTTTGTCCAAGACAAAATATCTTGATTTTTCACCGGACTCTTTAGAAGGAATCAGTGATCCAGCCCTTGAAAGCCAGGAAATCAAACAACTCTGGTTAGCATTAAAATTCAAGCACTAATACTGATGTGAGATGTACGTGGGAGTATATGACGACTACAAACCTAACTATGCTGTGAGTAGCCACACCTTAGGTCAACAAACTCGGCCCATTCAAAGCACAAATATTGTTGGTACTTAAAGAGGAGCCAAGTGGTCAGTTTCACAAAGAAACACTGGCATATGCAAAGAAAAATGGATGCCTTCACACATGAGCACATTTTATGTGCGATCGGTTTAGCAATATTGTGTCGGGTCTGGACGGGGCGGCCTATTCCCGCACCATACTGGTCGATCGAGTGCAGCACATGCTTCTTATTTGGTTTCTTACTCGGCCATTCTCCGGGCAAGCAGCTTCTCTCTCTTCTGACGGCCTCCTGCTTCATTTCAAAATTATATGCCTAGCATCACGAGAGGTGCAGCACGGCTTTGAGACTCCAAGGTACTCTTTCTGAGAAACATCCTCCAAGGTAAACTAGACTCTCAAATCTTGCTCAGCTGTTTCTCCTCGCTTGTGCCACCTGGATCTACCCGCACACAAATTATGTTCGGCGCACCTCGCGCTCGTGTGCAGACTAAACAGTACTGTTTGCTTGGCACACTGTCGAGCGTTGTGAACATTTTTCACCTAATAACGCTAGCACGGTTATCTTCCATGACAGTTTTGGCATTTTTAGAGTTCACGTGATCAAGCATGTTGTAACTACGTAGCATCTTCAATTAGCTTTCCGACAGGTCATCTATTAGCTATGTCCATGCTGCTCACTGTGCTGTATCTGCTATATTTTGGTTATCGCTGTTAGCGATGCAAGAAAGCAAACATTTACACAATGCCAATGTAAAGATTGGTATTGACAGGCTACATAAAGCGTGCAGGTATGTGTTGGTATATTGCTATGTATGCGTCGGCAGTCACGCGCCTGATGAAGGAACTTTCTGGCGTGGCACTGCCCATCCCCACTTTTCGTGGGAGTTCAAAAAACACGCTAGTGGCGTATGGACATAATTGACCGGAATATTGGGTCTGTTCCTCCCATTTGAGTGGGCACCAGTGTTCTAAAATCCGTTTTTAGTAGCGTGTGTGGATGTAAAAAAAACCTGACAGGATTGCGATATCTGATATTAAAGTGGGCATTAAGAAAACAACAACTTTACCGCTGAATGGTAGCATGTAGACAGGACGCCAAAGTGACGTCCGTACTTCAATTGGTGGTCACTGGGTGATCAGCATGTAGTCAATAATAAAATAGCTGAAAAGGTTCTTTCTTCAAAAACATGTTTTACATAAATTAAGGAGATGCTGAATAATCGGCTCTCCCTCGACATATCTTTTCTACAAGCAAAGATTTAGATGCATGCTAATGTCAAAAATTCCAAATTCCAAATCCCAATTCAAATCAACGCCCAGATGATAAGCGCATCGCTGCCTTCGGTCATGTATCTAGGTCAGAGCCATGAATATCTTAAGATTTGAGCTCTGCTCTGTAAAAAGTAATTATCAACGGACTTGCGTGGCTATTAAAGTTGCCTGCAATTCACTACTTGTAGGTCGCCACAAGGAGTTACGTTTGCTTTTCGCTAGGGACCCTATGTCGGGGCAAAACCAGACTGGCACACGAAAGAGACAATCTATACCAATGCATGATATTGCCGACATATCAGTCACACTTTCTCTGAATACAAACAGGACAAACTCCCAAGACTCCCAAAGCTCCCTGTAAATGTTCTGGAGAGTTTGTAGACGTCTCTCTCTCTCTCTCTCTCTCTCTCTCTCTCTCTCATCTCTCTCTCTCTCCTCTCTCTCTCTCTCTCTCTCTCTCTCTCTCTCTCTTGAGCACAGTTTTGTGATTATCATATAAACGGCTCTGCCATGTTAATAGGAACATCAGCAGCTTCGGTCGATTTATACTACAGCAGTGCCCATATGGCCAACATCAAATTTTCAACAAAATGCCGGGTAACATGGCAGCCTGGTCCCTTTACCCTGAAAAGGAGCGTTTTGGGGTGTCCCAGAATGCACCATCAATAAGAACGTTTCGGATTATCCCAACATTATTTTGTCGCAGCGAGAATATGGTCTTCTAATTAACTTAACATCCTGCATTTGATATGTTGCTGAAATCAAAGCGTGTGCTGCTACACAAAAACATTGTTGTACATACGACAGTCACATTTTTGAAACATGTGTTTGGGGAGAACTGCGTAGTGAGAAATGATAAAATGTACTCAAAAATGCGTTTACAGATTGGTTTTAGTCTCCATGCTTCTGTGTTGAACAAAACATTCCTGAGGCACATGGTTCTGACATTGAAGCTTGATGGTACAGTGCATTATTGTTATGTTCTTTCCATTGTTTCTGCACTCTGCTAATTGTTTGTCTTTTTGACACAATGTCGGTTGCAAAGCTGACACAGAAACGTGGTGGGTTGCTCAGTGTCCTGACAAGAGCTCGTAGAAGAGCTTCCGTGGTGATCGACATTAGAGGTAGTAGGACGCAGCTAATTTCCAACAGTTCTGAACTTGATCACACTTTAGAAAAGTTGGAAGAGCTTAATGATGAGCTTATTGCCGCGCTCACTTCAGAGGCAAACAAAGCTCAAACTAAGCAGCACTTTGAAGATGCAGAGAAGCAGCACGGAGAGGCTGTAGGTGGCTTTGAAACCTACCTGACAGACAGGAAGAATGATCGTTCGTCAGTTGCATCGCATAAGCTATCTCAAGCGTCTGTAAAGTCATCAGCCTCCCGAGAAGCTGACATACAATTCAGAGTGTAGCAGCTAGAGACAGCTCAGCTGGAGCGTCGACTAGTCCAAGAAAGAAAGGAACAAGACATGCAGAGGCGGTGCAAGTTGCAAGAAGCGAAAGACGCCCAAGCCGCAGCTGAGCTACGCGCACAGCTTACTAAAGCTGCTAAAGATCAACTGAGCTGGGACAGGAAGGACGACTTCACTGGGGAACTTGTTGATCGGGAAGCCCAAGGGGTTTCCCGATCAGCCTGATCTAGGTGAGCAAACGAGGGGTTCGAACAGACCTCAGCTTCTGACGTCCGTTGGTGCTTCAGTGCCTGTTGATCGGTGGACCCAAGGGGCCCACCTTGACCTGCATCCAGACCGCCCAACTCTGACCAGTGTTCTACCACCTAGCCCAGTTGGTAGCTCATTACATGTGAGCAGGGAGCCCGGAGGGGACTCCCTTGCGCGTCCACGTTCCATCACAGCATCCATCGTCTGTCCTTGCCCAAGTTTATTGGGGAACCAGCAGAGTGGCCAAAGTGGTTTGCTCTGTACAAAACACTTGTTCACGATCGAGCCCCCCTTAACTTGACTGAAAAGATGGCACACCTGCAAGCTGCAGTGTCGGGTCTTGGACAGCATACCATGAGTGGTATGTAGTATGATGGTAAATTTGTATGATGATGCCCTGATGGCACTGGAGGACTGTTTCGGACGCCCGGAGGATGCATGCCAACCTGCGAGACATATTCGTCTGTCCCACACCAGCCTATCTCGATCCAGTAGGGCTTGAACGTTTGCATCCCGCTGTCCCCTTCACTGGGAAGGCGTTCATATTGTCCAAGGTACAGAATGTCCAAAGGTACAGAATGTCCATTGTACAGAATGTCCAAGGTACAGAATGTCCAAAGTTCATAATGTCCAAGGGACGCAATGCCTAAGATGAGAAATAACTTCCAAAGTGGCGCAGAGTGGAAGGGGCCCGTTTCATAATACCCAATGTACAGAATGCCCAAGGTACAGAATGTCCAAAGTACAGAATGTCCTGTATACGTATTGTCCAAGGTACAGAATGTCCAAAGACCAAAGCTTACAAACTAGTTCCTACAGCGGCCGCCAGGGTATGAATAATTGCCCTTATCGGCAGGCAGCGCTGCCCCGCCCAGCGTCGGCCGCGCGCATACAGTCCACGCCAGTGCGAACACTACAAGCATGCGGTGGGGGGGTCGCATGGCAACGGATTCATTTCCCACGCCGGTGCAGAGATGGTGTCGGATGCTGTTGGTCAGCGAGGCCGCGCTCGACTTGCAAGTGATCGTTGGGTACGAGACGAGTACCGTGGAGTGGGGCGCTGGACATGCGCGGAGCTGCTGTGAAAGCGTCGCAGCGTTGCCCTTAGCCGGCGTGGAACTTGTTCTGTCTGACCGGAGGCGTGTTCGCTGTTTGGTCACAGCTGTGTGCAACTAGAACCTCTGGTTGCAACTGCTGTTTATTTTTAGCTATCGGTGGCACGTTTTCACCACATTTAGCCTACAGCGTCCAAAGGAGTAAACCTTGCAAGAAAGGGGAAAGTATGGGTATCAATAATGTATGCTTCCTATCGGGTTAATAGCCTGTTTCTGATCATTTATCACTGGGATCTAGGTCAAAGGTGTAACATATTACAAAGCACGCTACAATACAAATCATAGGGTATGGTTCAATGAATAGCCATTTGTGGTCAAGACACTGCACATGATACCATTTAGAACCATTGGCTGGCGCATCAACAGATTGGTGGACACTTTTCATTGATGTGGATTCCCCACATCATTTGATTGGGTCTGTCAGGGGCGGCGCCAGGAGATATAAGTTGAGGAAAGGCTTTTCCAGAGGACTTCCTGAACAACATAGGGTCTCCTTTCATAGGGGGGGGGGGGGCTTCCAGGCCTGGTCCTTTTGAAGCGGGCACCGAGGTATGTGACATGTGAGTCCTCATTGAACTGGATCATGCATCGACATTCATGTAAATCAATGCCGACAAGAAAAATCCAGAATAGGGGATTGCGTAAATGTCAAGCCGCGTTGAAGTCTAGTTTCAGTGCGTAGACGTGACACCGATCAAGTCGTGAACTAGTGTCCCTGAATTGGGGGGCCAAACGCATAAAAATACGTCCAAATTGTCAAAACGTGGCTGTTGTCCTCTACGGCTGTTCATTCACTCCCCCGAGCCAGTAACTCATAAAGCAACGAAGCAATTTCGCCGTTGACAAAGCAGCAACGGTGAGCTTGTCTCCCGAGCTGGGAAAGATGAGGGTCAGAAAAACCATGTTCAGAAGGCTCAATGCCAGGAAGATCTATACGTGGAATACCCGCACTCGGATTGCTCACGCTCAGCAGACTTCGGAAGAACCATCTACTCCCCCCGATGAGACTCTAAAAGGAAATGGGGCAAATAGCGAATGTGGAGCGCTGAGGGCGAATAACGGGGGGACTCAAACCTACCTACAGCGTCACATGTGGGCTGGGCAGCATGCATTAACTGATTGAGCTATGGCTACTAAAAGTCCCACCAGTCCAACAGGAGGCACTGATTAACAAGTCACGAGATCCCGCCGGGCTGAGAGGCGGCTGTGCTTAGTTTCACGTATCAAAGCAGTTAGTCTGTAAAATGGGCGGAATCTGAGGACAACTTCGGGTTTTTAGATATGCTCGCCCCGCAAGGGAAGTCGCTGACACCGCCTCCGTTCATCACGTGAGAGCAAACCCAGAAATCTGTCACTTGTTAAAAGAAAAAGGCAACGCTTACACGTGTGCTAACCGCTGATGTTTAAAACAGTACCGTAACACACACACGCGTGCACACACACACGCACGCACGCACGCATGCAAGCACGCACGCGCGCGCGCACGCGCGATTTTTTCTCACAATTATGAAATCTATGCCAAAACACAGCTACGTCAGTATACCGGGAGACCCGTGGCTACGCCAAGATTCTGTGCCAATATGTCCAAAATATTATGACAAACCAACAGTTCCAGGTGGTACACGTGGTATCCTGTGAGTAAGTTAACGCATAACGCGCAACTCAAAAGACCTGTGAATGATCGCAACTGTTGCAAATCTGTGCAGATCCTGACAAGAAAAAGTATTAAAATAATCAAGCATGCAAGCTTCTATATCCTAATGTTATGCACACGGCACTATGAAAAGGCTCGCACTAGACATCAGTGGCTAGGCCGGAAGGTTTCGATAGACTGCATCACGGATCAGAAAGCAATTCGCTACAGAAAATCAGTGTCAAAACCAATCAGTAGACAATTATTGCTGAACGTACCTTACCTGAACAGCAACGCTAACAATTAGTATTTCATGATGGTGCTTGCAAGTTTATGCTCTGTCAACGTTCACCGACACGCAGCGATTCTTATATCCTTGGGCCGCATTGTCTTATGCCGTTGCTGAAATGTACATCTAAAAGTTTAAGTATGTTATTATGTGTGCCATTGGTGCATGTATGTCGACTACTTCCTCCCCTTACTGTGAGCGTACGCGCTCCGTAGATAGGTGTCCTCAGGTGTTCATTAAACAAGCCTGGGTGCCACGCATTATTCTTCTCACATACAATTTCACTGGAAAAAGGGTACAAGGCATTTTGTGTACATCCTGTGCGTACAGAACCATACACCATATATTGTGCATTCTGCTCTATTCTGTGCATTTTACTTACGGTCCATTGAGACCATCGGTGTAGGAGCGGGGGCCAGGGGACCATGGACACACCGCTTTTCAAGGTGGGGGGCTTGCAATGTTAACTGCCCCCCCCCCCCTCCACTTTCAGATTAAGGTTGCATATGGCCTACTTTTGCACTACATATAACATGCATGCCGATTTACCTAGTTCACCGGACATTGCCCTTAAGATGCGTCATCTTTTTCGTTTGCTCATTGGCCACCGCTTAGTGTTACAATCGCAAGGCCAACGCCGCACGGAACGGAGACTGCAACGCCGGGCGTCGGGGCTGCTGTTGCTAGGGCTTGGGAGCGCGCATGTTCAAGACCATATTACGTAGTTTTCTTACCAGTAATCAGTTAGGACAGGATCTTGAGAATATCAAGATGAACATGGGTTAGCCATGTTGATACAAATTAGGAATCCCATTTCATCCATAATCTACCATCAGGGAGAACTCAATATATCTGAAGAACACAGAAAAACACGGAACTAGAGTCTATGTGACAAGTATTGGATTATCTGTTGTGATCAGGGATGTTGTTGCGTCAATGAGGGTTCCTGTGCTGATCCGGGGCTAACTGCGCGTATCAGGAGTCCTCCCGTGTCAGGGATAGGAACAATGTGGCATGACATATCCTTATGATGGCCTCCGCATCGACCAGGCGATCCCACCCCGTGTCGCCAGAAGACATTTTGTGATGGAACGGAATGGCCCTTCAGCCCTTGACCGGAAACGGTAATGTATCTCTGGTGTTCTACTCATGAGGCCCTTATTCGAAAGGAAATAAGGAGTCTCGTTATTGTTGAGTGGACTGGGGTCTCATTATTGTTGAATAGGATAGGTCTAAAAAAGGTTAAAAACGAGCAAGTTCATGCCATGTTTGCCTGAGAACGTTCATTTTTTCAGAATGTCCTAGTGAAGCAACTTACATCAAAGGCCTTGAGCGTACCTGCCCGCAACCGCGAGAGCAAGGACAAGGATGGTCTGGGTTGTAGCTTCCGTAAAACCAAAAAGTTTCGGCCACTGCAAGTGCCACCAGATGGCGGGCGCCATGTTAATCTGTCTTCTGGATGGATAAATACTTGCAAAAACACAAAAAATAGAGATCCTACGTTCACTCTTCCAGCTCAATCACCAGATTCCAGCCCCACTTCACGGTGCTTTAAGGGCAAATCCGTTCATTTCATCAATCAAAAAATTGTACACGTGAAATATGCGCTCAATACTTTTACTACACTTACAATATTTTAGAATACTTTTTCAGGAGCGTCGTCATTTTCGTCCACCCGTTGGCCAAAGCTTAGTATCAGCTGCTAGGCCGACGTTGCGCAGCCTATGGAGGCTGCAACGCTTGGCGTCGAGGCTTGTGTTCCTAAGATTTTGGAGTGCGCATGCTCAAAATTACGTCACATAACTTGCATGAATAGTCGATTTAAATGTTAAAAGGTAATCATTTCAGAAGCGTCATCCTTTTCGTCCACCGGTGGGCCATGGTTAAAAGTTAGCTACTGGGCTAACGCTCCGCAGATCATGAAGGATGCAACGCCTGGTGCTGAGGTTTTTGTTGCTAAGATTTGCGAGCGCGCATGTTAAAAAGGCATGTTAAATAAATTGCATCACCAATAGATTCTGACTGAATGGTGAATATTTCCAGACAAACATGGCCTGGCCATGTTAATACACATTGTTGACCCTTCGATCTGCAAATTTTCATCTTCAAATTTGGATCAAACACATCGATCTACAATCTACCTTCGCAATGTCCTAACTGTCTGTAGAACCAAGCTGAAAATTCTGACAAGGCTTCTGAATTCTATCGGCTTAGAAAGAGTCAGCTAAACCATTGTAAATTAAGAGCGCCGGTGATTTATTCCATGCAGTCGTGCAACGGTTCATTTCTGCAGTTTATTGACCTCAAAATACAAACATAACTCAGCTCGCGGTAGTTCCTGGTTTCTGTGCGGGTTACGAGATAAAAACAACAATAAAATGAAGAAAACCGTGTCCCTTGTTAACCAGCAAGCTACATCCGGGGATTTTGGGGGGATCACCATAAGATGGGCTTTTGTCAACCACGTGTTTCCCCTTGGCAACGCTCTGGCTGCGCCCCTGCCTACACACGAAAGCAGATCAAGTCGCGTACGACGTATGATGGACAATGAAGTGTCCGTTGGGCCAATCCATACCTAAGGCAGACAGCTTCCCGGAGGCTATTTTTCTGCGATGATGTGGTACAAGGGAAGATAATTCGGAAAAAATGCTGTTGCAGGTGTCCATCAGATGTTTCATACACCATGTAGTAGTAGCGCTGATCCAAAAGTATGCAACAAAGTAGCCATACGATCAGCTCTCAGTCAGTCATGCGGGAGACATCCGGACCAGGGTAGTGACCACCGACGGCGGACAGGAGCAGGGCCCAGATAAGGAACATATGACAGATGGGCCTTATTATGTGACTTGGTTCTGAAAAGCAGTGTGAGCCATCGATCCACTTTCAAAATTCTCACCAGCCTATGTCTAGGCCGTATTTTGGCATTTACACTGTGGAGGCAGATGCCTCCTCAATGACCCAAAATGCCTACCCGCTCGTGCAATTTCGCTTCCCCAGGGGGGACAATGTTACAATGGACGAATAATCTCGGGAAGCTGGATAGCCTTATTGGCTAAATGACAGGTGAGTCGAATAGGCAAGATTGTGCACCAGTGAGAAACAGCTCTAGATGCATATCTAGCATAGCAGCCATGACATTTGAATAGAGCGACAACAACCTCCATCTCTACCTCCTCCCGCCGGTCATCGGACTCGCTTTCCAGAAAAAGTTCCTGAAGTACACCCTGAGCTTGGCCCTCCACCTTTTAAAACATTCCTACGTCTTTGACTGAGGCATATATGATAAGTTTGATGAAGTTTTTATGGCAGTCATTTTTCTATCGATTTTGGCAAAGAAGCCTGGCATGAGCTGGTTCCATGAACCAAAACGAGCAAGTGTCATCGGCGTGTCGCATGTGCGATCATGGTCTTATATGTCATATAACTGGAAGAAAATATGAATCCAGACATAGCATAGATAATAAAGTCTAGCAGGATGATAGTTCAGATACTATCACTACACGAGAAAACAACAAACGTGACAAAGAATGCAACAATTTGTAAGAATTTTCCGTTTACAGAATGAACAGGGTCGGTATAGTTAGCATAATCGAGGAAAACCTGATAGCATATTATTCTTCGGTATCGCACTAATTGAGTGCTTCCTAACTCTTTCCAAGAACCATCTCACAGGTTTGACGGTAGCCTGGTGCTCTTCGCAAACCCAGTGCACAACTTGAACCTATAGCTATAGGTAATAGCCGTGCTCCACCCCTAGCTATAGTATTTGTTTTCATTCATCTCTCTTTCGAAATGAGGCTTAAATCAAAGTTGTACATCAGATATAATGACGAAATTTGTTCCATCGGAGGCTAGGAGACCGACTAGTAAGATTTATTTGCTAACATGCGAAACGCTACCCCAACATGTCTGTCACACCGGCACAGAGCGCTCAACAAAGTTTATTGCTTCCTCGACACCTTATTTGTAATACCGCTAGATAGGACCTAAAACCACAGCAATACGCTTCAAGCCCACGGCGCCCCGATTATACTACACTTCGCGTCGGCACGCCCATGACTAAACAACAAGCAGCCATGAAATCTCAAATATTAAGAGCGTTGCGCGTTTCTTCTGGCCTTTGGTCGTGTGACCATAATGTGTTTGAAATTGAATAAAATGGGAAGTGCTCCTCGTTTCCATGACAATACATACTCGTAAAAACTAGTGTCCAGTGCCGCTTGTATTGCGCCTTCTCGACGTAATTCCTCATCACGTCCAAAAAGAAGCCGTAAAAAGGTGAAATAAACGTATTCTTCATATGTGGAGCACGTCTTCATAGATGACGTAATGTGAGAACAGGGATATACCGCGCTACCACTGCATAGCGGAATGGCTGCAAACAGGGGAGGGTCCAGTATGTTGTGAAGGGGGGGGGGGAGCACGCAACATCGTAGTGCCCCCTAGAGTTTGGGCCCCTCCGAAAAAATTATGCGATTAAATTTTAAGATAAAAAGGATGTGTACATTACATCCCTAGCTTTTTAGCCACAGCAGTGCTGGCTTTTAGCCGGGTTTTTTTTTTGCTCTTTTTAGCCCTCGTTTTCTAAGGGCTGCGCAGCATAACATGGGTTCCAATACTTAAATTATTTATTATATGTACAAATGTGCATGTATATACATATATATATATATATATATATATATATATGCATCCATATATTTTATACGTATATATGTAATGGTAAATACGGGACCCCACACAAACAATATGCGCAAACTTACGGTATCATGACTAGCAGTCCTCATCCTAAAATTTCATTCTAGTTGACCGCTCCAGGAAATCCTAGTGTTCCATTGGGGGTAAAAGTTTCTCATGTATGCGCCAAAGGATTGAAAATAAAATGAAAAAGGGGGAAGACATCAAATCTCCAGGAACTTAAGTACAGAGACAGTTCAGGTGGGACAATTGAAGCGTAAGATTTCAGGCCGGTTCATTGGACACCTCAGTGGCGCACGTATACAGAAGGTGCGCACATTGTTGCGAGGAAAACATGACATGTAAACACGTTAAGTATACCCAATGCCGATTTAAGTAATCTCATCGCGTGCGCAGTTTGATAGATGCAGCATCGCACAAGAAACAATAGATGTAAAAAGACATTTTAACGGCAGGAGACAAATATTCATATATTTAAATTGTTGCGCGCAATCGTCAACTTTGTTCGAGGCAAGTAAGCATGCATCATCTTGGGACGTCACATGAGCACTTTTCATGTGAAGCACATCTAGAAATGGCACTTTAGTCATTGTCTTGAACATCTTGACCTAATTATTGGTACTGGTCATCTATTACTTCAAATTTAACCGTCTGTGCTTCGATCAGCTTTCTGGATGTGCTGGATATGGGGTCTTTCTATAATACCTTATTAAAGAATATTCCCCTTCATTCAACGATATTTACTACTGACCACGAAACATTTTTTGATGTTATCTTACTATCGCTGAAAACCCATCCCATAGTAACCGCAATGCTGGTGTTTAATGCCGAAAATGGTTATTAACTTGAACTTGTTTGTTATTTTTTGAACTTGTTTGAATTACATAACCCGAACTTATGATGTCTGCATTACACTGACAATCGAGCAGTCAAGGTCGGCATCCAGAATTCCCCACTGCTGGTGTCGATTTCGACAATTATGTTTTCGGGCATAGCGTGGCTATAATTCATTGTCATATTCCGCCTGCTTTCAATGTTTTTTGGCAAACCAAAATGCAGGCAAACCTTACCGGGCTCAACTTTGACAATCAGCGACTAATGCTCGGCGCGGCGCCTCCAGCCGGCTTCATTGCGTCGTGGAGCGGACATGGACATGTTACTGAGCTACTAATTCGGCCGGCCAGCCTCACGCGCGTGGTTTTCGTAATGGTATCCACTGTATGCGCGCGGCCGGCGCTGGGCGGGGCAACGCTGCCTGCCTGTACCTTAGACATTCTGTACATTGGGCATTATGAAACGGGCCCCTTCCACCCTGCGCCATTTTGGAGGTTATTTTTCATCTTGGACATTGTGTACCTTGGACATTATGAACTTTGGACATTCTGTACCTTGGACATTCTGTACTTTGGACATTCTGTACCTTTGAATATTCTGTCCCTTTGCCAATCGAATACGGACCCTTCCACTGCGCAATCACCTTTTTTTTAATTTGGGTTGCCATGGTGATCTCCGTAGCCACGAAAACCTTAGACGTGTGGCGGAGAAGCTTCCATCAGAATTGAAGCGAATCCGGGGGGATTGCATTTTTGACTTGGATAGGCCTAGTCGAATCCATTTTGATACCTGGTTGCGTGAACAGGTGAGGGTAGCCCTCAACTACGTGGCCGTGCCTCCGGAGTCAAATAAGAAGGCAGAGAAGAAGCCAATGAGACACGTGTAGCGGTGGCAGAGCGAAAAGGAGGCAGTCGAGCGAACTGCTTTGGTCACGGACGCCATGACCGCTGGCAGAATCTGTGTGAACTGCAACGGACAACATGAAGTAAGCGTGTGTCCTGCCTTTCTGCGGATGACGGTCGATGATGGAGTTTATTCAAGTCTTACGTGTTCTGTCTGTCCAGACCAGACACGAGCGCTGCGAGACGGCAACTGTATTAACCCGCGAGGCGGGCGGGCGGCGCCGACCCCGGCGGGCGCCGCCCCAGGCAGTACACCGCCGGTCGGGGCAGCGGCGTACCAAGGTGCAGCAGCACTGGCGGCGCGAGCAGCGGCAGCCTCAGGCTCATGCCAGTAACATCATGATGCATCTCCCCCTTGAGCAAATGCAAATAAATGTTAATACGCTTGCGAAACGAAATTACTGGCGACAGACTGCTGCTTCCCTGCTGCTTCCCTGCTGCTTCCCTGCTGCTTCTCTGCTGCTTCCCTGCTGCTTCCCTGCTGCTGTTCTGCTGATTCTCAGGCTGCTGCTTCCCTTTTGTTTCTCAGACTGCCTCTTCTCTGCTGCTGTTCTGCTGCTTCCCATCTGCTTTCCTGCTGCTTCTCTGCTGCTTCTCTTTGATGCCTCTCAGAAAACGCGGCCACTGCGTGTTTTACGCGGACTGAAACTAAGCAGTGGCGTTGGGTCTTGTGTCTGGGGCACTTGCGCGTTGCAGGGCTGGGCCGCAGCTTCTGTCAGCGGCGGCAGCGACGGCGGCGGCGCCGCTGTCGACGCGGGCGACGGCACAGCTGGTGGTGGCCGTGGCACCACCGATCGTGGTGCAGGCGCCGGTTCGCGCGGCTGCGGTTGCAGCAGCGCCGGTGGCGCCACCTCAGCATGACGGCCAGAGAAGAGGTCTGGAGCGGGCACCCTGTGTGCAGAACGGTCAGCACGCCGTGTGGAACCATGCTGTGTCAAGACCTGAAACGGAGGGATCTGCATCAGATGACGTCGGTTGCGCCGATAGCGAGCACCCTTAAGCTCCACAAGGTAGCTGCGTCTAGAGAGCTTCTCTATGACGGTGGCGGGCTCGGACCAGCTTGCCTTCTTCTCCGTCTTGACCCCAACATGATCCCCGGGCTCTAGCTGCTGAAGATCGCGGGCACCGCGTCTCCGGTTGAAGCACGTCTCCAGCTTCTTCTTCCTCTGCCGATCTTGGAGTTTGGCATGCTGCCATGTCGCTTCTCCGGTTGGCTGAGCGATGGGGAGACGAGATTGAGGTTCGCGCCCCATCAGGAGACGGGCTGGGGAGTATCCGGTTGCTTCCACAGGCGTCGTGCGGTAGTTGAGGAGGGCGAGGTGAGTGTCCCTCTGGCGAAGTATCCACTTGGTGGTTCTCACGGCTCGTTCAGCTGCTCCGTTGGAAGACGGCGTGTGCGGGTCTGTGATACGGTTTGTGAAGCCGTAAGACGCTGTAAAGTTGGCGAACGAGCTTGAAGTGAACTGCGTTCCTCCGTCTGTTGTCACGAGGTCTAGTATCCCCAAGCGGGAAAACAGGCGCTTCAGACGCTCGATGACTGCGCTGCTGGTGAGACTCGGGAGGCGTTGTATCTCCAGATACCTGCTGAAGAAGTCCACCGTGACGAGCCAGTTGCAGTTGTTGAGGTGGAAGACGTCTGCTGCAACGTGCGTCCACGGTGTTGATGGCGTTGGGGTTGTCACCAGTGGCTCAGCGTGCTGGGCTGGCGCGTTCACCTGACAGAACGAACAGCTCTCGAGATGACGCTTCAGGTCGATGCTGAGTTGAGGCCACCAGATCGATACTGCTGCCTTATGGCGACACTTGTTTAGACCGAAGTGTCCGTCACCATGTAGTCGAGTGAGCATTTCATCTCGCAGACTCGGAGGGATGACGATGCGTCGCCCGTGCATCAGCAGTGTACCACACGTTAGGTACAGAACGCTCATCTCTCCCCGAGAGGCGAAGTAGTCCAGCAGGTCGGGATGCTTCGCTCCCTCCCTCCAGCCAGAGAGTCTGCTGAACTACGCGCTGTAGGGGTTCGTCTGCTTGCTGCGCCTTGCTGATCTCCACCAGACGCTGCGGTGTGGCGGGAAGATCGCTGAAGATTTTCTCGCAGAATCCATGTATGTCTTCTTGAAGCACAGCACTGATTTCATCCTGCTTCTGGAGCGGGTGACGTGAGAGGAGGTCGGGCACCAGGTGTTGCTTCCCTGGAACGAAGACCGCTGTGGCGTTGTATCGTATTAAGCGCATAAGCACGCGCTGGCATCTGATCGGCGCATCCACGATATTTTTCGTGTTAAGCAGCGTGATCAGAGGCTTGTGGTCCAGATGCAGCTCGAACGACGGCAGTCCGGACAGGAACATGTGCATTTTCTCGCACGTCCACGTCGCGGAGAGTAGTTCCTTCTCGATCTGGGCCCATTTGGTCTCGGTGTCAGTCAGGCTTCTGCTGCAGAACGCGACGGGTTTGAAGACGGAGCCGTGCTTTTGGAGAACACATCCTCCGATGCCGAAACTGCTGGCGTCGGCGCTGACCATCGTCTCTCGTGCTGGAGCGTAGAACGCCAGAACTGGAGCTGAAGTGACGGTTGCTTTCACGTCATCCAGCGCCTGCTGCAGCTGCGGTGTCCAAATCCATGCTACGTTCTTCCTCAGAAGCTCGTTCAGTGGTCTCAAGCACTCCTGGATGTGTGGAATGAACCGGCCCAGGAAGTTGATTACTCCGAGCAGAGACCTTAGTTCACTGACATTCTTTGGCGGTTGGAGCTGTTGGATCGCTTCGAGCTTCTCTTCGTCCATGCTGATGCCGTTCTTGCTGATCTTCATCCCCAAAAACTTGACCTCGTTCTTCCGGAACTCACACTTTTTCCTGTTCAGCTTGAGGCCAAACTCATGGATCCTCCTGATGACGGCTTCGAGACGTGCATCGTGACTGGCAGCATCTCCGAACACCACGGCGTCGTCCATGTAGACGATGACTCCGGGCAGTCCGTCCAGCATCTCCTCCATCTTCCGCTGGAAGCACTCCGGTGCGAGCGAGATCCCCATCGGCAGTCGCAGGAACCTCTTCCTGCCGAACGGAGTGATGAACGTGGTCATCTTGGAGCTCGCCTCGTCCAGCGGGATCTGGTAGAAACCGGAAGAGGCGTCCAGCTTGGTGAAGAGCGTCGCGACACTCAGCTTGGAGGTCAGCTGCTCCAGAGTAGGGATCGGGAACACCTGTCGCTTCACAGACTGGTTGAGTCTCTTGTAGTCAACCGTGATGCGGACACCGCTGCTCTTCGGCTTCGGGACGGGGACCAGCGCAGAGACCCAGTCCGTTGGCTCGGTCTCCGACGTGATGATGCCATGATGCTCCATCTTCTTCAGCTCCTCTTCCACCGGCTTCATCAGTGGCAGCGGGATGTTTCTTGCAGTGGCAAGGGCGACTGGAACAGCATATTCACGGAGCTGAATGCCGACCGGTGTTGTCTTCAGGAGACCTGCCTCTCCGAAGACGTCTTCGTTGACTTCACCTGTGAACCTTAGTACGCTCAGGCGCGAGCAAGCAGACCTGGAGGGAGATCATCAGCTGAGTCAACAACGTAGAACGCTTCAGGCTCGGTTTTGTTCTTGAACATGAGTGTTCCGTGCATCTTTCCTTCTACTTTTAGCACGCTACTAACACTTGTCAGAGTATTTGAAGCATGTTGAAGCGGCGGCAGTTTCAGCTTCTTGTACGTTTTCAGCGTCAGAATGCTAACATCAGCGCCAGAGTCAACTTTGAAAGCGACTCGTTGACCATTTAGAAGGACTGAAACTCTCCATGGCGCGCAAGCTTTGTCTACTTCGCCAACAAAAATGTCGGGCGGCGATAGCTGTTCAATGGACTCTGTCCGCTCAATCGCTCTGACAACATGGGAGCGACAAACAGATGCAAAATAATCCATTTTCTGACAGTTGTCACAGATTTTTCCCTTAGCGGGACAATCTTTCGGAGACACATGACGTGCTCTTCCACAGTATCTGCATGCTGTTGAAAAGTCGGCATGCTGACTATGTTGTTGCCGTTGCGCGGTGGAAGGCTGCTGTTGACGTCTGTACTGCTGGTGCTGCTGGCGCGGTTGCCTGTGCTGCGCCGGTGCACAAACCGTACTGATGTCAGGCGGACCAGAGCTGTCACGGCCGTTCACGATCTCGACATTACGCATCATCTAAATGACGGTATTTACAGACACTTCCTCCTCTAGTGACTTCAGCTGAATCCTACGGGACAGCTCCCTGTCCGACATTCCTGAGATGGGACGATCTCGGATACGCTCATCAGCGTCAGCGAAGCTGCAGTGCTCAGCTAGAGAGAACAAAGCTCTGATGTACGATTCATAAGTCTCGCTTGAGCTTTGAGATCTAAGCTCGAAGTTGTGACGCTCTGCAATAAAGTTTCTTTTCGGAATGAAGTACCCGTCTAGCTCTGAGACAACAACTTAAAAATCCTCCTTCTGCTCAGCAGTAAGTTTTAATGTTGGTACGATATGCTCAGCCTGCGAACCCATACTGTAAATCAACGCAGCTACTTGAACGTCACCGTCCTCTTTGTGTAGTCCCAGTGCCAGTCTGTAGCGGACGAACCGATCACGCCAGGTCGGCCACCTCTCAGGCGATGCAAAGTCGAATTCCTCAGGAGGACGAAATGCAGGCATCTCGACTTGCTTTAAACTCACACTGCTTAAATTAATGTGCTGCTCACGCTTGCTTAAGCTTATTCTAGGTTCAATGCGGCTGCGCCATATTCAAGTCTTACGTGTTCTGTCTGTCCAGACCAGACACGAGCGCTGCGAGACGGCAACTGTATTAGCCCGCGAGGTGAGCAGGCGGCGCCGACCTCGGCGGGCGGCGCCCCAGGCAGTACACCGCCGGTCGGGGCAGCGGCGTACCAAGGTGCAGCAGCACTGGCGGCGCGAGCAGGGGCGGGCTCAGGCGCACGCCAGTAACATAATGATACAGAGCTCATTTCATTGCCAGCTCTGGCTGCTGCTTTTTTTGCCTGAAGAAGGGACATGGTGTTCGAAATTGTCATTTCGTAAAGCCATGTGGTATCGATGACTGCAAGATGATGCACCACCACGTGCTGCATGGAAGCAGCTGGGTGACCCTCCGGACCAACCGTGAGATTTTGTGCTCAAAACCTGAAGGTAATCGTGTGTTGGCCGCAGCCTCACTAGAAATCGACGCTGTAACAACTCTTCTGCAGGTTGTACAGGTCACCGTCTAGGCAGTCACAAGACCACGAAAGTTTGCGCCTTACTTGACCCTGGTTCTCAGACATCTCTGGTGTCAGAGGATGTGATGACGCAACTTGATCTTCGTGGAGAACAGCAAACATTTCGGCTCCAAATTGTTGAAGGACATGGTTTTGGACAGAGTTCGACGAAACTGAAGCTGAAGCTTGGGACATCAGGAGACGATGGTATCAGGATTATAGTTCCCGAGGTGTTCTCGGTGACAGATATCAATGTCACAGTCCCTCGACTCCACAACAAGAAACCTGAGTGGAAGCACCTGCAGGACCTTGACCTCCCAGACTCTGCAGGGAAGAAAGTGCAGCTTCTACTCGGTGCCAATCTGATCGAAGCTGTTCTTCAGTTGGAAGTAAGAAAGGGCAAAACCGGTCAACTAGTGGGCATCAGAACCGCTTTTAGATGGACCCTAACTGGTTCTGTAAAGGGCTTCGTAGCAGAGAGAACGCACCAAATGATGTTCATCAACAAGATGGCAGCTGATGATGAGATGTCAGCAATGCTCCAAGAATGGTGGATCACAAAATCATTCGTAAGTAGGTTCGATGATGAAGACACCAGATCACAAGACGACATCAGAACAGTACAAATTATGGAAAGCACCCCGCGAAGGCTGGGCGATAGATACGAGACGGAACTTTTATGGAAGAGTGAGGACGTCACCTTGCCAAACAAGACAGTGGAAATCAGCCGACAGCCGACCGACCGACAGCGGGGGAGGCAATTACCAACGCCCTGTCAACAAAGTATGTCTCTTAAAGGAGGCTGAGTAAAGGCATGCTGTATAAATAATTGGACGAGTTGAAGTGCTACTAAGATGTGCTTGCGTTGATTGTGACTTTCCCTCTAACCATTCATGACTGGTTATCCTTTGTTTCCTTTCTTTGTTAAACCCTCCCATCTGAAGGCGATTTCAACGTTTGTGGCTGGTGAGCATGCTGCAACGGACCAAAACATCGTCCGTGACGTCCGGTACGACCCTCGGCACGTCGTGGTCGGCTTCGTGCCCCCCTCGGACGGACGGATGAGCCTACGTGTTCTGGCGACCTCGGATTACGGCACTGGCCTTCCAAAGACGGATGTCGATCTGGGGGGGGGGGGGGGTGCATCAGCGCCGGCGAGTCCGGCCCCCGACGGGTCGTGACGGACTGCATGCTGTCCTACAACCGAGTGCATGCAGTGGGCACTTGTGGGCCCGTCGAGCTCTACCTACATGCACTCCGGCGATCGCCGGCTGCTGTCGCCCGTTTGGGGCACGGAATGGTCAGCGCAGTGCCCGGTATCTCGTCGGGTCTGCGGCCGTCGCTGCGCGCCGGTGGACTAGGCCTTCGGTTTGGGACCTTGGCTGTATTGAGAACGTGCCGCAGTGAGCAAGCAGTCGAGCTCTCTTTGAGCAGTGTTTTTTGATCAAATCTCTTTGAACTCGAGCAGTGACAAGACTTCTTGTACAGGAAGTGGTGCAGATGTTTGTTGTGTTCGAAGATGTATTGTTGTGTTCGTAAACTGTTCGTGCCCGGTCGACAGAGGTGTTTAGGGGGAACACGGGGCGGGGGGAGGATGTTGCGTGCACAACGGTTGCGTCTGCGTGCTCCGTAGATGGCATCCGAACAGGGATAATAGATGGTGCAGCGACAAGGACTACCGGCAAGTGGCGCCGCCTTGCTGCGCGGCTGTTAGTGTGGTTAAGCGAGCCCTTTTGCTTCGGGGCCAGATGACGTGGGGAGTGGCGCGCGGTTTGACGTGCGCCGCTGGAAGCCGACTGTTTCAACGGCGATAGTAGGAACAACTTTGGTAAGAGAGCTGTTATTTACTTAGTGTGTTTTCTTATGTGCGTATTTACTTAGATCAAGATGCATTGTGATAATTTAGTATTCGGTGTGTTAACAAGTGATATAGAGCGATAACCTTGCTGTCACTCCTAGATGTGCTGTATTCTGGCTCCGTATGTCAGCGTGCTTACTTCACTGGAGAACAATGTCATGTTTGTTTCAGAAACGAAAACAAAAAAGCGAGTATGTCAGAAAAAATACGAATGCCTCCAAGTCCTTTCTCCGCCGTCGACGACAAAGGGTAACATATACCGAGCACCTTTTGTCGGTAGTCCCAAAAACGTACACATCGCATAAATAAAATACTGCATAAACCCCAGCCCATCCAGAACTCCGCACAAATAGGAGCATCTCTGTTCAACGCGCGCCGGCATTTGTCCAGCTCACCTCCAGTGATGCTAAATCAAAATTTTCCCAGTGAGTCGGCATCCTTAATTTATATCCTTTAAACATCTAGATACCGAAGTGAATGTAGTGCCCCAAAAGTCGCATAGAACAACCTGACATTTCCAAGGCTTGAAAACACAGTAGCGTGGTTTCTTTGAACACTAGTTTTTTTACGAAAGACGGCCAAATAACCGAAAAACCCCAGGCTGGAGGTTTGGGTTGCACTTCGACGCGACAGTGACGAATGAAAAAGATATTCATCCTCTAATTACATAAAAAGTTAAGACAAGAACATTATTTGAACGGTTTTTATGCACAGTTATAGATCATCTCGATAAAATTTTGGTGTTTTCAGCTGAAGTTGACTTAAGTTCAGTTATCTAAGACGCGAAGAGAAGCCGTCAAACGGGTCCCTACTTGTTTGAGAAGAAATGATGCCCGAAACCGCCAAAAGTGCATAGTAAAGAGAAAGAAAAATGTACATTTAAACCGCGATCATTTTAACTAAAATCTTCTCCACTACATCAACGAACTCGTAAGTATTGTTCCATATGCCTATTAACTGCATCAGTTCTTGCTGACAGGCGTAAGCGAATGCCGTGTCTGGGGTGGCAACTGACATCCCGCTGCTGACGAGCATGAAACTACCGGGGCTAATCTGGCGCTCATTTTACAATCATCATGTGTTTATTCTGATCTTCATTCTGTGATTTAGGCGTGGCTCGAGGTCGGTGGATATATGAACAAGTTGCGGGACGTTAGAACTAGATCAGTGCATCTGATCAAAACTTCCTTTGAGGTTATATTGCATTTCCACTGGCTGTAATTGGCTCCAAATAATTAACACTCTAATTATTGCCTTGTGGTGTGATTGTGCCGTCATGACCGTACGGTGTAAAAGAACGTCTACATGACGTCAAATATTATATCAGCCTGTAGATCGCAGGTTTCAGCATCACTACATGCTGGCGGGATTTGACAATACTTGCTGCATTATTAACATCAAATGCAGTTCAGTATTAGTGTTTGTTTTTATGTGTACCCATAGCACATTTTCTGTAGGCCTGTAGCTCATTTTAATTTAACATGAACTAAAAAAGAATGCATGTGGGTCTCAGGGTTGTAATGTGATGCACGGCTCAGGTCAGATTGGACACGGGCAGGGCGAGCCATACAGCATGCACAGCACAACAGTAGCAGGAATCACGCACAATCTTCTCCATTTCCTGCGGATGGCATTTTGCAGAATGCAGGATATGACAAAGGATGAACCCTGGTTCTCTTGTTGGATCACCTGAAATATTAAGTTAAATTGTAGGTATGGATTACATCACATAACGCAAACATTGCCCGTGCCCATTGTGGGAAATAAAACCATTAGGCCAGAGTCGAAATGCTTTGGTAAGTTCTGAATGGCAGTAATGGTACTCTCAGGAAAGTTTATTGATTTGATTAGTTGTTTTGTGGTGGAGAGGATGAAAGAAAAATAGCGCAAGGTTGTCAAAAAACTAATATGAAGGTATCATTTCCACCCAGACGCCGGAAAACTTGACACTGGTGGGCACGTCTACGCCCCTGGTGCGATGGGCATCAGCGAAAGCACTCTCGGTATGAATGTATGCGTGTCTCAACTACCAGTGAGTAGGGTAAGGATATACAAGTCTTATGTTTTTATTCACTATATATGTGGAGTGTTGTTAGTTGTTGCAATTTGGCAGCAAATTAAGAGTATCGGTCGGCCCGTTCATCCGTCTACCTGGGTCCGTTCGTCTGTTGGTCTGTCCGTCCCGATAGCGCCGAACGCAGCTGATCACCCCCATGCCAGGCCAGCTTGACGGGGCCTGGTCGCCCTACACGGAAAAGGAAGCGTGGCATCGAGGCACCGCCACGGACATGGCACGGCCTATGAAGCCGTGTAAAGCATGACCAAGCTTGGTCCACTGCAGTCTGTTCATCATGCTATTTTCCAGCTAATTGTAGTTATATACGATCATATAACAACGTTCACGATGCCGTAATCGGCGAAAGCCTCGAAACGTAAACAAGCGACGCGTTAAAAAGCACAACGCATAAATGACTGATCAGTTCCGGAACCAGAAGCAGGCCCAGGAGCAGGAGGAGATCCAGGAGCATGGGCAGGTCCAGGAACAGGAGCAGGAGCAGGTCCAAGAGCTGGACCAGGTCCAGGTGCAGAAGCGGGTCCAGGTACAAGAGCGGGTCCAGGTGCAGAAGCAGGTCAAGGTGCAGGAGCAGGTCCTTCCTCGACCAACAGACAGCTGAAGGACGCTGATCGGTGTAGGTTCTCGCGGCAATAGGAAAGTAGTTCTAATGTGGTCAGGAACTCCCGCCCTCGCGCCCTCATGGCAGGCTGCCAATGTCAAGTGTATGGTGGTTGCCAGAGCCGCGGAAGGCGCCGCCAAAAGAGTACAGCCAGCGGCAGGCTGCCGATGCAGAACGGGAGGCGAGGCCAGATGGCTCCGCGTAGAGGAGGACCGTTTAGGCCGTCGCAAAGCCGACGCCAGAGGCTGGGGAACGCCATGAGGAGCTGTGCCGTGTGCTGTCAGTGCCGCATCACAGCCGGGATGGCTTCGAAATGGCTCGCTCAGCACTGCTGGGCAAAAAAGAAAGTTCACAAAGACTTTGCAAAACGCCCGGATGGAAAGCCGAGACACTGAAAGCCTGCTGCCATGGCGATAAAGTGAGCCTTCCGATTCATCCACCTCCAGCTTTTGTGAGCTGTTCAGCTCCTCGTGTCCCTTGCACCGTCGCTTCACTCAGACCATTCGTGTCTCAGCTCTCGAGCAAGACAAACTGATCATGGCATGACAGTCATGACATACCAATCACGGCACGCTGCGCACCCTTGGGATGCGCATCATTGGTGTGTGGCTGGTGATGGTGCTAGATCGACGTCAAGCGCGCTGGCTCTTCACACGGCGAAGCAAGCAGGACCATAACTGTTCGCAAAAACCACGACGATAAACATGTGCTCGATGTTCGAGCACGTGCAAGTCTAGCGGCGACAATGCGTCCGAGTGGTTCATGAGCGTTAAACAGCTTGCAGATATACACTGCGATGAAGTTCATACCGTTGAGACAAAGAGTCTACGTGACGGCATCCCTGACAGGCGCTGCAGGAGGAAACGGCGTCGCCTCGCCGCGCAGCAAAGCAAGCAAGCGGAAACCGCTTGTGGGGCTCATTGGCTGAGTTCCGAGCGAACATCTGTCTGTCGGTCTGCCTGCCTGCCTGTCTGTCCACATTTCTTTAGCCAGGCGCACAGTCAGACGGCCAGTCAGACCCATTGCCGTGACATTTGTGCGTACGGCGGGTTCAAGCCATGTGGCGATCCACGTCAACATTGGCGGCCGCACGATACCGGTGCCGGTCACAGCGCACGCGAGAGGAGAGGGGGGATTTTGTCATCAGGGAGGGAGTTAATCTTTGCACGCGTAGATGAAATGAGCTCTGCAAAGAGCAGGCCATCAAAAACAGGCTGTAAGTACCGAGAAGCGACGCATGTAACGTCCCAACGGCCGCACTTGCAAAGGACTGCAAACTGACGCAGGCGCTGACATTTTAGCAAATTATAATTAAATAGACTGTTTCACGCTTGATGTTGAAGCAAGCACCAGATATGATGAATTTTTTGTAACTTAAGCATTGGTGCACTTTAAAGAAGAAAAAACTGCTCTAGGCAACATAGTTTATCTGTTTGGTAAATATCCTCCTCGATGTGTCATTTTTTTTACTGCTACCCAAGCACAGGTAACCAGGGGTGCCCTCCCTTGATCCCAGGAACGCAATAAACCCTACAATAACACGCGCTCGGGTGGGGGGTCACACTGCCCCCCCCCCCAAGGTTTTTCCGGAATGGTTTCCGAACAGCATGGCGTGGCCGTACCAAGTTTTTCCTCTCGGTAAACAATTAAATAGCGAATCGTATGATATCAAAAAGTTAGATGTACCTTGTAAGTTTGCTGACCTATGGCAGATCAAAGTTAGGCCATGATTCCAGCGAAGGCAGTTTCTAGGGAATCGTTCAATCTGATCCAACAACGGAGTGTTAGACGAAGCCATACATCTCTGAGATACTTTCTTAGGCAACACAGCAATTGAATGAGCAGATAACGTTGGGCTAAGGTCGGGTAGAAATGTCAGACCAAGGTCAAAACCAACCTGTTTTATTACTCCAGGACTTTCTGTATGAGGTAGTTTCTGGTGCTCACTTCAAATTTATTGATAACAAGAACCGCATTATACACCCTACATAGACGTCTTAAAGGTCAAAAGAGATCACTGACCTATAATGACCCGCGTTAACATTTTGTTTTTAGAAGCATTCTGCCTAGCGCAATCTATGTCGCGTATCCAAATGCAAAACTCAAAGTGGTCTTGCATAATTCTAGTCACCATGACCTTCAAAAGGTCAAGCAAGGTCACTGACCTCAGATGAGAATGTGACCTTTTGCTTAGAACGGCTATCTAGGTTCCAGGAGCCCCTTGGAGTCCAACCTGGAATTTGACCTTGTTTGACTGTATTTGACCCGAAGGTCATGTCCAAAACTTTGACCTAAGAAGTTCACGCACAGATTAATACATCTTGTGAATTTAGCATTTCTATCTCTCTTAGTTCCTGAGATCTCAGGGAAGTGTCAAACTGACCCCCGAGCGAAGGGTATCTAACTACCCGAGCGTGTGTTAACACCAGAAAACAAAGTCGAGTCGTGGCACTCCCAGCTAAGAGGAACAGACGAGCATAAGGAACCATGCGAAGAAGTGGTGCAGACGCGGCATGAATCGTGTTGTGTAATACGCATTGGACAAAGCATACGTGAGAAGGCTTAAAGTAGTCATAGCCAAAGTCAGCTGTTGACAGCCCCCTAGAGCTACCCGATAGACTACCACCATTCATTCGCAATGCAAAGGTTGCCAGTCACACCGTTCGGAGGGGCAATTAACCGGTCATGCTTATGCTGGGTGTTGAGCTGGATGTCCAGGGAGTCCACCCAGCTAAATGGAGCTTGTTGCTGGGAGAACTCCCGGAGCCAGCGCCGTCAATCTGGGTACAAGTTAATGAATATGGCTACATCACAACGTGATTATGGAGCATGAAGGAGGTTTCGTATGGAATGAGTTACATGCCTACAGGGTAAGCAATCGCGACAACTTCAAATATGTAGGCTGCGTTAACATGTGTTCACGAAAGGCTTGCGGGTGATGTTCATAACGATGTTTTTTGACCCAGGAATATCAGCTATTCTTGGGAAATATGAAATCATAATGTTCAACAGCTTAGGGCTAAGGCAAGATGTTGTAAATAACTACATTACAGTTAGAGAATGGGTGATCCAAATGTTATATTCGCCTCACATGCATCTCATTTGAGTGATAGAGCTTGTATATTGAGTTCAACGATGCAGGAAGCCGTTAAGTTACAAAGTGGTGCATCACTATTAATACGCACTCTGATGGGTGTCAATTTTCCCCCAAAGGTTTTTTTTTCCAGAACGGTTTCTGATCGGCGCGGCATAGCCGCGCCACCTTTTGCATAGCTGTAGACAATTTATTATTGGATCGTTTGGTGTCAACAATTTAGGTGTACTTTGTAAGGTCGCTGATCTACGGCATGTCAAAGTCAGACCCTGGATTCAGCGGAGTTTCTAGGGAATCTTCCAATCTGATACAACAACGAGGTGTTAGACCACGCTGTACATCTCTGTGATGCTTTATTAGGCATCACAACAATTAATGAATAATTTGTATTGACCTAGGGTCAGGTACAAAGGCCAGACTGAGTTCAAAACCAACACGTTTCATCACACTCGGGCTTGATGAATAGGGAAGTTTCTGGTTCTCATTTGGAATTTATCGATAACGGGACCCGCATTACACATCTTCCATGAAATTCTTCAAAGTCAGACCAGATCACTGACATAAAACGACTGACGTCAGCATTTTGTTTTAGGAACATACTGCCTAGAGTAATCTTTATAGCTTATTCAGATGCGAAACCCAAAGCAGTCTTGCATAATTTTAGTAACCGTGACCTTAGGAAGGTCGAACAAGGTAACTGACCTTAAATGGCTTGTGACATTTTGCTTTGAACAGGTTTCAGGTTTGGGGTACTTTGGACGCCATTCTGAGGTTTGACCCTGTTTGGCCCTATTTGAATCAAAGGTTGTGACCTAGAAACCCCAAATTTTGACCTAAACGAGCTCACGTACAGACCAACACACTCTGTGAATTTGGTGTTTCTAGCCCTCTTAGCTTCTGAGATCTCAGGGGTCAAATTGGCCCCCACCCGAGCGAGGGATATTTAGCCGGCCACCCGGACGCGTGTAAACATTTAAGATTTAGCAATGTCCGATAATTTCAAACTTTATACCGCTTAAAGATTGGCTCTAAGATTTGTAGAGGGTTCATGTTCTCTATCGCGCGCACAACCTTTTTTGCAAAATTACTACCCCATCTAGTTAAGAAGCATAATCAACACCCCATACCAAGCAGCAATAATTTGAATAAGGAAGAATGAAAGTGTTATAGAGGAAATGCGACATTGTTTGATCAATGAATTATCTAATCCGGCAAATTATTCCTTCATGTCTGCTTAATATACCGAAAACGACATTAACGCAAGGCGTAAATGTAAGAAATTGGTCAATGAGCATACCAAAGTATTTGGTTTTTGTTATCTTTTCAATAGGCGAATTATTAATATGTACATTTAGTTGGAAATGCAACGAAAGGGGAGTAAAGTGTTGTGTAAATGTTTTTGGTACGTTGGGTGACAGAAAAATGGCACTGAAAAAACATCAAGCAAAGCATCACAGGCAAATCTCTCCAATCTAGAGACAAAGTTTTATCATACAGTTAGCCGTACTTACACCACCTTAAATGAGTTAACCAATCCGTATCAGGTTAGATAACAATACCACTGCAACTAACGTAGAATTATTCCGGTCATCAAAGATGTCCCAAAACCCGTACCTTTATTCCGTGTTGACCTTGCCTCCCAGTGGCTCAGATTGGAAGTAATGAGGCTCTCAGCTGGGCGTGGTGTGCACATAATGTACTGTCACATATCACGGAGCTTACATCGGCGAACTAATCCTTCAGCAACAATTAACATTGGTATAAACGTCTACGTGCAGGGCTAGGTCCTTTTCAGCACTCAAGCATACAGCTTAAAACAGCCTGTTGCCGGGTAAGGTGGCGCCTTCAAGCACTCATTCATACGTATTAAAACGGTCGGTTTCAAGGCTAGCTGCTTTTCAGCACTCATGCATGCCGGTCTAAATAGCCTGCCAATTAGGCTAGATGCGTTTCCCACAAAAGCACTCATACATTCATGGATCGCACTCAAACGTGTTTCATAAGCAGTTAAATGACTAGCTGAGTTACAGAGCGTGTCTGAGAGGTACAAGACATTACTTAGGATGACTTTTTTACATCAAGTGCTTACGGGAGCCAGTTCCTGGCTCATACATATATATGAAGCATGCTTCGAAGCATAAAAAGGTGTCACATAGCAGGCGTAGTTATCCAGCCTAATCCAATATAGTGGCCTTCCAAGGCAGTGAGGTCAGAGGGAATGTGTCATGTGTCATTGTTTGATAACGTCGTCTTACCTCGCATAGCATTGATTGAGAGCCAATCAACGGCCGGTTTATCCGAAATCGTGCTCACAAAAACCAGATACGAACGACTCAACCGTGACTTTTTCTCGGCTTTGATCGCCACATGTCTTAAGGAATGGCAAGATTTGAATGACGTCATTATGATGTCATAAATGCCAAGGTGACCTGGAAATATTCTCCCCGGTGTACTCTCCCATTTTCTCGGGCGTGTAGCCTTAAGTTTTCTCACCTCACCTCACCTCTAGTTTCCTCATAGAAAGTAGGGAGATTTAGGTTTTAAAAAGAGCAGGACTGTGAACTGCACCGAAAGGTCAAGATGCCTATTTCAGTTTAAAACTCCATAAAAATGTGGAACATTCCCCTGAGGTCCGAACCAGTCAAATGTGGCTGGAGACGGTGTTTTACCGAGTCCACAGCACCGGATTTTCGCACAGTGAAACATGCATGAACCACAATTAAATCATATGCATGCGATCTTTTTTATCTATTCCATGTCAAGAACAGCGCTGCACCGGCAATGTTTCCGACCGATCGGAGGGTGTTTAACAACTCACAGATTTTGACTCAGAGACCTAAAAAAGGTGGCCATGAGGGTATGGTACACTTGGTTTTAAAGGTCGTAGGATGCTTGACGTCTCCCTTTCATGGGAAAGTAAAAAAAAAACCAGTTGTGGTGCGAGGTTAATTTTGCCGAATTGCTATTGCCTGCTGGATTATCTGGCGTAACTGGGCACCTCAAACGTTTGTTTTTTTGTTGTTGTTTTTTTTTTTTGCTTTTCCAGGCCAGTTTCCAGTGTAGGCAATGCAAAAGCATGTCGAATGTGGCAAGCAGAACAGCTGTTAACGCGCAATGTATTTTCCGTCCTGGCATCTGAGCCAGCGGCACCGGTTCTGTTACTATCTTAAAGGTTTTGACTCGTATAGAACAGTTTAATTAACAGTGTCATTAGTAAGAAGCATGGGAAAGCCTCTACAAATTAAACATATGTGCAAAAGGCTTCGCGGATTTTAAGGCGTTTCTTCTGTGACGTCATATGGGTGCCGTATTAATATCGCGGAATCTGAAGACCCTGCCGCTCCATTCTACCATCTACACAGTCAGCAACTGATCTTGCGGTCGAGTCAATGGTGACAAACTTGGTGTAATCTTTTGCGCACTCGGACTAGATATGTTCTTTGATCTCGATCCAGAATTCGTGCTCAGAAAAACTACTTCATCGTGTTTCGTAACATAACGCATCTGGGGTCATGCTATGAAAAAACAATGCCCGTAGGAATTATAAATTACCATTAAAGGGAGTTTCTCACCGTCGGGGTTCGTTCCAAAAACATACTGTAGTGACATCCCCGAGACTGGTTGCGCCTAACAATAGCACTGAGTAGTGCCATCGCAGCATCGGCAATACATCATATGCACATCAAGTTAATTGTTTTCCAGTCTGACTGACGCTATCAACGCATTGTAATACCTTTACGCTTATTTCCTGCAGTCGCGACTACCGTCGTGATGACAACTACCGTGTGCTTCTTTAATGGTGCGAACAAAACAATGTTCGTGATTGGCTCAGCGGGCAAAGGCCGGAAAGCGTATTGGTTTAAGTTTGAACCAGCGCGTCACAGGGATCACGTGATGCTATCGTTCCCAAATCCAAGTGCGTCCCGAAAAGAGCGACTGGGGTAAATGTCATTGGGGTAAATAAAAGCCATAGTACAAGGTTTCGTTGAATTCGCGGGATAACAGTTCCCTGCTCGCATATCCTCTTGGCTCAACAGATTGCTTCAAGCTTTCGTAGCATTTATTATACAACAGCATTTTTACATATTAGTGAGTTGCAAACATTACATAACTTACACGTTCGATGCTGCAAACATTACAAAGCATAAATGGAAAGAGCAAGGCAAATGCAATGCATTTCTTTCATAGTGGTGAGCAGGAAGTCAAATGAGATTTCTCCCACAGGACCGAATCGAAATTCGATTCAATTCAATTCGTTCAAATTGAAATTCTGAGCTATTTGGAAGGATTTCCAATAAAGCAAGTGAAAATTACAGAAAAGGTAGGATACTTCCTTTAATTGACTTTTAGGTGAACTACCCACGCCAGATTTCTTGACATGCTCAATATGGCCGATTAGACTTGCGGACCTATTCAGACACTCCCAATGACGTTTGCTCATGCCCTGGTTGTTTTTCTATTGAACCATCAGAGCGAAGCGGTTTTCCACATTTTCCTCGAGTGGCAGCTCTGATATAGGGCATGCAGCCCGCCAGGCATGCACTAGAGCGTGAGCATTTGTCCCGCGGCACTGATTCTGAGTGATGGTCTCCGCCCCAGCCGAAGCGTCAGACAGACACGTGGCGCCGCTATCAGAAGCGTCGGTGGCGAAGAGACGTGCCAGATTAACAGCCCTGGAATATTCATGAGCATAACGTGCGATAAAGCGTGGCTGTGGATTTACGGTAGAGGCAAAAGTTACGGCTGGAATCACCGGTTAAAAAGAGCATCCTAACTTTTTGCACTTTTCCTTTTGTGCGATCAGATGTGTCCGACGTGATAAGTAATACCAGTTTCTCGAAATATTTCCCAGTATTTCAGGATTTCGATTTGAAGAACCTGATCATTCGGGAGGAATGTCATTCCACTCCATTGCTCACCACTTTGAAAGGAATACCGTTCATTTGTCTTGCTTTTCTAACGGGTGTGTTCTGTAATGTTTGCAATAAAGAAGTGTTTCAAAATGCTTGTGTAGTGAATGCTACACAAGCTTGAACAGTCTGCCTAGACAAAAAAGATATGCGAATATGAAGCTGTTATCCCGCGAATGCAACGAAACGTAATGCTATGGCCTGAATTTCTCCCCTGCGGCCTTTAACACCGCGGCTCTCTTCGAGGCGCACCTTGGCTTTGGGAATGGGGGTATCACATGACCCATGGGAACGTACTGATTCAAATTGCAACCAGTGTGCTTCAAACAGGCCCTTGCTGCCCGTTGGGCCAATCACAAACATTCCTTGATGCACACTAGCAAAGGTGCGCCCGGCCGTTGTCATGGCGACGGTGGTCGCAACTGCACGGAAATGCGTAGTGCTGCTTGAAATCGTTTATAACGTAAGTTGGACTCAAAAATGATTAAAATCGATATCCTTATTATGTCTTAACGACGCTGCATTGGCACTACCTAGTGCCGTTGTTAGACGGAACTGGTCCTGAGGTTTCACTAAAAAAACGTTTTTGAAATATGCCCTTGAGGTTGGGAACTGCCTCTAAGAGGCTGGCGCAACGCTCCCGCGGAATTTTCGAGAGATGCAGGTCCCCTGATGGCTATGGTGCATAATGGGATGGCATATTATGGCAACAGTCATGTGTTGTATCCATTTAATATGCGACCGTACCTCAGAGGCACCACCAGGTTCACAGTGGTGTCTCGTCTCCAGCTTAGAAATGTTGCGTCTTAAATTGAATCCAGGACTGACGGGGTCAGCTCCGGGTCGAGGTTTCGAAGCATTTTGCAGGCATTGTGGGAATCAGTCGATGGATGGCAATGCGCATTGCACTTCTTTACTTGGAACCTTTTGACGTCTGACTTAGTTGCGGTTTGTTAGTCAGGGCACTGAAGAGTGACCTGGCGCTTGTAAATGCATGTATGGAGTGCATTAGGAAAGCGGCTCCTCAGGATACGTTCCTGGTACCCTGTGCGCCATTCTTTTTACTTGTCCGGTGTTTTTCGATTTGCCAGGTGATCACGCATTTCAAGCCATTTATATCTTCAACCCCCGAAACGGCGATACAATTTTTGCGAGGAAGTCACCGATGAAGTACAGATAGTTACACCCGCCCGACACACATTTTTAAAGCTTGATGATATTTTCGAAGGCTGCGAAATATTGAGCATGGTTGAAGCAGGTAACGGTCCGGGGACTACGGATTCAAAGATTCGTAGAAATCACACGGCAAAGTTTCCACATCTGGACATCTTGGACCCACACCGCATCTGGATCGAATAATGGCGTCACATGCGCGACCGTCACTGGGCACACCGCCGTACCGGCCTGTCACGCGAGGATTATGTGAATTTGTTTTCATACTTGATCGTAAGGAGGGAACCGCTTAGGCCTCTCCTTATTTTCACAAACAATTCCTTTTAAAAACTTGCGGAATTATTATTATAACTTCCGACAGCCTCGATAACTCTGGTGAACAACAAGGCCAGAGGTGTGATTCCCTACGATCACGTGGCGCATCATCGTGATCACGTGGCTCATGATATGGGGGTGTTACTAGGAGCCAGGGGTATGACTTTCTAAAAGCGGTTGGCGGGTGGGAGGCTTAGTTGAAAAAGGAGACGTAATTTACCACAAAACCTGATTTATTCCCGGATTTCTACCATTTGAATTTGTCGCCTCGATCATGTAAGTCGTTAGGTGCATTTGCGAGGAATCTTCGTCGCATGAATAAAACAGTAGTAAAAGACTTATTCCCCGGAGAAAAACCACAAAATGGAAAAATAGATGCGTTAATATTTCGGCAACATGTCTTTATCGAAATAAAAAGCAAACTTTTGTGCTTGTTTCGATAAAAACATATTGGCGAAATATCAACGCATCTGTCTCCATTTTCATGGCTTTTCTCTGAAGAATAAGGCTACTACTTCTGTCTCGCCTCCTCGATGTTGAATTTAAAAACAACTTTTAAACCTTTTATAGACTTAAAATTGTTTTGCTGTGGAGGAATGACTTCCCATTTCAAGTGCATGTGAACTGCTTCTTGTGAAAAAAACTTAGAATGGGGGATATAATTCACAGAAGAAACATTTTAGCAGATATCAGTAAGGGGTCACTGGTGATCACCGTTTTCCTTGATCGAGTTGTAGCGCTACAGCCACGATCATGCGACAAATACACTTGGCAATGCTGGGAAAAACATGCGGTAGCTTTAATCTGAGCCACCGTGTACTTTGAAAAGCTGCTGCGCATTAATGTAAATTGCTCCATATCCCAACTCAGGCATTATCGTTTGAAAAACTTGTCAAACATTTGCATATTGGCTAACATAAAAAGGAGTTAGCAAAACAAAAACATTGTACATTAAAAGGGTGCTGCTTGGGACAGCATTAACATGGTACTAACGGTGATGCATTGTGGTGCCTTAAGTTAGCAATACCAAGTTATACCAATAGTTCAGGTAATTGTTCTGCATTTGTTTGACCCAGTATTCCCAGTATATGTGTACATATAGATATAGATATAGATATATATATATATATATATATATATATATATATATATATTGAGGGGCTCGGAGGAGCATTCGAGGGAGGAGTCAAGTCAGCATTAGGGAGTTCAGACCCGCAAAAAGTATTTAAAGTGAGGCCCCTGCTCGGAGCAGTTGGTGTTGAAATGATCAGCAAACATAAGCGTGTATACCAGAAGCGCAACCAGGGGGAGGCGGGCCCCTTAGGACCGCTTCTCTTACTTAGACATCAGAGACGGCTGCCTCCTTCGGTTTTGTTTTGTTGAGTACCCACGAATTTATCGTCTCCAAAAATCCTGATTGCGCCTGGGTTGTAATGTCGCAAAACAAGGCAGATAATCGCAAAACAAGGTCCACCGCAGATATCCATCGTCTATGGTCCAAGTAATGTCCGATGCAGCTGACAGCGATGTTCCAGATGCATGCTAGTAGTGAATCCGAGACATGTGTCCGATATGACAATTTGCGCCATGCCAGTGCGGAGACCCGTCATATATGGGCGCACAGCCTACCGTGATTATTAAATCACCTGCATCGTCGCAGAGCATGCAATGCCGTGATAGGCTTCCACTTCAAAGAGAACCGATATGCCGCTGGGCTGCTGACGTCACGGGTTTTGACGTCACGGCGGCGTCGCCCGCGTGCTGCCTCACTCGGCGGGCGCTCGGCGGCCGGCAGTGGCCGTCCCTGACCTGTCCGCTGCGTCATCGTCGCCTCACAGGATCCTGTGCTCCTCCACCTCCGGGTGCTCACCGGCCCGAGGGCGCGCGTCGCCGAAGCGGCCAAGCGTTTGTCCCGACGGTCAGACGAAGCAGAGGAAGCCGCCCGTACAGGACGACGTCGGATGTTAGATAATCATGGCGCCATGTCAGGCGTCGATGGCGAGGGACGATTCGGTGGAGGCGCATGTCTCGTATTCCAGACACGGCGCAACAGGAGCTGGGTGGCTATGCCCTCACATCGCGATGTGTCGATGTATCGCCTCAAGGAACAAGCCGCGGCTGATCCTGCCGTTAACGAAGACGAAATTAGCGGAACGAACGGCACATGCAAATGTCCCGTTTCCTGGAGCCGTTGTTCTCCGCCAACGTTCACGGCAATTACGATGGCGCACTGGAACTGTGACATCTGGAATCCCCGGGGAGGGTGGCACGTTCTCGGGTGAAAACACGAACGCCGAGACTTGCGCTAATGTGTCCCCCTCGTGCGACATGACTGTTTCATGTCAGCCAAAGTCTCGCCAGTTTACGTCTCTTGTTGACTGTCTTGCCGTAGCTATGCCTTTACGAAAGGAAAATATAACAACAAAGAAGATAACGACAGCGGAACAGGCCGTAGCTACGTGCAGACTCCCACCCACTTCAGTGACTGTCATTCCCAAGCCAGCTCTCAGGGACCCGACTTCAGCCCGGCCGAACCCGGCAGTCCCCGCCCGAAGTCTGGGGCACCATTGCCCGCACACGGGCCGCGATCAGGTCAGGCGTGCGGGGAATATGTCAACGGTCCGGAGGCGACGGGTGGCCTGGAGGCATGGGCTCAGCTGGCTGCGCTGGCTAGAATTGGCTAGTTGTACCCGCCGGGTGGGACGGACTGGCTAGTTGTACCCGCCGGGTGGGACAAACCGCCTAGTTGTACCCGCCGGGTGGGACGAACCGGCTAGTTGTGCCCGCCAGGTGGGACAAACCGGCTAGTTGTGCCCGCCGGGTGGGGCGAATCGGCTGATTGTGCCCGCCGGGTGGAACGAATCGGCTAGTTGTGCCCGCCGGGTGGGACGGACCGGCTAGTTGTGCCCGCCCGGTGGGACGAATCGGAGTCCGACTTGAGTTTCACGTGGCATTTGCGCGCTTATTGAGATAGGTTTGAGCCAGGCTCTTAATAGGTAGGGCCCCCTCCCCATATTTTCATTGCGCAACAAATGGTGTTATTTTCGTCGTTTTGCATGGGCAACAGGCGCTCTTTTTCTATGAAACTGTAATTATCGTGTCTCAGATATCTTCATCAAGCACGCTGTTTTGACAAAGACACAGCAAAGCATAAATTTGAGCATCCAAGTGCTAAGGACAGACGCAAAAATACATTTTTGGGAATTTGTCTTCTACAAGGTGTCCCTCCCTGATACGCCCACCTCCCTGTACCATAGCCATGAAGCATCGCTAAAAAATAAACACGTGCATAGTTCAATTGTGTGATATGGCTCACACTGTGTAGATAGTGGCCGATCTGCCGTCTTCATCAAAGTTTGCATTCAATTTCGTATTGAACTGATTTTCATACGACTACCGCACGCTATGATAATCCTGGCATTCCCAATGCACCACATGGCAGCATATTTCAAACATCTTGTGGTGTCCTGGAGGTGTTTTAAATCATGTGCATGAGCCAAGATCTGTTAACTCTGAAATGAATAGTGGAATACAAACAGCCTTTACCATACCTATGTGTTTGATTCCAGCTCCCTTTCAAGCTCTCGTGACTACGTCAATGGCCAAATTACGAAATAATAAAAAATAACAATAATAATGATAATAATATTAATAACAATAATAATAATATAGCATATGATGTATATATATATATATATATATATAGACCTCATATATAACAATAATAAATCACTGCAGCCCATGTTCCAGTCCCTACTGCAGCTGTTTTCTGAAATCTCCACGGGCCCATATTAGACACCAGCGGATAGAACTACCATCAAAAGGACTGACGGGAATAGGGTTAACCCGCGCCCGGGTGGCCGGCTAGTTACCCTTCGCTCGGGTGGGTGGTCAATTTGAATCCCCCCTGAGATATCGGGAACTAAGAAAGCTAGAGACACCAAATTTACAGGGTGTGTTAACCTGTACGTGAGCTCACTTAGGTCAAAGTTTCAGGTTCCTGGGTCATGACCTTTGGGCCAAAAAAGGTCAAACAAGGTCAAGTTCCAGGTTGGTCTCCAAAGTGCCCCAAGAACGTAGATAACCGTTTCTAAGCAAAATTTCACCTTCTCATTAAAGGTCAGTGACCTTTTTTGACATTTTGAAGGTCAAGGTGACCAAAATCGTACCACGTTAACGTAGGTTCATTTCAGGTCAATGACCTATGCTGACCTCTAAGAAGTCCATGGAAGATGTATAATGCGGTTCCTGCTATCAATAAACTCGAAATGAGCACCAGAAATTATCCCATAGAGCAAGCTCTAGAGTAATAAAACAGGTTGGTTTGACCTTGGCGCGACCTTCATACCTGACATAAGGTCAATGCAATTTACTTATTCAACTGTTGTGTTGCCTAAGAAAGCATCTCACAGATGTATGGCTTCGTCTAACACTCGTTGTTGGATCGGATTGAAACATTCCCCAGAAATTGCTTTCACTGAAAAGATGGCCTGACTTTGACTTGCCATAGGTCAGCGACCTTGCAAGGTACATCTAAATTTTTGATGCCAAACGATCTGCTATTTAATTGTCTACAATTATGCAAAATTTGGCGCGCCTACGCCATGCCGTTCGGAAACCATTCTGGAAAAACCTTCGGGGGGCCATTTGACCCCCACCCGAGCGCGTGTTAAGCTACGGCCGGGCCGACATTCAACGGCGACGGAAATCTCCCACCAACAGCCCACTGCACAGAGCGCGGGCCGGCACTCAGCGGCGACGGGAACCCACCACCAACAGCCCACTGTACAGAGCGCGATGGTGACCTACCGAACAATGGGAGAGGTGCCCCGGCCACTGCGCTGTTCCGTGCGCACCGATTAGGACATTCAGTGGCCACGACTTCAACGGCTACCCGCGAGAGCGCGGTCGATCCACAAACCCCGACCACATTGGCTGTTTCTTACTGGCCATTCACGGTATTGGTAGGTTCACGCCCTTCTCCACACGAACTCGATTGATGTCACTTGTTTCACTGGGCGCAGCCCGTCTATTCGTCGGTGGCATACCTAACCGCTTTTAAGTCAGCAAAATGCGTATCCATCTGGGGCTTAAACATGGAAGCATAGAGAACACGTCAGCCTTTGCCTGAACTGTCAAATGATAATCAGTACGACGCCTTTTACGGCGCAGAATGGGCGAGGCGATGATAGACGTGACTGTTGACACCCCGCAGATGGTCTATAAACAGAGGCGAATGGAACCTGTCGCATTTGGGGGCCCATACGGATAGGATTTATCGATGTGTCAGAATTTTATGTCCAATAAGTTAAATCTGTGGGGTGTTTTGATGCCGATGCCGAGCAGTTTCGGTCGACGAGGTGCTCACAAAAGATCACGATTTTTCTGTCTGTGACGCAGTTTTTAGGAGTTTTGAACAAATGTTAGTCACACGGAGCTGGACAATTCGCCTATGTAGTTTTGAAGGCCCGGTCCGCCTCGGTTCAGGTCAGTGTGCTGCTGTTGAAGCCGGTTTTTGGGGAAGCGACGGTGGTGGCATGCATTTCTGGTCGTCTATGATCGTAGTGTTGAAGGACCCTCATCCAAATCTCAGACCTTCCCTTTTTTGCATGAAGGGGCCAACAGAGCTACTTGAGGACACCCTGGGATTAGCAGGAATAGCAATAATGAAGCTTTTATGTATTCTGGGGACCTCTTCAAGTTACCTTCTGACAGCTGTGGCGAACACCGTGCAATTGGTGGCTCAAAGGGTGCCTTATCCCAATCGTGCATAGACCCTTACATTCTGTTCTCTGTGTCTCTTCTTCTTTTCCCTCATTCTACGTTTTCAAATGTCATTTTGATGTCGAAGTGCCAGTCAGTCCATGTCTCCGCAATGCCCAGAGCCCATGCGTTTCCTAAGTAGTATCAGGGGCATGCGACCTTCTCCTCCCATGATGAGCGCCTTTGCGTGCAGAATTTATTGAGGTCTTAAACTGCACGTCCCCAAGAAGACGTAGACCCTGTTACCAGTTGGCAAACGATCTACTGACTGCTGACGCCATCATAACCGCCTTGGTTCACACGGCAGCGGCTGGACATTCAGTTGTCAGCTTAGAGGCTTGGGTGAATGGCCATGGGGGTTTCGGGGCTGAGAAAGTCGGAACAATTCCGGCGTCGAGCCGTGCTAGCAGGTGCGGCAATTCGACGTTTGCTTTACTGTTGATTGGATGACGCAAGAAAGGTAAAAAGCGTCGTGGCACAAAGCCGTCCAGAACACCATGAGAAAATAAAATCGCATCGTATCTGTGTGAAGCGACGCCACCCTGTGGCTGAGTGTGTATTTTCGGCTGCTGTGACGTGACGTGGCTATCGATTTCAAATATTCGCATTGCTCTGTTGCTATGGGCTGCGCGATCGCTTCCGGAGGCCGATCCCCACAACTTTATTTGCCAGCGCACGGTAAGCAGAGTGGAAAGTTGGAAAGTTGGAAAGTGGAAAGTGTAGACAGACCCGTAGCTCAGAGATCGGGAAAATAGATGCACATACATAAAATCTAATGCAATGCTGATAATCTTTTTAAGGGGGTGCTCCACATTTTTATCGTTTTTTAACCGAAATAGCAATTCTAAAGATCATTCGGTGCAGTTCACAGCCCTGCCCCTCTTGAGACCTAAATCTTTCTAGTTTCTCAGCTACACGCTCGCGAAGATGCACAGACTGTTTTGGGGAGACTATGTCAAAGTCACTCAGGCATTCCTGACCCATAATAACGTCATTCAGATCATACTATTCCATTGGGCATGCGGCGATCAAGGCCAGCAAAATAGTCGTCGAGTCGCTCATGTCTGGCAATCATTTCCAGATATACCGGCTCTCAATCCATGGTGTGCCAGGTACGATGACGTCACCAAATAATAACACATTGAAGAGAATATTTATTAAATATAAAAACTGTGATGCCTACAGCCTTTTCTACTAACATGCATACGAATAGTCCTAAGTGAACTTATTTCATCATGCCTGATGCTTGCTTCGATACCTTTAAATACGAAGGTGTTGTCGTCATGTATCTCTATCCCCCCTCTGTTGGAAAGCCGAATACGCCTGTAGCACATGCCCACGCAGGCTTTATGATTTGCCGGGCGTAGCAGTGTTTTGGCTTCATGATTTGCCGGGCATAGCAGTGTTTTGGCCTCATGATTTGCCGGGCGTAGCAGCGTTATGGCTTCATGATTTGCCGGGCGTAGCAGTGTTGTGGCTGTCAATACAAGCTAATGCTGACCCGGCCCCTCCGTTTCACCACCGCAATGGGCATGTCGGCCCAATTCTGCCAACAGTCTGGCATATACCTGTTTTATAACAGCAAAGCCAAACACCATCCCGTTCGCTCTGCATGCACTTACCTCATGCTAGTATAACCTGTTTTGACAGTCTTCATCGTCGTATTTGCTAGATAGCCCCAAGAACTTACGTGCTAGAAAAGACGCCATAACACACCAGTCACGGCCTAATTATCCATCGATCTGTGCTGTTTGCTTGCAGGAGGGAGTGCAGGAGAAGTGTAGTACAATAAGACCTTGGCCACAAAGAGTGAGCCATCCACTGACGCCCGCAATGGACCATGCTCATGCATCGTACATGGGCACAATAATTAGTTTGTTGCACGTAGCAGCATCGCGGCTGGCAATAATTCCTACTAATTTCTCTCACAACACCAATGGATCACTTGGATCTCCCTTTGCCACAACTTAGGCTTATGTGTGGCTCTTCTGATAGTACAGGAAAACGCCGTCCCATTTTCTCCCCGCACATTCAATTAAAGACCGGTTCTGACAAGTTTTATTATCACCCTTTTTCGCATCTTCTGAATCCTCCTATGAATTTTCCATAGGCGTAGGAGCGTTTCAAAAGTGTAGGGGGGGGGGGGGGTAAGCTCAGGGCGCACTTCATAGAGATGGAGGCTATCTCTCTTTATTCATATGTAATTAATGCTATTCTAGATATGCATTTAGAGCTGATTCTCACTGGTGCACAATCTTGTCTATCCAAATTATCTATGCCATTCGGGAAATAAGGCTATCCAGCTTCCCAAGATTATTCGTCCATTTCAACGTTGTTTTACCTGGTGAGTGTAAATTCCACTAGCGGGTAGGCCTTTTCGGTCATTGAGGAGGCATCTGTCTCCACAGGGTAGATGCCAAAATATGGCCTAAGCATAGGCTGGTGAGAATTTCGAAAGCAAATTGGTGGCTCACAGCACAACAGATTTTCCCTGCTCTTTCATTTCGCTGGCTGCTTTTCAAAACATAAGACTTGTCGCGGCATTTTAGTCGGAAACAAAATCGGAAGCTTGAAACTGCCAAAAACCATGTGACAAAGACATAGAACTGGAGATTCTCCTTTGAAAACCAAGCCACAGAATGAAAGTCCTTCTGTCATATATTCCTTGTCTGAGCCCTGCTCCCGTCCGCCGTCGGTGGTCACTGTCTTGGTCCTGCTGTCTCCGAATGACTGACCGGGAACTAATGGTGTGGCTGCTTTGTTGCACATTTCTGGATCAGCATGGCCACTAATTGGGATGTAAAACATATGTTGCACACCTGCAACAGTACGTTTCTTTTCCGAATTATCTTCCCTAACACCACACCACCCCACAAAAATGCCGCCGGGAAGCTGCCTAATTTAGATATGAACTGGCCCAACGGAGATGTAATTACCCGTCATTCAACGTAGATGACTTGATCTGTTTTTTGTGTATAGGCTGGGGGTAGCCAGAGCATTACTAAGAGGAACACAGGGCTGACGGAAGCTCCCTTTATGGTGACCCCCCCCCCCCCCCACAAAAAGTATCCCCGGATATAGTTTACTTGTTGAAAAGGGACACGGTTTTCTTCGTTTCATTGATATTTTTACCTTGCAACTAGAACAGAAACCAGAAGCTACCGTGAAATCAATTCTGTTTACATTTTAACACGCGCCCGGGTGGCCGGCTAGACACCCTTCGCTCGGGTGAGGGATTAATTTGACTCCCAACCCTGAGATCTCGGGAACTAAGCGAGGTAGAGAAAGCAAATTCACAGGTGAAAGTTTGAGGTTCCTAGGCCATGGCTTTCGGGTCAAACATGCAAAAAAGGTCAAACAAGGTCAAATTACAGGTTGTTCTCTAAGGGCCCCAGAACTTGGATAACTGTTTCTAAGCAAAAGGTCACATGTTCGGTAAAGGTCTGACCTTTTTTGACCTTTTGAAGGTCATGGTGACCAAAACCATGCAAACTGCTCGAGTTTTGCATTTCAATAAGCGAGAAAGATTACGCTAGGCAGTATGTTTCTAAAAAAATGTTGAACTAGATCATCTTAGGTCAATAACCTATTCGGATCTCTAAGAAGTCCATCAAAGATGCAAAATGCCGTTCTTGCTATCAATAAATTTGAAATGAGCACCAGAGACTATCCTATACAGAGAGCCCTGGAGTAATAAAACAGGTTGGTTTTGACGCTGGTCTGACCTTTATACCTGGCCTTAGCTCAACGTTATTTGCTCATTCAATATTTGTGTTGCCTAAAAAAGCATCTCAGAGATGCATGGCTTCGTTTAACATTCCTCTGCTGCATCAGATCGAACGATTCCGTAGAAGTTGACTTCGCTGAAACCATGGCCTGACTTTGTCATAGGTCAGTGACTTTACAAAATGCATCTAACTTATTGATGCCAAACGATCCGCTATTCAATTGTTTACAGCTATACAAAACATGGCGCGGCGAAGCCGCGCCATTCGGAAATCGTTCTGGAAAACCTTTGGGGGCGAATCAATTTGGCCCCCCACCCGAGCTTATGTTAAGGTCAATGAACTGCAGAAATCAGGCGTTTAACGACCACATGGAATAAAACACCGGTGTTCTTACTTTGTGATGGCTTAGTGGACTCTTTCTAAACCGATTGAATTCAGAAGCTTTTTATCATGTTTTATCTGTGTTCTACAGACATTGAAGACATCGTGAAGGTAGATTGTAGATCGATATGTTTAATTGAAATTTGAGGGTGAAAGTTTTGATTGTAGATCGAGTGGTCAACAGTGTGTATTAACATCGCCAAGCCATGTTTGTCTGGATATGTGTAACATCCAGTCAGAATCGATAAGTGATACAAGTTATATAACGTAGTTTTTAAGATGCGCGCTCGCAAATCTTAGCAACAAAAACCTTGACACCAGGCGTTGCAGTCACCAGCGTTGCAGTTGCAGACACCAGGCGTAGTCCACCGAGCGCTGGCTTAGCGGTTAATTTTTGTCATGGTCTAGCGGTGGACGAAAATGATGACGGTTCTGAAATAATTACCTTTAAACACTTGAATCGGTTAGTAATAAGGTTTTGTGATGTAATTTTGAGCATGCTTACTCGCAAATCTTGATTTAAAAAACCTCGACGCCATGCGCTGCAGCCCCCATGGGCCGCGCAGCGTCGGTCCAGCAGCTAATATCGAGTTGTTGCCAACGGGTGGACGAAAATGATGACGCTTCTGAAAGAAGTACCTTTGAACGCTTCATGACACCAAATCTTACATCTACAAGGCAGTCTGGGCGCATATTTCACGTGTGCGATTTTTAGACTGATGATAAGAACAGATTGGCCCTGAAAGTACCGCGAAGTGGTGCTGAAATATGGTGGCGGAACTGAAAGAGTAGAGGTAGATCCTCTATTCTTCGTGCTTCTGTAACTATTAATCTGTCCAGAAGACAGATCAACATGGCGCCCGCCCTCTGGTGGCACTTGCAGCAGCCGACCCCGTTCGGTTTTGCGGAAGCTGCAACCTAGACCATCGCTGTCCTTGCTCTCGAGGTTGCGGGCGGGTATGTTCAAATCTTTTGATAAATTTTTCACTGATCCATTCTGAGATCATGAATGCTCTTAGGCAAATATGGGATGGCCTTGTTCGTTTTTTTTTAGTTTGCTTCGATCTACTCTATTCAACAATAATGAGGCCTCTACTCTACCCAACAATAATGAGGCCCCTTTTTTTCCTTCCGGGCAAGGTGCCCCTTGAGTAGAGCACCAAGGGCACATTACCGGTTCCGGTCAAGAGCTGAAGGGCCACGTCGTCCCATCGCGAAGCGTCTTTTGGCTGTTATTCTAGCTGCACGAGGCGGGATCTCCTGGTCGATCCGGAGGCCATTGGAAGGATATATCATATCACATTGTTCCACTTCCTGACACGAGGGGCGTTCTGACCGGTACAGTTGGCCCCGGATCAGCACAGGAATTATCATTGACACAATAGCATCACCGATCGCCAACGGTGGTTCAACAATTGCCACACAGGCTCCAGTTCCGTGTTTTTCTGTTTTTTTCCCAGAGATATTGAGGAATCCCTGAAAGCATACCGTAGATGAAATGAGATCCTAAACTTGTATTAACATGGTGAATCCATGTTTGTCTTAAAATGTTCAATACTAGGAAGAATTGATCACTGACAAAAAACCATGTAATGTGGTTTTGAACATACGCGCTCGCAAGGCATAGCAACAACAGCCTGAACGCCTGGCGTTGCAGTCTCCATAGGTCGCGTGGCGTCAGCCTGTGGCTGTGGCACTAAATGATGGCCAATAAGCGAACGAAAAAGATGACGCATCTTGAGGGAGATGGCTGGTGAACTAGCTAAATCGGCATGTATATTTAAATGTGGTCCAAAAGAAAGCTAAACACAACCTAAATCTAAAAAGTGGGGAGGACAGTTAACACTGCTGCCCCCCACCTTTCAAGGGGGGGCCATGCCTCCCTAACCCCCCCCCCTTGTTCCTACGCCCGACAAATTTTTCATGCTGAAAAATTTCGGCAATAAATCAGTCTCAAAATCACTATTGTTGTTCTGCTTCGCAGGATCCTACTCGAGTATTGTATATAAGGGGCAAAGCTAGGAAAAATACATTTTGGAAAGGTCTTGCATACAGGGCCAACCCAGTTTTGTATTTCTTACAGAAACGAATACTTGCTAAAAACAAATTAATTACTAATTCTATTTTTAGCCTTCATATGGGGGTGGTAAGATTAATAGGATGAAAAGAAGTAGCAATATACGCCGTAAGCGGAAGGAGGCTTATTGCTGCCGGAGGCTGGGTCGTACAATACGGCGCTGCAGGTAATGTTGGCGAGAAGGCAAATAACGACTTATATATAGAGGTAGGCATTCCATGTCGAAATACCTCGAGATACTTTTCCGTGACGCCGGAATGCAAGACGAGGTTTTGAAATTGGCACGGGAAGTAACAAATCTAGCTTGCGAGGAGACGCCAGAACTCTGACGTCGACATTAGTATAAATTGCATGGCAATAGGTTGTTGTAGCTTATGGTATTGCAACGTAGCGAACTTTAAAGAAACTGAAATGTCAGCATGGAGAAATCAGGGTTTGTTCAACGCAAACGATCAGGTCCACGACGCAGGGCGAGCTCTCACGTTCGCCGAATTTTGAAGCAAGTTCAGTGTCCGCACTGCGCACCTAGACTACTTGATCTACGTGCATGAGCCTCGTTGAAAGTCTGCCGAGAAACTGGAAGGTGCAACAGAATAGCCAGAAAGGGCCAGAACCAGTGATTCATTATTACGACACCTACATTTCGCAGAGAAATGTTAAAACTAGGTATTATAACGATTTAAAGAAATAAAAACATGACAGCTGTATTGGGTCCAACCTGTTTCAAAGTTTTGAGCTCTTGCCCACATCTGTTTTTTTTTCAGCCGTCACCATGAATAAGCGACGAGGAGTGCCCTACCCTCGGCATCCGTGGTACTCCCGCGGCATTTGGCTGATATTTGTTCTGTGTGTGTTTGCAAAGCCACTCTGCCACTACCATTACCCAGCGCACGGTCCCCGGGCGCGGCACCGGCCGTCCGTCCCTGGAGGCCATGTCAGCCCTCTGCCGGCCGAGCCCATCGAAAGGCGTTGGCAGCACTGCCGCGCCATGACGTGTCCGTCCTACCAGTCCACAGGTTAGAGGCAGTGCTTCACGACGGTAGATATGCAGACCTGAATGTACCTAACGCCGTCCCCCCTGAAGCCTGTGGTGTGGCCTGTACGGACGGTCCGCGCCTGGAAAATTTATCGGAGTGTGATCTTTAAGAGCTATGAGATATGTTTATGGTTGAAGCAATCACTTCATACCAAATGACATGCACTTGTATCCCAATTAACTCTGCATTATATTGTGCAAAGCAAGGATTTTTTAACTGGAGTTCTAGCCTTCTTGTAAGGATGCAAGACTGGAATACTGGGCTGTGAATATATTGCATAGCGCTCCCCTTAGTGCTCCGATTTTCCCGGCATTCCACAGCAATTGTTGTTTTAAACTTGCATTCTGCTGAGTGTCGTAGATCTGGCTCACATATGCTATGAATTAGGCATGAGTATAAGCATATATGCGTTGGTATGAATTAATGTATTTTCCTCAACAAGGAGCCAAATGGACGTATCATTCAACAGGAAACAGAAGTATGTATAAGCAATGGCACACATACAACACACACACACAGCTAAAAAATAAAAAAGAGCAAAAACGTAGAGGCAAACGAACAACGGCAGAAAAAACAGATGGAATTGTAATTGCACACCACACAAATTGTGCAACAACTTAGCAAATGCTGCATGCGCGCGAGAACGGACAATGTCTCAAGAAGGGTGACGGAAAAACGAATGCATGAGTTGGGAATAATAAAAACGTTGAATGGTTTAGTCCATCAGAAATGCAACTAAAATTTCGCTTCCAGGAAATGACTACTCACATCTCATTGGGAGGCATGGATGCCCTACAAAGAGAGCAAAACAGCACATCCATGTTTTGAGCAGTTCATTATCAAGACTAGGCTGTGTTTTATGACACGAAACCATGTGAGGAATCAGAAAATGCAAGTGTGCTGCCAGGAGTCTCCGCTCAGGGGCCGCGGACTGTGCGGGAACCCCTTCCCAAGTATGGGCCCCTCGCTATTGAAAATGGTATTGCTAGCCGCATTCTGGTTACTCTGTTTTGGATTTCAGTGACAGGACGCCCTGAAAAAGCGAGCCAGCATAGCACGCCAATTATCGACAAAGCCTTCCGGATGCACGGAGAGCCACAAAGAAGCGCCTATTGTAGCGTGTGTACGAACAGGAAACAGTAGTATGGAACCACAGAATGTCCCAAATAGTAGCCACAGAATGTTCCAGCCGAGTAACAAAGCGCTTTATTGAGGTGAACAACAATGCCATTCCGGGAACAAATTTATTAAGGAAGGTCCGAACTGCCCTGAGGAAACCCAGCCACGCAAAACACGAAACATGGGAAGTAATGTTATCATGCCTAGTGAACCCGCGCAACACTTTGATTTGTTAGGGCAAAACGCTCCTTTCTGCCTGTGGCTGTAGAGCCTGATTACGGCTGTTTCCAGCAGGGCCTACTTTAAGAGTAAATCACTGGGCTATGGAATACTCGCTGCTATGTCACGCTGAAGAGGAAAAGTTGATTCGCTCAAAACTCATCTTTCCGTTTCACGTTTTTAAACACGCGCTCTATCTGATGTAGCTTAGTCCGTTCACCCAAGGCTATACAAGCATCAGACATGTTCGTTATAAACGTCGTGACTCATGTGTCAACTAAACCATGATGCAAGTTTCACCAACTGACGCACACGCAACGGTACATAAAGCGAAGGCAAATTAGTATGGAAGAAGTGGTGCTTCTGCTTCGTGACCTAGGCGTCAGCATAGGTAAAAGTTGACTTCTTCTGCCGCTGATGCGATAAAAAAAAATACTATGCTGATGTCCAGTTTCAATAATGAATGCATTGATGAACGATCCGAGCCGACATGCCAGAGGTAGGCAAGTATGGAGCTTATGGGTCATGGACGTTGCATCCCACAGACAACTATGGTCTAAAATTGTCCAAAAGTTGGTAATAGGTGGCCAGTTAACGTGTCAGCGGTCAAAAATGGGCATTTTTAGTTTTATTGACCGATGGGTTACGGTGGTCATGAACAACATACTCGCCACGCGAAATGTTAGATGCCTGTTGATCGATTAATCTAGCATTCGTCGTTAGCATTATCTGTCCATGTCAGTTGCCCAGATCAGGCAAAACGGGTCAATTAAAAATACTTTGACCACTCATAACTCTTTTGCGCTATTCGCCGTTAATCTGCTACAGTAATAAGACATGGTTTTGCCTACAGTTTGAATGTTTCAGATTTTCCGACACATGCGAGGAAAGCGACCTGAGGTGAGGCAATCATTTGATATTTTTCGTAAATGATGCAAAGTTTTACGCATTTTATGTAGTTTTAATGCTTGTTTATGAACAGAAGAATGCAAACTTACATGCAGCACTATCATATTAGCGCAGAGGCCATCACGCTGGCCTAGGCCAGGCCTACTTCTTTGGGTGCCTTTTGCAAAACACATGTGAAGCTCAAAATAGGCAGTTTTATAACGTCATTTTGGGTGTGGAGTTCGAATACTCTACTGAAAGCAAGTTGTGATATGCTTGTAATGCATACTGAGGTCACGCTACGCCAAGTGAGCGCATGGACGGTCATATGAGGTCATCCAAGATCAATGGCCTTTGTTATCAGAGGCTAGATGAACGAGTGCGACATGTTTAACCACCTCCATATCGTGCTCGTGAAACCGATGACGCATAATGGCATGTGCCAACCCGCCTATTCACAGTTTGTTACAAATACATTGCCAGGTGTCGAAGGAACCATGTGTATTGCGTACAAGAGGTATGCAATCTTGAGTACCTACAGATTTACAATGCACTATTTCTGTCCATAGAAACTTTGTGCTCTTCACTAAGACCCGGTTAGCATTTGGAATTAGGCCTTTTCTACGATTTACTTATTTGACTAATTTGACCTCACCTGACCTCTAAGTCTGTTTGAATAGGCATCTTTGTGTCTAGGATATTTTTCCCTTAGCTGTACCTAATAACATAATCTAAGTCAGAAGCACATGGTGAAATAAAAAAAAAACACCGTTCCTGTATGCTTTTGGCAGACCAATTTTGAACGGTGACCTGACCTGACCTGACGCCTTTGGGAAACACCAATGGTCGAAGTGGACTCCCCACAGTCTAAACGCTCACTTCTGTGCCCCCAATATTCGTCCTGGTGCGTTAACAATGCTTTAACTGCATCCATCAGAACAATCGTTTTTCCTTTCCCGACTTCGTATGGCCTCATATTTGACCTAAGGTCAAATATCATTATATATATATATATATATATATATATATATATATATATATATATATATATATATGCATATATGGTTCGTAATTTGACAAAACCTTCACAATGGTATCTTTAGCGACGCCTGGAGGTTGAAGCTCCACGAGGGGGGAAGTCCCCCCCCCGGCCGGGTGTGGTTGTTTGAGACCCTCCGGTGGGGCGCAGGTCAACGTAGGCCCGGCATCCAAATTCGCCGTATTTTGCGCGGTCTGTTTTTGTTTATCTCGCTTGCTTTCCTAGCAGTCCATGGATGTGGACCAATTAGGATGGCATTCAGCAGAACTGCCAAAAGTCATACCGTGACATGACGAGCGATCGGAGATATCCGTGCCCTTGTCTTTAGACCGATTTACATCAATCGAATTTTACCTGATAGAATTTGAAGCCTGGCCGACATTTAAACAGAGTTGTGCGCTTGTATCATTCGTATTTTTCTTGTTTGCCATTTGTTGCCTTACCTATGATTATGGATGCTTCATGAGCTTGATATATTGACACCACGACTATTTATTTCATAAGTTCACTAGCATCACTCAGTTCCTAATTTGTTTCCGGGCTTCAGGAACCCCCACTTGAGAAAACCTTTGACGATTCCATTGAAAGGCTGTAACCTAGAGATGTGGAGCTGACGTGACCTTTATATCATGATGGTACTACATCAGGACCAGAAGACAGAAAACGTGGGAGGGCAGAGACATCGCTCACTCATTACCTAAGAGCCATTCGCCGCTCCACTTCACCAGCGCTCCATTCATCATGTACTCTTCACCCAGGGCCCACATTTGGGCACGTTTGTAAGAGAGGTTGGACATACCTTTTCCTTTCGGCAGGTTCGAAAAAAGTATGTCGGACAGAGCTCCTGGTGGCTAGCTGGCGGAGGCGGATCCGTGATTGCAACATGCGCGAGTGACCAATTCTGGAGTACACTCCCAAGGGGCCTCAGGAAGACGTTTGGAGAGCCCTTCCTTGCAAAGGGCTCCTGAAAGCTATTTTGGGGTTATTGAGACAAAAAGTGCGTGTATATTATGGGGCCAGTTTGGTGTATAATTTGAATGCATTTTTTTACCACATTTTCCGCCCGAAAGGCACTCCCCGTCGGAAAATCGTTCAGATATGTCAGGCGACCCTTCTGGGCCCCTCTCGGGTCTGAAGGTGAGTAAATCACCTCTTCGTACTCTCTCCTTTCCATTCTCCCCTTTTCATCAGCCACCGCCAGCAGGCGCCTGGGGTAGAGCCCCTCGGCTCTTAGGATGGGGTCTCTTTGTGGTCGGCCTTCGAAGCGGAAGCTTACCTCAGGAGTGTCTTCCACTCGAGGGTCCTGAATAGGCCGCCTATCCGGGGAACAGGCGCCCCGGGATCTCCCACTCCGTAGGAAGGATTGCTTTGGACCGTGGTTTGAAAGACCCTTTTCTACCAGATGCCGGAATTTCAGAAGCCCTACCTGCCCTCTCTCCACCGGAGACAGCTTCCTTCAAGAGGGGCACTTTGGGGAACTAAAAACCTGAGCGTCGTTTCCACGAAAATCCTTCATGCCCCGTGTCTTTAAAAAGAGCATTCCACATTCATGTGGGGTTTTGAATGAAATTGTCATTTTGAAGGCCTTTTGATGCTGCTCACAATCCTGCCCTTTTTATGACCTAGGCCCCTCTGGTTTCTGAGCTAGACGCCGGCGAAAGTGAAGTAAGGTACATTGGGGAGAGTATCTCGAGGCGTTCGGATCTGGCATTCGTGAGCGTGATTTCCAAATATGACGGCCAACTGGCTCTCAATCAATGTTGTGCAAGGTACGATGACGTAATCAACCGTAAATCATTGAGGAGCGTATTTACTAAGCAGAAAATTGGACTGTCAAGAGCAGTCTTCCCCACCTTAAGAGCATAGCAATAGTTGTGGATGAGCTTGTTTGATCATATCTGTTGATTGCCTCAGCATTTTCAAATGTGATTTACTCCCTTTAAGTAGGAACCCCGGGTTGCCTGTCTTTTAGGGGCCCTTGAGCAATGCAGGGTCACCTTTTACATAATCTCAGCATGAAGGGCCTCTTTGAAAACAACCTGAACGGACGGTTCTTTCATTGGAAGCCTGCTCAGGGACCAGGGAGTTAATCTTCGAGGCTGTTCTCGGACCTCAAATGGGGCGATCATCCTATCGCCCGCACATTGCATCCGCCTCTGCCAGCAGGAGGCCTGGGATACGTCACTAGCATTCCAGGATGAGCCCCGTCAACTCCCTGACACCTTGCCCCAGAGAGCCTCTTTGCTGAAGGGTTCCGTGAAGAGACCATAGTAAGGAAGGGTGGGTCCCGGCTCCTCAGGGATAGCCGATTTAGGCATTGATCTCAGGTGCCCTTTTGCGCCATAGGGCGTTTGCCCACGCTCGGAAGCTAAAAATCAAATTGTAAATATTCAATTATTCACGCATGATTCTGACTACACCCTGTCGCAGCACGTCACAGCGTGTTATGGGAAAGTATTAAAAAATGGCATTCTAGACAAGTAACCGTATAAGATGGGGTCGATGACATTTCACATCGCGCTTGCAATAAACGAAGTACAGTTCTGCAGTTTTGTGCCTGAGCGGGTAGTCACTAGTTCATCATCCATCCAGTCTCCAAGCGTTGAAATTGTAAGGCTGACTGACGCAAGGCTGTTTTAAGACAGCCCTATTATTACGTGACAGCCACGTCATTCAGGGCGACTTTTGTGTGCCTGTTAAGATAATAGGACGCAGTTAATCTCCACATCGAGTCGACAGAGTGCCCGCCGCGTCAGAGTAGTACACCTACTCGCCTCTCGCGGAGGATCCGGCTCACTGACGGGGTCAGGCCTGACACCACATGCCGTCAGACCCGGAGCAACAATGTCCGCAAAGCGCCTCACGGCGCCCTCAGGAAAATCGCTCGACAGGGAAGGCCGCGGTACGCACCGCGGTTTGCAGTGCCTGCTGGTAGAAATGGGTCTATTTTGCTAACATGGGTCACAGACAGGCTCATGCTCCGAACCTAGTCATCAGAATGAGGCGAAAATTGTGAAGTGCAATGTTCGGGCTGCGTTTTCTGCGTGAACTTTTGAATTACCGTACCTGAAATCATGCCATATGCATGGTGAAAGCAGCCTGCAAATAGCGTTAGCCCTCTCCAACACAGGTTTGGAAAAGCCATGACAATCCCATGCTTAAAAATTCCCGACTGTTTCTGGAATGTGCACCAACACATTCAGCCAAGCCGATTTTCCGCTCGGTGTATAAATTAATGAGTGAGATCAATGTCAAAGCTGACAAATGGCGTAATGTAATCTTGGGGTCTGCTGACAATGCAGTGCTCAGAAACTGCTGGACTTATTTACTCCAAAGCTTTACTAACACACTTCGCATCTGCGATTTATTGACCTGTCAATGCTGGTTATCTGTCAATTTGTCAAACTGTCAAACTGTCAATTTGGTTATCTTGGGTCGAGTCACTGAACAAAGGCTTTTTTAACAACTCTTTTTTTGCACACTTGGAGCCCCATTCTCTGGAAAATCCCGGGCTGATAGTCACATAACTTTCAATTTTTAATTCTCCGGACTATGATTACGCATGGCCTTGGTATTTGGTGACGTCAGCAAATGACTTAAACATAATATTGCAGTTGGCGGACGACCTCATGTTTGTAAACTACGCGGCCGATTTTGACGAAACCTTCACCAATCGGTCCAAAATATCTCATCCCACTCGATTTTATTATCTGGCGGCCTTGGACACGAAGTCACCAAACAGGCACGACCTGATATTTGTGCCAACGTGCGCTCCCATGCTCGGCAACTGGTAGGACAGGGTCTTCTCAAACTTTCATCAATCCATTCGTGATATATGATTAAAAGCCGAGTCTCTGAACTGGTGACCTTAAGTCAGATGATGGGTCACGAAATGACTGAAACGGGATATTGATATTAACTGGCAACCTCATGTTCGGAGTTATTGGGCTAATTTCCTTAAAACGCAAAAAAAAACAATATTCAGTGCGCACGGCTTTCTGTGCTTCTTATTAAAAGACCTTAGATCTCGTCACAAGTCATCAAAGGGCCAAGATTTGGTGCTCGCATCTGCAGCCAATGTCGTGCTCTGAAACTACTGGGTCGCTTGCCTCAACACGAGGATTCTGAGTTCGTGATTTACGCGTTGTCGCTTGAATAAGTGACCGAAGGCTTAGCCGCAGACGTGAAATTGCTGAGACGTAATGTTTGCGTTCGTGGACAATCCTATACTCAGATTGCATTGCGCGCACGCGACCATCACGTCTTTGTAAATCAGTGACCAGTGACCTCACATTAAATCACTCAATAAAAACCCGTATTTAAATCATACATACCGAATCGATTGGTGGACATTTCTTGAAAAAACTAAAAGCGTTCCCTTCTTCGCTTTCATCACCCATGCTTACTTTTCTGGCCGCCCTGTGATGCACTGTCGAACTATGCTTTTCCTGAAGGGTACCTCACGGTCCGTGCAAGGCATCATCCATGCTTCTTTAAAGACACGCTCCATGCACTTGCCGTCAACAGTTGTCGTTAAGTTCCCTTACACACCTACGCATCAGGGGCATATAAGCCAACGTCATTCTGTTTTCGCGATGTCTTCAAATGAACAGCGTACTTTTACGCGTATTTAGCCGTGGGGAGGGGGGAACAAGCAAAAGTTCACAAAAATTCAATGCAGAGCACTGCTTGCAAGGTTTTTGGTGTACCATGACATAACATCGCCTGTTCTCGACCTTATTTTTGCATGTGACGTGAAATTTTTTAGTCAACATTTATTCATGTACACAAACTGCACGCCATAAATTTGGTAAAGGGTGACGAGCCCTTTACCCGGGGGGTTTCTCTGTGCGTACGCCCCCATCTCCGTACAAAGTCATTGGCGCTTGCCTCTAGCAGTTCAAGAGGCTAAGATCATGCCTCCACGGCTAAGTCTAGGAACTGCTGCTAAGTAAGCAGCACAAACAAACGTGCGAACCCAACACATAATTTGGGCTGGTCTAAATTCTTTCTAGCGATTTCCGAATGGTCACAAAACATCCTTGGAGCACTTGCAAAGTTATGCGGTGAAAACTGATAACACTGGAATGCATCATTAACGCAACGGTCAAAATACGGCGCCATCGTGCCTTCTTCTGCAAGTTTCAAGTCGGTCGTGTTTGTGCCCATCTGGTTGAATACGCATTTAGCTCACCCCGGCTAGAGGCTTCCGCGGGCGAACTTGTACAACCTGACGCGTCTTTCGTCCCTTTGGTCATGCTCCCACCCACACGTTACCCATAGCATATCTGTTCATGAAATAAATATATTAGTTGTTTTTTTCTAGATTCTTAGCGACGCTGATGGATGACTTCATGCACATGCATTAATTGGTTATTCTGTTGCAAGCCCTAATTTATGATATTTTTAGCGAAAAGATCGGTGAGTACCATCCGCTGGCATTTCATGACAGGGTGTATTTCACCTTTGGGGCATATTTCAAATCCATACTCTAGTGAAATCTTATTACGCCTAATAATAGCGTAAATAATGCCACCGCTGCATCGTCTAGACATGCTTAGGATATCAATTTTGATAATTTTCGAGTCCGAATTACGCTCTTCTCGCTCTGTAACGGCACTACGCGTCTTCCTACAGTCGCGTCCACTGTAGTTATGACTACTGCCGTGGTACCTTTACTGGTGCGAATAAAGAAACGTTTGAGATTGACCCAGCTGGCGGCAAGAGTATGTCACCGAGGAGAGTACGGATTAAAATTTGAAGTAACGCTTCATAATGCACCTCTGTGATATGCCCATTCTCAAAGCCAAAGTGTGCCTCGAAAAGAGTCGTTGTGGTTAATGCCGTAGGGAGAAACCAACACCGCAGTATAATGCTTCGTTGAATTCGCGGAAAATGTTAATTTGGAAACTTTTCGGGCACATCGACTGCTATAGTCGACCACTGCAACAGTGGTCATTTTGCGGTCACCAAAATATCACGCATTACCCATGTATTCGGTGCGCACGAGTGTTGCACGCGAAGCGCTCATTCACCACGCCTGATTTAGGTGCATATGAGCTCGCGTCGAGCAGTGATTAAAGGAAATGTTCGACATCTGTATCATCGCGTATTTATATTGGCTACATCGTGTTTTGAACTGAAATGGCCATCTTGAAGATCATTCGGTGCAGTGTACAGCCTTGCCATTCTTGCGACCCGAGCCTTCTAGTTCCTGAACTACATACACATGAAGATGTGCAGACTTTCGGTGAGACTACTTCAAGGTCACCCAGGTATTCATTGACAAAGTTAAGTCATTGAAATCTTGTCATTCCATTGACCATGCGGCGATCAGGACCAAAAAATGTTATTGTCGAGTCATTCATGTCTGGCGTTCGCGAGCTTAATTTCCACATATAACGCTATGCCTCTTCAATACCCCCACAATATCTTTCTCCGCCACTCCTCTAAGATCCCAACACGTCATGGGTAGATTGAGGTTGTACTGTGGCAGCGTTGCCGACAGTACCTTGGCCTCCAACACGGTAAGCTCCTTGGTGGCTGGGAACAGTCACGCGTCTCTGCAGTTTCCGCAGCGAACCTCTATGAAACCGTTTGGACATCTACAAACATCCTTCAGAATGCCAAACCTTGAAAACGCCTGCTCGCGATGGAATGGATTCAAGTTGAACGGCACTGGTTTTCCATCAGGATCGAGTTTTGTTCTCTGAACAATCAGGCGGTCCGGCAGTGATGAGTCGCGTTGGGATCGGATCTGTGCGGTGGACTGAGATCCGGAAGATGTTTGGGGTCATCAGCAGTCGCAGCACGGTCTCCGTCGTGGACAGCAATGTGCTGGCTGGAGGAGTCGATGCGGGTGTGGTTGTTTAGAGACAATTCATGCAAATTGCCTGGAGCATTCGGCACCGCGGCTCCCCACCCACCTCGGAGCCGAATCGGGGGACGGCCCAACGCTCCTTCTGGAGATGGCTCCCGCCAGGGCTATCCCGTTGCTACACGGGGTGAATGACGCCCCCCACGCTGCCGGGTGTAACCGGGAAGACTTCTCTTCGTCCTGGCCGTGGGTTAGCGCCGCCGCTCCTTGTCTCTTTAAAGGAATGTTCCACAGTTGAAGATTTTGGGATAGGCATCAGATATGATGGGATAAGCTTGCTTGTAACCATCGGTAAGCTTTCAAGGTACAAAAACGACGATAAGTAGCAAAATTTCAAAGTTTGTAAAAATTCGCCCCATTGCGTCATAAACCGCTTCATGGAATGGCTTTATGACGACAGCAATATTTGGCAGCACCTGGCAGCCAGACCTAAAGAATACCCCGAAACACAAGGAAGCTAACGCCAAACGGCCATTCTCGTCGCGGGGGCCGTGTCAGGCGGCGGATTATTGGATGGTTTGCTTATGGATTTTTTTGTCTCGGCGCTGGTCATAAGAAAAACTTTGGTGGACTGTTTGACATGCACAACGTATCGGCCGCCAGCTTTTATGGCAGATTACAATTATCAAGGCACGATATGCTGTGATGTTGCTGTTGTCGCTATGCTGTTAATGGTTTTGTCAGTACGGTAGTGTCGACCCATTCTCGCCAGCAGTGCTGTAGTGCTGACATTGATATCATGTGATGTGCACAGTAGTTATGTTCTTTATTGTTTGTTAATGGAAGTACGGTGTCATGCAAAAATTAGTGAATCTGTAACGTTGCAATGAATTAATTTCCAAAGCATTGCTATTGCTATGGTAGAGATGGTAAAGTTGGGTTACCAGGCATGTTTTTTCCTTAGGATTATTTATGCAAGTGATAGTTAACCCTTAAATAAAACCACTGTGGTGCAATGACATTCTTGCTGTTGATAGTCCTTTGGCATTATTCAACCCGTTGTTACCAGTCACTCGTAAATTGTAAACTGCTGTCTGAAAGGTCGACTCGACCTATGTGACACACCGTGTAATGGCGCGGGTCAACAGCTGTGGCACAACCTTAGTGCTGTACTGTGACATGACATAATTAACAGTGATATGGTTTTTGTACTGCAAACTATGCTGCTTTTATAGTAAATTACATCATAAAAAGATGGGCCAAGTGATCTCTTTGTATTAACTCCCCATCCGACACATGACTGACTAAAAACACATAAATAATGTACAAATCACTTTCAGCAAAGCGGACAACCAATAAGTGGCATCACTTGCTCAGCTTGTTTTGGGCATCCAGAAAACCAAGGTGAGAAAGATGTAAACACATCTTCCACTTCCACAGTCATGCAACATGCTGCAGCCATCAGGCTGCCTTACTAAAAAATAACAGGACAATTTTACACGTGGTGAAATGACACTGCAATTATGCTGATCTTGCACAAGGCTGGAGACATGACAAGTGCGCGTATTTATGGTTGGATGGGCAAAATGCAACGAAGTGATGGAGCCGCCAGTGCACACGAGGCTCATGATAAAAGCATTATTAAGCTGCTATCCAAGACACCAACAGCAATACTTTTCCACCTCTCTCAGCACCCAGCATTTCACGCAAGTTGCAGTGACTATGACATTAAGGACTCACAAGCAATGCTCGCCTGCATACAAAGCTTGTTGAGACAGTAGAATGTGCATCAGTAATAACACAGCACTATGTTTTCAGAATTTTTTAGGAAAAGCCAGTTTTGCAAAGCCATATCATGTGAGCCTATGTTGAGCATGTGCAATGATGAGCTGCACGCACCAGCCCCTGCTGCCAAAACGCATTGCTGATATAATGATATGCAATGGATTGATTAATTACATGCTGTAATACCTCAATAGGTTCAAAATGTTGGCAAGATCATAATGAAGCATCAAGTTGCCTTTGTTCACCACTGCAACGTAGGTGCTAGTGTTTATCTTAGTTTACCGGCACTATCTCGTCATGTTCAAACATAAACACAAACACAAAGGTAGAGGCATATATCGATATATCACATTTTATTGGGAGCTAGTAGACTTAAAGAACACCAAAGCAATGTTCCTTCTCAGAAGTACAAACCTCGCACGCACACACCCCATCACATCAAGATCAATAAAAGCCACTAGCACACACCACCAGTGATCACACACATTTCAAGCCGCTGATTCACACTCGTTTGTTAAATAGGTGTGATCTCACACTTGCACAGCTCGGGGGGACTATCAAACTGCAGGTTTTCTCGCAATTTCTGCACAAGCCTTCGTTTATAACACCGCACGCACCACGACCTCCCTTCAAAGCAAAGTCCCAACGGGGATCTATGGTAATGCGGCTCAAGAGGTCGTACTTGTAGAACACATTTTTTTGTTTAAGATTTAAATTTTTGGTACAATATGTGTGAAATATTTAGTAATATGTATATATATATATATATATATATATATATATGTATAATAACTGTATCGTTTCCCTAATTTTATAATGCCTTGCTAGCCCATAAATCCAAAAACCACAAACGTGCAAGGTTACGTGCTCCGGTACACAAGGTGCCAACTGAGCGGTCTGTAAGAAATACGTCAGAAGAAGAAAAAACGCCAGCGGGGGAAAACGATAGATTTACCGTCGCGTCTTCTTTTTTTTATAGCTTTCGGGAGTGTCCGTTTTTTCGGGTGCCGTGCTTTTTTGCAGACAGTGGCCTTCTCTTTTTACAGCATTGACCTATGACTTAGAAAAATGCCCCGTTGACAACCAGTGCTGCACATCCCGAAAGTGCTCACGCTTACGTTCGCGACACGCATTCAACAGCGAAATCTTGCTAACAGCCAACCATCTTCCACGCATTGTATCATAAGTGCCGCATCATCGCTTTTACAAATGTATCAGCTGTTTTTACTGACAGCCATGCTGTTTTGACCACAAGCAGAAAACAGCCTGCAGTATGACTGCGATCGCATGACGTTTCTATGGCGTCATTAATGCCAAGGCAACTTTGAAACAGGCTCCAATCAACCTTTTCGCACTTGTGCGGGAGTGTAACTCAGGAACCAGGGTGTTTTGGGTCTTAAAAATGACATAACCGTGAACTGCATCAAATGGTCCTCAAGATGGCCACTTCAGTTCAAAACCCCATACAAATGTGGTAGAACATTCCCTTTAAGCCACCGCGGGTGCCCAAGTGGAAACTCGCGATGCGCGCTCGGCATGCAGCGCAGATGACAGGCCGCTAGGTGTATGTGGAGCCTTGCTGGTCCCCCCCCCCCCCCCCCGGATGTTCCGGCTAAAGTGGAGTGTTGGAACGCCGCGTGGCTGACCCAAACGACGCGCCCCTCAGCCACCCGGATCCGGTCAACCCGGGGCGCGCGCAAGGAGACACGTCGAACCCGATTAATCGAGGATGAGGAGTAGAGAGAGGACCGGATATTGGAATATGGGTGACGGGGAGGGAGCAGGCAGAGCAAAGGGAAAAATCTGACGGACCGGCAGGGTCGCTAGGCCCTGAGATAAATAGCTCACGCTGTCCATCCATTGCCGGAGTTGGAACCCGAGGGGGCGTTACTCTCCTACACTCGCCGAAGCCTGTGTCCCTGGAAATGAATTTGAGGGATATAGGTTCATGTTCGCACATGTTTTGTCTAAATATTAAAGTATTTTAAGCTTTCGTAACATCTGTTGCAGAACCACGTGACATATTAGTGCGTTGCAAACGTTGCAGATTACGCACTTTGGAAAGAAACCAGGGTGAGGGGAGTGTATTACTTTCTCAGTGGTGTATAGGGAGCCAATAGGATATCTCCCGCAGGAGTGACTTATTCAAATACGAATTTTGAGGTATTCAGAGGTATTTCAAGAAAGCTGGTATCACTCATCAAATTACACCGTCTGATAAAATAATAAATCAAAAGTACATAAAGTGGTATACTCCCTTTAAGTGTGTAGCTCTTCAAAACGTCCAATGAAACTTTGAGACTTACACATGTCCATAGTAGTTGCATACTTGTACACCAATGTAACTAGCTGATATGAAAGAAAACATGACTGAGGCATTGAACGTCAAGCTATGTGTACATTGTGTGTGTGTGTGTGTCTGTGTGTGTGTGTGTGTGTGTGTGTGTGTGTGTGTGTGTGTGTGTGCGTGTGTGTGTGTGTGTGTGTGTGTGTGTGTGTGCGTGTGTGTGCGTGTGCATGCGTGTGTGTGTGTGTGTGTGTGTGTGTGTGTGCGTGTGTGTGTGTGTGTGTGTGTGTGTGTGTGTGTGTGTGTGTGTGTGTGTGTGTGTGTGTGTGTGTGTGTGTGTGTGTGTGTGTGTGTGTGTGTGTGTGTGTGTGTGTGTGTGTGTTGATGCAACACATACACCACATTCCTCTCTGACCAGTTCCATGCCCATCTGGCCATGCAGAATATTGTTCACGGTCGTTTCGTTTGATAAAATCCTGGACTTCCGGGGAACTACAATGCACAGCTGACGTTGGTTGTTCAGTGCATTAGCGAGGAACATTATCCACATAGATACGACAGTAGAATTATCCTTATTCCACGGAAAAACAGGAGACCAGTGATATCGTTAGGTTGATATTTCGGCAACATGCCTTTATCGAAACAAAAGCAGAAGTCACTGCCCTGCAGTTTCATTTCTGCTACTGTGTCGATAGAGACATGTTGCCAAAATATTAACCTAACTATATTTCCATTCTCCTGGTTTTTCTGAGGAGCAAGGCTAATACCACAGCTGACGTTCTTTCATCGGACAATAACTCGAGCAATTCTAATTTCCCGTCCCTTTATATCTGACTACCAAGACGCATACCGGATTGTTTGCCGGACTTGAGCCCTTTACTCCCGGCCAAGTTTCAGCAACGTTTTCGTTGACAGTTGATCCTGTTAGTGGGTAGTGGTAGTGCTTAATGGGACAGAATTCGAAGTGCTGTTAATTGGTGTGGTCAGAGGGTAGCATCTTGTGACTGTTGATTCACAAGAAGTGCAACGAAAGCGGTTTTGTTGTTCCAGATGCCGGAATGACATTCTTAGATGACATTGCTTGTTCACAATTTGTACGACTCGTGACATATGGCAAACGCCCAAAACTAGCATCACGCGTTTGACGCCAAGGTTGAGTAAATTTGAAAAGATACGCTTTCATGCAAGCAAAAGAAGCACATTAATGCATAACTGCCTTCCCTAAAAGATGTGCAGAGTAAGGCAATAAGGAATTTTGAAAATTTTACCTGCAGTTAGCAAAACCAACGATCATGAAGCTTTTTATTTGCATTTCTAGCCATCTTTTACCCTGCACTATAATAACAATAATAATAATACTTACTGTACTATAATAAAATAATAATATTTTCTGCCAATGCATCAAGTTAGACATCTATCCTCCAAAACTTGAGCGTGCACGCAGGTCATGATCAATGCTGTAAATCGAGTGGGCCCGTCGTGTTCGTTGTGGTAAATTTAATGTTTCACGTTTGAAGGTATCGAAGCAAGTATCAGATATGATGAAACAAGCTCACTTATAACAAACACTGGTATACACAAACATTGGTATCATTTTTGAATGGAAAAGATTGTTCTGAGCAATCCATTTATCCATGCATTAAACACGCTCTTCAATGCGTCATAGTTTGATTACGTCGTCATACCCTGAATAACATAGATTGAGAACCAATTGACGGCCATTAGATCTGGAAATCGCACTCACGATCGCCAGACATGAACGCCTCAACAGTTTTTTTTCTTGGCCGTGATCGCCGCCTGGCTTATGGAATGGCAGAATTTGAATGGCATTATGACGCCATGAATGTCGGGGTGACTTAAGAACGGAAGGATTGTGAGCAGCACGAAAGGTCTTCAAGATGACCTTTTCATTTTAAACCACCATACAAATGTGGAATAGTCTCTTAGCACGGACTGTGGCCGAATTCTGCTGTCAGAAAAGGGAAATGACAGGCAGTCCAAACGTAGGGACTTCATTTACTGGATCCCAGCGGCCAGTCAGGGTGAGGCGTCCGTCCTAGGGTGCTCTCAAACACGGCAGCACGCGCGACTGTCCCGTTACGGCGATGCCAGCTAGCCGGCACATCGCACGATTGGTAATGTCTCAGTTGTTAGTCATACGCGGATATTGAACGGGCACCTTTAGGTATCATCCTTCACGCGGATATTGAGCAGGTACTTTTCCCTGCTAGGAGTGTCAGCTCGCTGAAAGATTTCCTGAAAAAGCTGAAAAATTTCCCGGTAGCGACAATAGTTTTCCGGTAGGACAAATGACTTCTCTAAAGCAAAGCATATCAGCTACTGAACAAGCTTAGCCTGTGAAATCCAGCAGGGGTGACATGAACCGGGCCTCTTTCCCACGAGCGGTCCAACCATGCAATATGGCAAAAAGTCTCGACCCTACTCGCGTCGTGCCGGATAGCTCCGCGGTCTCAGTGCTGGTCAATCTCCTGCCTACAGGCGATTTTCTGAAAGCTACCAGGCTTTCCAGGGCCACCATAAGGCCAGGTTTACTGACTAGGCCTTCCCCTAGCTCTAGCTATGCCCTTCGGGTCAATCAGTTTTTTGTAACAAACTGATCCCCTCGAAAAACCTTCATTCGCACGTTTTGGCGGGTAATAGCGCACGTTTTAGCGGGTAATAGCATATACAACTTTTGGGCGGAGTCCTAGATAGGTCGACATAGCTAATGTTGGGCCACTGTTGAGATAGCGTCAGTATCGTCATCATCATCGTCAAACAACGTATGGTAATAAAGAGTGAACGTAAGTCAGAAAGTCACAAAAGCGAAACATCAAATCGAAGGACCGTTTCGGAAGCAGGCAGAAATAAGTGCTGACATGCGACTATTGTCACGGTACAGCTGGCTCAGCTTCTTAATTCGGCTGGATGGCCAGTCACCATACGCCGCATCGACTATGCCACGTCTGTATGACATGGTGAGGGGATCATTGATAACATTAGGGTCGTTAAATCGCCCCGAATTGAGCAGGAAATTTCGGAAAAGTGGGTTACCACCGGACCGTCACTTTTGCTGCGCAATGCAATAGAACCTGTAGCTGATATGAAGGTGAATTGTGTCTAAAATGGATGTGTAGCGTTTTAGGTATGCTATCAACAGATTATTTAGCTGCTCTTTATGCTTTAGGCACGGGAGGACAAAGTGATGAATGCTTTCAATTCGGTGCCCACACGGACACGCTAGCGAGGTTGTCTTTACAAGAAATCAATGGGAATCTTAGCAGGTCATGTCCATTCTTAGCCTGGCGCGCAAAATGTTTCCTCTTTTTGATCGCGTTGTGCAGTAATGGGGTGGATGGAGCAGCACCGGCTTCTCGCAAAGCTGCTTTTTGAAGGCAGATTGGGTGAGGTCTCGTGAAGAAGTATAGGTGATGTTTATTGAGTATGTATGTAATGAGTACGGGTATGAATAAGCGTGTAATACTTTAGGCCAATGAGAGGTTAGGTAAAGATAGGGGCTTCCTGACTCCACAAGAAGCTTCCAGACTGAAATGGCCTGATGGAGAAAGGACCCGCGGGAACTGAGCCTCATGATCTTCAAGTGTCCAGTGATCCGTAAAAGTGTGGTCACTTAGTGCGGGAAATGGAGCATCTGATGTAAAAACAAGTGCGCCTTTATAAATAAAGGAATCTTCCGATCTATTAAACAGCCCATCCTGAAAGAGGGCGTCCCTCTTTCCAAAGACACCCGCAGATCCAATAAAGGGGCTTCCTGATTCCGAAAGACAGTATACGGGTCCAGAGAAGAGACCTCCTGGCACGACACTCAACCGCTGAATCCAGGGGCTTTCCAATTAACGAAGGAGTTTTCGACTCAGCCAAGGTCCTCGTTACGGAGAAACAGAGACTCCAGTTCCATGACAAGACCTCCTGATACACATACGGTCCTCCTGATCAAGAACAGCTGCCTTACGGTTCACGAGTAGGCCTCCAAAGCTGTAATTTTCTTCTGTTGAATTTGTAATCCTCACTCAAACTTTCTATCTTTATCACAACTTGGGGTTTGCTGCTCCACATCAAGGTCTTCCTAAATTACCAAAGGAGCTGAACTCATTAAGGTTGTAAAGCCAAGTTTTAGAATAAGGGCCTCCCGCTCTGTAAAGGATATCCCCGAACTCAGAACAGAGGTCCGCTTGTTTACAAACGAGGCGTCCCGTGCTAGCAAAGGGGTCTACTGAGCCGATAAAATGGCCTCCTGATCCAGAGCAGAGACTACCTAGTCCATGACGGCTGTTGTGGCCCAGAGAAGGAGTATCCTAGTGCAGAATAAACCCTCCTGAGCTCGATTACGAACAAAAAACTCAGTTATAGGGCTTCCTTGATGTTATTTGAGTAATGTTTGTATCATTACAAAGCTCTCAAGAGCGACCTCCAAAAGCGTAAGGTAGCAAAACACGCTCTTACTTGTGCCCTCCCCTGTTTGCCGGCAGAAACTGCCGACCACTGTGAACTTAACGTTTACCACGTTAAACGCACGCACGGCTAACTTTTGCCATCAAATCTTGCTATTCAGCCGGAATAAATTTTTGAGCTGACGAAGCAGGCAACCAGCCAGTTATGTTCTGTCATTTCCTTTGAGCCGAAATTGTGGACTATGTCATTTGAAACCCGTAAGCAATGGAAAGGCATGCTGTGGAGCATGCACTAGGTAAGGTTGTGCATGAGCTGCACATAGCGCGCGGCCTCCAGCACGGTCGCTGGCGGCAGGAGGTGCTGGTGTGTTCGAACAATAATACTCACGCTTTGTGGCAAACAGCACTCCTTGAGACACCACATGTCCTCTGCTGTCGCTACGCCGAGGAAAGGTGTGGGCAGTGAGTCGTGAACAAGTACACCGTGCTCGAGTGGTACACCACGTTAGACAATGCTTCACCACAGCCTTGTTACAAACCCGCCTGGCCTCCAAGTCAGTACAGGGAAAGAGTTCATTCAAGATGTGATTTCACGAAACGATGGGACTGACGGCCATTCAGCTCGTTTCCGTTCACCGACATATCAACCAAAACACTGTATTGGGCGTCAGGTTTTTTGGTCACAGGCGTGCCATGTCGGCGTCGTATCCGTGCGGTATGAAACTCAATCTCTGATCTGAGTCCGCTACGCATCCGCTGCCCATCCACTGTGTCACAAAAGGCCCACATATCCGACTGCTCAACAAGAACATTACATGTCATCGTTTTTCATCTCAGCCTTTGATGAACAATCGTGACATGCTTCAATCTCATCGCGTGTTGGCCATCGCACAAGTTTCTTTCATCCGCTTGGCGATGCCCGCTGGAATCTTGATTCTCAGAGTCGGGCGAGAGGTCCGGCCCGCGAATAGGGAAGCCGAGCGTGCGATCGAGCTTGCCCCAGCGGCAATTGGCAATAAACGCGTCGGATGCACCACCAGGATGCACAGGAAGCTGTCAGATGAAGAGGCTTTTTGTGCACTTCTGCTGCCTCCGACACTTGGAACAGGACAATTGACACGTGCGCAGTTGAAACTTGGAGCAGAACTGCAATGGTGCATTGGCGCATCGGATCTGGTTTCTCGTATGCATCCACTGCGGCGAAGTGCATCTATACTGAATTGCAGGGGTGGTAAATGTGTACTTTTGTCGTCAACTGAATTTCCGCGGGCGACCGTGCTCAGAAGCGTCATCAGGAATTGGTGTGCCCCTGAGAGCCTCTTTTATCACCGTAACTCGCAATATCATGCGCACAACCGAAACGTTCCTTTATGAAATGTCATTCAACTAATGCCAGGATAACCGCTGCTGTGAAGAATGCAGGCGCACGAACCATAGACAAGGAGATGGTCCAATCACAAAGGCGGTCTTCTTCCACCCTCGATGCTTGTCGCGGCCTCACGTTTAAACGTGATCTGAAGCTGGCCTTGATATCCTCGACCGTGAAAAAACAACAAATGACTTCGACAGCCATGACAGCTAAGTACATCGCAGAATTGCAACCGGCAGCAGGCAGCGCTGGGGATGATATCCAACATACATTATCATCATACATCCTTGAGTCCGTATCATCTTATGGAAACGACGTGTGCGCTTCAAGCCCATCCCAACCATCATGATACTCTCCACCATCCCTGAGGCATGCTCCAAGTCTGGCGTGCCGTGTGTTGCCTGGCGGGCGCCTTTCGCTGCGCCCCAACAATCGGTATATACAGTTTTAAACTGGGTTTCTAGGCTGCATGGAGAGGAAGTAGCAATATATTGGTTTCCGGGTCGGTCACGCGCATTTCTCGCTTCTGTACCTCCGGCTGCCTGGTGCGTGCGTGAGCCTCGCCTGTCTGGCTATGCTGCCGACCTCGCGCCGGCCGTCGTCGCCGGCGGCGGTCGGCGTCAAACAGCCTGTGGAAAGGCGAGTAAAGTGAAGTGAGGTAAGGTGAAGGCGACCACGCAAATGGTTGGGAAGAAGAAGTGGGGACATGCTTGAAGAAGGACGCATCGGGGTCGCAGAAAGATGGGATAACAAAACTGTTTGAAGAAAACAAACACAAGTTGTTTATTCTTGCCACGCTGAGTAAGAACAAAAAACAAAACAAAGACAAAGCAAAACAAACACTCATTTGCGGCTGTGGCACAACTTAAGAAGACTGTTACATGTCTTGATGAAACGAAGATACCAGAAATTCCAAACTCAAGCTTAACGATTTCCTGTCATTTGAGCAATGAAACGACATGTCATGACATGACAGGAACATGACACGAAGATGCAGGGCTTCCATGTTGTTGTTGATTGGAGTTTTAGGGCGCGCCGACTACTGTGGTCATTTTGCGCCCGCAGGGCTTCCGTGCCCCTGCTGTTTGTTAACATTGGTAACTTTGCGGATAAAAAAGGCGGAGCTTAGGACCGCCAGGGCAGAAGTGTTCACATCGAGAGGCTGATCTCATTCAAGTGGCAGGGGGCACCAGTCAGAGGAGATCTCATTATATGGGGACGGTGCCCATAAGACTTTGTGGAAGGTGCGACTCATAGTCATCACAGGTTTCTCTTAAAGACGTTTGCGAAAGATAGACTCGGCGAATGCTGCATAAAATCCCCGCCAGAAAATCGCCTTCTGATTGGTATTGGGGGAAGGCAGGCCCTCCTTAGGGACAGGACGCTACCTGGGCGATACTAAGACTGAGGAGCCACTCCTGGCCACAGGACAACAGCGTATTAGCTGCGCGCCGTTGTCATGCTCTCCGCCAGCTGAGGCTGACATCAACGGTCCGGGTGGCTTTCATAAAACAGGGACGGTGCCCACTAGAGTTTATGGAAGGCGTGACTCGGCGTGGTCGTCACAGCGTTCTCCTAAAGACGTTTACGAAAGGTATGTTCGGCGAAGGCGGCAAAAGATGCCAGCCAGGAAATACGTGTGTAAAGGGCAGGCCCTTCTTAGGGACGAGGACACTACCTTGGCAATGCTAAGAATGGCAGCCTCCTGTATTGGTGGAAAGGACGTTTAGTTAAACTCTTCCACCGCCCACTTGAATGGATCCGAACGCCTCGCGTTAAAGAACCCGACGTGCCGAGATGAGGAGGAATGAACATTGCAAGCTTGTGTTCAAGGTTCCTAAAACTCTAAATCTGGCGGTATATTAGGTAACAGTACTCCACTGCGACCCTGTGTGCCACTGAGAGTGATTAAGGGGGCAATTTTGTGAGGCTGGAGTTGATTACCGATGCGGCGAATGGATGAAGCATATGATGACAAAGGAGGCGGAAGGGGGGGGGGGGGCGATTGCGCGGAACTGCATGCGAGTTGATAGATTACAGGAACCCGTCGAAGTACCGGCAGCTCAGAATAGGGAAGGGATGCACGAACTGAAATTGCATTTAGAGTCAGCTAGTGTTGAAACTGAAGACAGCCTGGGATGGCAGGCGAGATGCCCGACAAGGCGTTCGTAACCCAAGTGGTGTCAAACAAGTGTAGCAGGGGAAGAACCACTTCACAGACTCCTTTCAATATCATTATGTTCCTAACTTCAACCTCACCCTCCATCCAAAGCAGTGAAGTATCCACGTGTCTCAAACGGAATTGGTCAGCCTCACACTTGCACGTAGTCTGGAGCACAGGGTGCAGCACACTACCTAGTATAGTTTTCCTGGTAAGAAGGTCGGACTGCCGGAACAAGGTTATGAGCAAGTTTTGACAAGGGTATGAGCATAACGAAGCACGTTCGTGTCCTAAAACTACCTTCAGTGGCCCTCAAAGGCGCCAGAGCTCTTACAACAGAGTCCTGGAAAATGTTGCAAAAGATGCAGAATGTTGCAAGAGTAGTCAACTGCTTAACGAATGAAGATAGCGCGCTAAAATCACCTTCAGTGTTCTCGCTAGGCATTAACGATCTTAAAGGAAAACTTTTCCTAAGTGTTGCAAAAAGCTGCAGAAGGTCGCAAGAGTGATTTACGACAAAACGAAGCGTCACAGAGCTCTAGGACCACTTCCATTCTTCTCATAAGGCCCGAGAGCTTCCTAAGAAGCCACAAAGAAAATATTGCAAACTTGTACACCAAGCATTGCGGTCCGCGCAGCACGCACCCCTCTGCAACGCTGCATAGCAATCCATTGTTGTTTTTCACGTGGGACTATACATTCCTTAGTTTGGAAATAGCAGTGGGTCTTATGCTCCCTGTCAGGCTTCGTTAACACACGCCCGGGTGGCCGGTTGGATACCCTTCGCTCGGGTGGGGGTCAATTTGACCCCCCTGTGATCTCACGAACTAAGAGGGCTAGAGACCCAAAACTTACAGGGTGTATTGCCCTGTACCTGAACTCACTTAGGTCAAAATTTGAGGTTCTTGGGTCATGCGATTTGGCTTAAATAAGGTCAAACAAGGTCAAACTCCAGTTTGGTCTCTCCAAAGGCCCCTAGAACCTATATAACTATTCTAAGCAAAAGGCCACATGCTCATCGTAGGTCAGTGACCTTGTTTGACCTTCTGAGGGTCATGGTAACCAAAACCTTACAAGGCTGCTTTGAGTTTTGCATTTGGATAAGCGACAAAGATTACGCTAGGCAGTATGTTCCTAAAAACAAGAGGTTAACCTGGGTCATTCTAGGCCAGTGACCTATTGCAACCTTTAAGAAGTCCGCAGAAGATGTATAATGCGGCTCCTGTTATCAGTAAATTCGAAATGGGCACCAAAAGCTACCCCATGCTCCAAACCCTATAGTAATAAAACAGGTTGGTTTTGACCCTGGTCCGACCTTAAGGCCTGACCTTAAGTCAATGTAATTTGTTTATTCAATTGTTGTGTTGCCTTAGAAAGTATCTTAGAGATGCATGGCTTCGTCTAGCACTCCGTTATTGGATCAGGTTGAACGAGCCCCTAGAAATTGCCTTCGCTGAAACCATGGTCTGACTTTGACCTGCCGTGGGTCGGCGACCTCACAAGGTGTGTCTAAATTTTTTATGTCAGACGATCCGTTATTTAATTATCTACAGCTAAACAAAATTTGGCGCGGCTGCACCGCCCCGTTCAGTCACCATTCTGGAAAAACCTTCTGAGGAGGTCAAGTTGACCCCCACCCGAGCGCGTGTTAAAAAATAGGCGAATGAGCTTGAGACTTCCTTTCACTTTTGGCTACCATCCTTTTTATTCTATGCGTGCTGCTGAAAAACTGCATTTAGATCATGGAAAAATTGACCTTATACCTTAATTGGTACCTGATAATGGCACCTTTTACTGCCGACATACATGTGTTTACGTACCGATTTTATGTGACATGTGGTGTTATTACATGTGGTATATTACCGACATGTGGTACCGATTTTATCAGCAAGCCAAGATAGCTCTTTGCACACTAGGTAGCAAACAAATCTAAACACACCTATGGTGCTTACTATACTTGATGCAGGGGTGTGAATTCAAATTTGGGGGGATCCTGCCCCACTTGATGTTGATTTGGACCCCTCAATGCTGCCCCCAATGCTTATAGCTGGGAGATTACAAGATATGAGGAAAAACTAACTATAACACAAAGCTTGCCTTTTCTAGGATTTATTCACTGACCATGACACCGGCCATATATCCATTGGCCATGCTCAAATACATGTTTCTTTAGTATCAGGCAAAATGCTTCAGAATGCTAGTTATTCTCACAATCAAAACAAAGCAGAAACAGACTACAATTGTGAAGCTCATGATTTATTCTTTCGTATCATATATAAAAATTTAACCCCGGACATGTTGCCGCAACCAGAAAAAAAACTATGCTGTTTTCTACAACTAGTGTGACATGCATCTAAGTAAGACTGTCTGCCCTCAAAACCTGCACCTAATATAAATAGTGATTATATTCAGGGTTTCATCAGAAGATGTTTCACTTAAGTGTTGGAAAAACAATAATGAAAGATATTTCATTTGCACCCATGCAAATGTCATATTCACAGGTACAAAACCCTTCTCATATGAATGAGGATTGCAGAATGACTCACTTCCAGAGCTTAGCCTGCCACAATAGGGATGTTATCATCAGCAACTAGCTGAAATTGCTTTGTGAGAGCCAAATGTCATTTTTTACTGAAATCCTAGGGCAATACGACCAGAAACCCACAAAACCACATCTTATTCGAAGCAATCGTCTTAGTTAAGGGGGAGATGGCAACAAAACCTTTAAGCCCCCCCCCCCTCATTGCCTACATTTCCTACACCCCCTTACTCCTCACCCCTCGTCGCCTCCCCATTGCCTACATTTCCTAAACCCCCTTACTCCTCACCCCTCGTCGCCTGCTTATTGCCTACATTTCCTACACCCCCTTACTCCTCGCCCCTCGTCGCCTGCTTATTGCCTACATTTCCTACGCCACCTTTCTCCTCGCCCCTCGTCGCCTCCCCATTGCCTACATTTCCTACACCACCTTACTCCTCGCCCCTCGTCGCCTCCCCATTGCCTACATTTCCTACGCCACCTTACTCCTCGCCCCTCGTCGCCTCCCCATTGCCTACATTTCCTACGCCACCTTACTCCTCGCCCCTCGTCGCCTGCTCATTGCCTACATTTCCTACGCCACCTTACTCCTCGCCCCTCGTCGCCTCCCCATTGCCTACATTTCCTACACCCCCTTACTCCTCGCCCCTCGTCGCCTGCTCATTGCCTACATTTCCTACACCCCCTTACTCCTCGCCCCTCGTCGCCTCCCCATTGCCTACATTTCCTACACCCCCTTACTCCTCGCCCCTCGTCGCCTCCCCATTGCCTACATTTCCTACACCCCTTACTCCTCGCCCCTCATCGCCTCCCCATTGCCTACATTTCCTACACCACCTTACTCCTCGCCCCTCGTCGCCTGCTTATTGCCTACATCACTGGTTATCAGATCAGTTTCCAATAGCCAAGATTGATATTGGGAAAGGGGTGAGCCGCAAATCACCGTCAATACAATGCTAACCAAACAATAATTAGGGAAAATTTCATTTTATCCTAACAAAACATAAGTGAAATAATTGCATATCGAGAGGAGGCATAGTTTTCGAAAGCAAGTGGGAGGGGGAGGGGCTGAGCAGTGAGGGATATGCAATCTTCCATAAAAATATGTCTGTCTCCCTATCTCTGACACACTTTTTCACAAACCTTGGGGGTTGGAATGGAGGCCTGAGCGGAATTGGAAATAGTTACAAGCCTTGATTTGGAGATCCTCAACAAAAACCAATTAGCACTTCAGAAGCGTTCTCACCTCCCGCCATTCCCTTCCCTGAGGAGCGCCACCAGCACCCAGCACCAGACCGACGGTTCTCTTCAAAGGGAGGAAGTCTCCGCGCTTGCGACTACTCCGGTGAGTCAAAAGCCGTCTCTTTTGCTTCTCTGTGCCTCGAAAAGACAGCCTGAATAATCACAGGCATATGTGTGCCTTCATTGGATCATCTCGCCGACTTTCCTTGAACTGTCAGTCTGTGGACCCTGGTTCACTTCGGTCGCTTGTACTTTAATCGGCTCTGCTGGACCAACTAACTCCCGGCCGCACCTCGCCCTCCCTAGCCCCAGTCCCCCATCCCCCTGGCCTTCTCACGTGACCTCGTCCAGGTCATGTGGTTAATGCCCGGAGACATGACCGCAGCCGGCCGCGCCGGCTTGACGCTGACTAGGCCGGCCGAAAGCCAGCCCTGGAAGCCATTATCAAGAGCCTTCTACAAATCACTGAAGTTGCCACCCCTCATGAAGACCAAAAAATTAAACCTGTGTAGATAGCCATGAATGAAACTGCAATGCGAATACCGTTGCAAAGCCGCAGTGCATTGAAAGTCATCACCACCCCCATATATATCAGTTGCATCGCAACGATTGGAACATCCCCTTACAGTCGCCATATCTAGATCTTTTTCAGCATTTCTTCTGTTCGGTTGGACACTGAGAGTTGGCTGGTAAAAACATGGTAAAAACAGCGAATGGACTGACCGGCCGGGCCGTAGGAAATGCACTGATTTGTCGCCAACCTGTCACCGAAGCGCGAGACCAACCAAAAATCAAAGGATATTTTTGACGCCGGATAGGAATCTAGCCTAAGAAAGATATCATGGTGCCGCAGCGTAGGGTAAAGGGTTTTGACGGAAAGGCTTGCTGATGCTGCGCGACGAAATGTATTGCCATTAAACCCCTATGTAAGGCTGTAAAATGCATGCTGTAATATTTTGTCGTGGTCGCCATTAAAACTTTTGATCGAAAGCATTCTTGGCACCACGCGTCGCGTGAAAATCAACACGTTTGTTGCCGCCCTTACCGGCCAAGTCGGCACGTTTACCACCCCTCCTGAATTAGTGTGAATTTGGTATCAAAGGTCCGGCTTCTTACGCAAGTCACGACATGGGCTGACGATTCGTAGTGGGTTCTAAACCGTGGCCATTTTTGCACATTGTTGTGAAACCAACGCTCATAGTAGTCAACCATTTCTGGTGTGTCGTACTGCCTATAAACACACCAGCAAGTGGTTGACTGCGGAAATGTAAGGGCTGCAGAGAGTTTAATTCAGATGCGATAACTAAGAAATATACGTGGTCGCATAAGTTAAAACTTGTAATATCATTTCCTTTACATATAGCCACATACCCGTTAAACCTGGGCATCCACCTCAATATGCTTGATAGTAATGCGTATGATGCTGATCAGATCAGGAAACTGTCCATTAGGGTGCGATATCGGATTCAGCTGGACGGTTTTAAAACGCCACTCCCACGCCACCTTTGAGTTGTAATGGAAGCAATTTCAGGTATTTTCACCTGGCTTAACCCTCCTCACTGAACACACTTGACGCACAAAAATGACACACACAAACAAACACACACACACACACACACACACACACACACACACACACACACACACACACACACACACACACACACACACACACACACACACACACACACACACATACACACACACACACACACACACACACACACACACACACACACACACACACACACACAAATGACGCACACAAAAATGGCAGTTATACCGTGTCCCTTCATTGATTGAAGAGGACATCATTTGCGCTGAAAACTTTTCACTTGAACATTGGCAAGCAAAATTATTGTCGCCTGACTGCTGCTGATCTGTAACAGTTTTCTTGGAGTGATTCTGCTTGAAATACCGTCTTACAATCAGCAATGGAACACTGCTGTACCGAATACATCAAAGAATCAAAAATACTTAGATGAGAATGTAGGGTGTCTCAGAGTTCTAACAATACAACAATACAATATACAATACAACAATGCAAATGCTATTTTCCGCTGTGATTTATAACATTGTTTCCGTCAATATATTTCCTCTAAAGCTGGGAGTTTGTTTTCACAGAGGTGTTACAGTCTGTTTTACGCGAGTGAGATCTCCAAAATAACAAAAACCACCAGATGTCCTAGGATATAAAATCTCTACAATTCTTATAAGTCTCTTGGCCGAGAAAGGCGCTTTTATGCATCTAACCATACTGGGAAACAGATCACTCACCACATGCTATCTGTCCCGCCGGAAGCTGACCTTGGTATATAATCCATAATGTGCTTCAATACTTCCTTCGAAAAAGCCGCCACCAGCGTCTCACCAGTCATCTGTTGCATGAGATAGTTCTGGAATCGCATTGCAAACCCACAGTCTGTGATTGGTTTAAGCGACCATCGCACGATGTCGTACTCGCTTCTCATTGGTTAATTATCGCATCCTTCCCGCGACATGTGATTAGGGCCCGCCTCCGTTGGAGGTACTTATACAAGGCGAACCGTTCGTTACCATGTGGAAATATACGCTCACTTGATCTGAAGACGCAGGGCTGCTGTTGGTTATGGACGTTGTGGTGGGGCGTATTAGTGAGTGTGAGGCATTGACTAATAAAATATCCCGGCAGACGAGATGCATCTTTGCCTGACTCACGAGGACTGGCACGAGCAAGATCGTCACTAGTAAACTAACACACAAACAGAAATCTGCTAGAATGGGCCAAAAAGCCATCACATCGCACACAGCACGGCTTGCCATACGATGCGGGAATGGTTCCCGCAGACCAACTCTTCTAGCAGGAGCCAGTGCCTCTGGTATCGGGAGTTCCAAGTCACCCATCCACCTGGCAGCACCTGCACCCAGCACAGCATTCAGAAGTTCCGGAAGGAAAACACCATCGGCGAGCTGTTAGGGCAGGAGTAATCGGAACTAGTCGATTGGACGAAAACATTGAGGCGGTGAGAGAATCCGCGGTTCAGAACCCTGAGGAGTCCTGTGGTCAGAAGAACTCCTGTGCTGAGGAGTCTTGCTGTCAGTGCTCACGTGATCCCAGCCCCTCGCGTGCCGCAGTCCAGCGTGTCCTGCAGCAAGATGCAAAAGCATGCCCTTACGGAGCACGAGTAAAACTCTTACTGACAGACAAGGAAGCGACAAGCATGTGTGGTGAAACGATAAGCGATATGTGACGTCGATTTAAACACATAGTGAATGCGGGCTAAACCCACATTGCCCAGTTGTAGTTCTCGGATAAGCAGTAGATACTTCTACCTCAGCGCCGTCAGGAACAGCCAATATGCCCGCTTGGGGAAGACCTCACCGCAAAAAGCGGTTTTATGCTGTTAAGTCTGATGTGAGTTGTGAAAGGTAAGGAACTCTTATTGTACTGACACTTCTGACACACCCTACGCTTGATGTTTTAAGGCAGTGCTTCACGGCTCAGCTTGTGTTTACCGCTTGCCTGGCGCTGGGAGAGAATGCTGGCAGGCTAACTTTAAGCAGCTCGCCGCTATACCCGTCAAGACGCCAAATGGAGCGGGCAAACATGTGATTTAATGGAAGTCGTTTGGCATGGTGAGGCATACGTACCATAGCTGATAGCTTAAAACTATCTTTATGGAGGTGTTAAAAGGCTTCTGGCTTCCACATCATTTTTACACTTTCCGATGTGGTGTTTTTGGCACGCGCTCGGATGGGGGTAAACTTGACCCCCAAAGGGTTTTCCGGAATGGTTTCTGAACGGCGGGTGCATCCGCACCAAATTTGGATAGCTGTAAATATTTGAATAGCGGATCGTGCGGTACCAAATAATTAGATGCACCATGTAACGTCGCTGACCTAGAGCCGGTCAAAGTCGGGCCATGAATTCAACGAAGTTAGTTTCTAGGGAATCGTTGAATCTGATGGAACAACGAGTGTTAGACGAATCCAAACATCTCTTAGATACTTCCTTAAGCAACATATCAGTTGAATGACCAAAGTTCATGGACATAGGGTCAGGTATAAATGTCAGACCAAGGTCAAAACCACTCTGTTTTATTACCCTAAGGTTTGCTGTATGGGGTAGTTTCTGGTGCTCATTTCGAATTGATCAATAACAGGAACTGCACCACACATCTTCCATGGTTTTCTCAAAAGTCAGAACAGGTCACCGGCCTTAAACGACCTAGGTCAAGATTTCGTTATTAGGAACATACTGCCTAGCGTAATCTCTGCCGCTTATGCAAATGCAAAACTCAAAGCAGTCCTGTATAGCAGATACGATCACCTTGACATTTCAGAAGTCAAGCAAAGTCACTGACCTTAAATGAGCATGTGACCCTTTGCTTAAAACAGATATATAGGTTCTGGGGACACTTGAGAGACCAACCTTTATTTCGGCCTTGTTTGACCTTATTTGACGCAAAGGTTATGACCTAGGAGTCTCAAACTTTGACCCAAGTGAGTTCACGTACAGGCCAACACACCCTTTGAATTCGATGTCTCTAGCCCTCCTGGTTCCTGTCATATCAGGAGGGTTAGGTCGAGCCCCCACCCGAGCGAAGGCTATCCAACCGGCCGCCCGGGCGCGTGTGGAAACATGCTTGAGCCCACACGATCTTCAAGAAATAGTATGCTGACGCGTGTGAGCTCCACGCTTGACGTGTTTTGGTATGATAGCGACCTTTGACCATGGTCTATACAATTTTAGTCATATAATGCATAAATGCTCCATTTCCCGCCCGCCTAGCCGTGGTGGTGCAGCTTCATAACATGCTTCCTGCGCCTCGTATCTGCGATTGAGATGCCCACGTCACCCTGAGAGCTTTCTTTCCTCCGCGCCAGCCTAAATTCCGGCACCCGTGTTGACACCGTGCTGCGTCAGGCTGAGGACACAATTCGGTGCGACGTGTGGACGGTTTTTGGGTGAATGGAGAACCACTCTACACAGCCACAGTCGAGCGGGTCGAAGGCATCGCCTTCGCCTCACGCTCCAGCGGGTGCCTGGGCGACGGAACTGACGTCGCGTATATGATTTGTCGCGAAATCCAGATCACCGTATGAGTTGTAAGCTGCATCTGTTTTGCAGCCGAATCGAAAGCAAGTCCACCTTTTTCCAATGAGCGAACACACAAGGTGATGTGCTTTGTCAGGACTGACAACAGGAGCGAACGCTTGTGGGCAAGCCATTGGATATTCTGAAGCACGCCATGCAGTTAATACCAAGACGTTTAACAGCTTTGTGACACCCATGCATCTCCCTACGCTATCAGATTTTATCACCTGTCATGGCCGTTCCGACTATGTCACCTCTGCCACGGCTGGCATCGATCGCACCATGTCTACCACTACCGGTCTCGACGGAGCCGCGTCTGTCACGGGGGCTGCAAGTGTGCCACACCGGTCACGCCACGTCTGTCACGGACATCAGCTGCGCCAGGTCTGTCAAGGGCGGCTCCTGCAAACAACTGCACTACGTCTGCCATAGTCGACTCCGGATGCGCCACGAGTGTCACGAGTGGCTCAGACTCGCTTCTGACGTGGTCAGCTACAAATACACCACGTCACCGGTTCGCTCGAATTGCGTCACATCTGTTACGGCCAGTTCCTTCCTTGCCACGTCCGGCGTAACGATCAACCCCGAAGTATTCGAGCTAGCAGCCTGATTTTCAACCCTGTGGGGCTTCGTACCCCAACTTACCCTCCGTCACAGTCCAGCCTGACTGCGCCACATGTGTCACAGTCAGCCAAGACCGCGCCACGTGTGTCACAGCCAGCTCCGACTCAGTCACGGACGCCTCCGATTGCGCCTCATCTGCAGCGGGCGGCCCCTAGAGCAAGTGACATATGTTCCCTCAGCCGAGTCATCCGTCGCGCTGGCAAGACGGTTCTGCGACCGCTCCAGGCATGCACCCCTGTACGAACGTTTCCGGGTAGCGACTGATCAAAAAGCGATCAATAGGTAGACCAGATCGATTTCGGTATGTTATACGTTATTTTGTACATCGAACGACGCAAATGATAATTTCCACCTGCTGCAAACCGCTGCTTCATTTTCTGCTCGCGTGCCCTGGTTACATAAGTAAAGGCATTACTGCGAGACGTCAACGTGTTCACTTCAATGTCTCCCCCACATGGGACGACGATCACGGGTCAGATGTTCTCGTCTGTCCTGTCCTGGCTATTGCCGTCTTCTTTTGCGTCCACGGTATGTTCGTTTCTTTCACAGCAGGAAACAATAGGAGACAGAACAGATCCATTTAATTCTAGTCAGGTCCGTTATTTTCCAGACGACAGGGCGGACCGCACAGAGGTAGACCGGACACTTGGTCAGGTCATTCCCTATCCTATCCTGTCCGGTTTTGCCGCATTTTTCTTTTACCCTGGTTGCACTTAATAGTGCGTTCTCTCCCAGCTGTATTTTCACCATACCATTTTGGATGGCTGCATTCAATTTCACTTGCCTGTCTACCGAGTCCTGGAGAGTAAGAGCAGGTTATTAGGCTGCTGAAGACGTCGCATTGAAGTTGAATCAAGGAACGATTTATACACGCCTAACGCTCTGGTGCCACGTGTGCACATGCCTCTCAGGTCTTTGTGTTGCGAACTTGCAAAAGGAATGTTATTCGGAAATGTACGGAGCTTTTCCGAGAGATTCATACGCACAGTACGTTCCAGCTACATGTATTAACGTACACATGATTAGGATGGCGAAAGGCGAGCGATCGCAATAACAGAATGCTGAGAAGTTGTGAATGTTAGTTGTAAGAAATGCGACGGGGATGGCGCAGTTCAAGGGCCAGTTTGTTGCCTCTTATTGCTCGCGGAATTGTTCATGTGTTTTCCAATGCAGACTGCTTTTCCAATTTTACACGTGAAACACGTTTCCAATAAGTACATCCGGGCACACAAAATGATCGCCATGATATATTAGCAATACGCCATATGCCTCCCCCCCCCCGCCCCGGTTGTGCTGAAAATAGCCAACCTGCAATTTGCCAGGAGTTGCTGATCACACAAATATATGGAGCAATCATTGGAAGGTTTATGAAAATGTTCTACATTTCAGAGCAATGTACGCGTTTATTTGTGACGATGAAGCACGGTTAATAGTCTTGGAAATATTGCAACACGATCCTACAGCGCTATGCAAAGCAAAGCGTGAGCAAAGTCCAACCACTTGGGTACCATTGAGGCAGATATTGTGTCATGTTATTGTATACGTGGGGCTTCGCTCACTCATGACCTCACTCACGATCGAACAATTAACATGGAGATGGCGGTCAACGCAGCATGGACGCGCCTCGGGCACGGAAAAGCGGGCGGCAGTCCAGGACGCGTGGGTTTGAGACCACAGCGCGGCGCATAAGCAGCGAGGGCAGCATGGTGGGGCGGAGGTCTGATATTGATGAGCTCATATTGACTCGCCTGGCACCAACTCGGACGAATTTTTGCCACGCTCTTCTGAAAATTAATTTCCGGATTTTCGGAAATCCGAATTCTACGGATTTACGTTTGATAACATGCGCCTCGAAGCTTCCTGATGACCATGTAAGAAAATTATGTGTTATGAGCTATGTATACTTTCGACGCGATGAGTACAACCTCGTCGATGCATACCACATTGAGTGGATAACACGTGACTATTGTCAGGGTGACTGACCACTGGTCACCTCTCACGGTAGGTTGGTGACCACCAAATCAACTGTGCCCCCCGGTGACACCAGCCTGGCCAGCCGGCGCTGATGAGCATTGCGGCCAGCCGACCCCGCCGACTGATTGGGCGGCGATCACCACCCGTGCCGCAATTGCATTTATTGCCGGCCGTAATTTGATCGGAATCTGGTCGGCGCGGCGGCGGGCGCACGTGGCCGATCGAGCTGGGCTCTTCTAGCCGGCTCATCGCCGCTCGACCCCAACTGCCCTTCCAATGACATCTGGCCTGGCGTTAGCAGCTGATGGAGTTCGCCGTCTGAACGCCGCGCCGCGTGACCAATCAATGTGGCTCCGGTGGAGAGCGTGGCGATCACCGCTCGCTTTGAAACCCCCATTAATGCTTCGGCTTTTTTCAGGTGTCTATTGATTGGTGGATCAATGTGTGTTGCGAACGTCTGATATCTGTCTAGATATCGGTGACAGCCCGCTCTGGAGGCGCTGTTGACTGGACAAAATCATTTCAATTTCGCGGGTAAGTAAAAACATGACATCGACCTCATTCGTCGCGTGCCTCTTCTGGAGACCCACAAGGAAGTGGCGGCCTAGGTATGACAAATCGGATCCAATTAACTGCCGCAATATGTAAGGCAGTTTTCTTTTCGCCGCACATCGTGCATTTGGAGCCAAACGTGTCCGCATGAGCGCGTAGCTGATGACTGAATGAGACGTTGCAACAATTCACTCAGGGTGATCCCACAGATGTCAAGCGCGGTCAGGATGTGGGGCACATATCCCATCCTATATGCCCCAGCGGCGGACCACCAGTCCTCTGTCACCGCGCCGAACGAGGCTACCTCCAGTACCTACAGTCGCAGCCTGCGGCGCCGGTTCAATCAGGCGCAGCGCCCTCGCTGGAGCGTCGGACTAGCGACGAGTCAGAGGCTCTTCACTGCCGCTCACGGCCGGCGGTTCGTGCCAGCTAGGGCTGGCCTATCTGCCCGGATCGGAGGGATGCCCTTCGGTCAGTGTCGGCGCTCCACTCCGTCTCGAGCGGAGGGCCGGTGCGGTCGCCGATCGGGTTGTTGTCGAACAACTCACTGCTTACATCACCCGAACGTATCTAGCCTGAAAAGCGTCCGGGGTGTGCTTACGCGAAGAAACGCCAGGCCTCGAGTCATTATGTGCCGAAATGTCGTTTTGTCGAGTGGCCCGAAAGGACATCTCCGGTATGTTGCGCAGTGTCCATGTAGCGGAAGATCATCACGGACGCGTGCACTTACCCCAAGTAACACGCATATGGGTGTCCGTAAACATTTTGTCACCGTTCCAAGCGAAGCCCCTACTGAGTCATCGGAGGTGAGGCCTTGACAAAAAGACAGAATCACGTCGGAACAGACCGTAAAGCTCAGCAGATCAACTTTCCCATTGGTCAGACGTATGATTCTGTCATTAGCCAGTCGCGCGCACAAATCTCACCAAACAAAATTTAGTTTAAGACCACATGTGACACTTTGGTCATTAGCGTCATAACGTCCCGGTGCCAAATGTGGCGAAAAAGCCAAAACCCAGCTGGTAACGGGTCCACAGCCCACATCACTGCGTTGGCGTTCACTTCACACCGCCTTGTGTCACCGCTGTGTTAACCAACGTCATCTTGAACTACGACGTTGCCCCCTGCCTGTGTGCCGCTCTTACTGATTCCCCAGAAGGCAACGGCTCCCGTTCACGCAGGGAGTTTTATTTCAAAAACCGTCGGGGCTAAATTGGGTTGAGAGCTTTATTTGATAAACAAGAAAGCCTAGTCCGACATTGAGCACCAACCCGCCATACAGCTTATCAAATAAAACAAGCGAGCCTCAAACTGATTTTCTTTTTTGCCAAGCCCGCGTTTCATCCTGTTCCTGGTAATGTCTCGTCTCATCCAGGAGCGGACCGAGAACGACGGCGACCAAGCCACCCCACGGCGCCCGCCCCGCCGGCAGGCTGCTGTGCGAGGCGGCTCCGTCGCGGTGAGAACAGAGGACGACGCAGTGCTGCCCCCACCTCTTACCTCGCCTTAGCTCGTTGGCTCCGATGGGGTCAGCCTGTCCGAAAGCGTCAAAACCAGCCAAACAAAGAAGAAAACGACATGGTTCGCCAACGAGACACGGTTTATTCACGCTGCATTGTGATATGGCCAGAGATACGACTGAATACATCTTTAAAACAGACAAGGCACTTCCAAGCCCGCCGGGGTCGGCGTCGCATCATTCGCTCCCCAAACGTCATGACAGGCTGGACCCAATCGTCGGCGTCCCCAAACCGAAGCTGACGAAAGCCGTCGGTGTTGGCCAAGGGGTCACCGCCGTGGAAGCGATGGGCTTGTTAAAAGCTGCAGTCGACCACTCGCCAACGACCGCCGGCCGGGGCGGGGGTGCAACACGCGCGGGCGCCGGGCGGGACACGCGGTCGCACGCCTTTGTGGAATATCCTGTATCACAGATCTTTGTGTAAGGCACCTCTACGTAGGGGCGATACTGGGCAGTTCCTTCATGGCATGCCTACCGAAAATCCGGCATCCCCAATAAGCCAGGAGAATCCCTGCCAGTCGCGCAGACAATGACCTGCCGCAACGGTTAGTGACCGTCATCGTTGGTGATTGATGTTCACGCCACACGGAAGACGCCTGCGCTGGAGCGGAATGTCGCGTGTTCCCGATCGCCAGCAGGTACGGAAGCCCCAGCCCAGACCCGGAATACGCCGTCTATTCAGGTACAACAGCGTCCGCGCGGGGCGAACACGGACCTCATGTCGGCTGCTCGTAAAAAGACGGAAGCCCTCGTGCTGTAGAAGCCAGAGGCCTCATCTGTGGAGGCACCGAACCCAGCGAACGGAGCGCCGGCGGCGTCCCCAGCGCTCCCTCTCGACGGACAGACGCGCGGCAGGGGCCGCGCGCGTTCCCACTCCCGCGCCCATAACTCCATCACCCGTCGTTCCGTGCCCGTTTAGCGACGGAAACTTCGCCACCGGACCCCATAAATCGGCCGGCGGCGCTGGTCACGTTCCAAGTCGCCAGGCGGACGGCCGCGACCAGCCCCGCGGGTGGGCAGTGCTCGCCCGGCCGGTCCGGCTCAGGTACATGTCGGCGCCGCCCACCCGTCCGACCGGCCGGCCGGCCAGTGAGATCGCGCCTCCGCCGGAACACGCGGCACGCGCGGCGCGCGCCCACCCCTCACGACTGGTGCCAACGTCCCCGCCATGGTCGATAAAATCCCGCGGACCGCGCGCGGCGTGCGCCGCTTGAACCCGGCATTGTCCAAGCCCACAGCTGGCCGGCGACGACGCCCGCCAGCGGCGGCCCGCACCGCCGCGGAAGCAGCCGGTGTTGACACGGGCGCCGCTCGCGTCCGGTCAGTAGAACTCGGAGTCGGAGCTCTGGTACGAGTGCTCGGACGTGTCGCGCTCGGCGCCCGACACCTCGATCAGGTCGGACGTGTGGCTGCTGAGCGTGAGGCGAGCCATGGCGGCGCCTGTGGACGACGGAAAGCGTCAGTGAACGCACCACGCCCTCGCCACCGCCGCGCAGTCGCACGCTGGCCAGAGGTGAAGTCAAGCTCCAGCCAGCTGGCCGGTTATTGGAAGCTGACATTATCATTCAGGTCGTCGGATTGAGTTAGCGCCAGGTCAGCACCAGTTGCTACGCAGTAACCAGTTTGAACAAATCGACGCGAGGTTTCGAGCTCGCTCCCCAACATGCGCTCGCAGTGAGAACGTGCCCAAAACGTGCGTAGAAACAACCATCGCAGCGACCACTAGCAACGCCATTATCTCTGGGCGCCTGGTCGGCTTCGCTGAGCCGAATCATCCAGAAAGCGTGCACCACAAGGTCCGCCGGAGGCAGCACTTCTCGTGTGAGAAAGGCCGGTCGGTCCACCGCGGCGGGCCAGTGGCGAGAGCGCGCCTCACCTGCCTCGCTGAGCCGGTAACTCTCGGAGAAGCGTCGCGAGGTGCTGCCGGTGCGGGTGGCGCCGGCCACGCTCATGATCAGCGCCAGACAGTCGGCATGCGCTGGCGACGGCGCGATGGCCAGCGCCGGCGTGTAGCCGCGCGCGTCCTCGACGGTGAGGGCGGCGCCCTGGCTCACCAGCGCCTCGGTCACGTCCACCAGGCCGTGCCGGGCCGCCACGTGCAGCGGCCTGAGGCGGACGGAGCGGCTCGTCAACGGCCGGCCGGGCAGCGGCAGGTCACCGGGTCAACAGCGGCCAGGCGCGGTCACGACAGGTCAGCTTCGGGTCATGCCAGATCGTGACAGGCTTGCCGATGACGTCTGACGTCACGATGGGTCGCAGGACGCCACAGCAGCATTGTAGGCACAAAGGAGAATGGGGGGGGGGGGGGTTGAAGGCACAAACAGTCATCCACCATTACACTCAGCGTTGGCCTCTTTTACCAGCCTGAATACCATCGGAAGACACCACACGACATCATTTAACGCGTGGGCGTAACGATACGCCAAGCGGGAATGAGCCGAACACATGTGAACCATAACGGAACATTTCACGACTCAACTATATATATATATTTCATTCACCGCAATCAACTACCCACTGCGAGACTCTATGTGCAGCATGTCTGCCGCGCTCCAACGCGCTCCGGGGGCGGAAGCGGAGCGGAAAGCGACACCTGTGGGGACGCCGCCCAACACGCCTCGTCCCAGATATAGCAGCAATGCTGCCAATGAACGTCTCTCGCGCGAGCAGCAGTCAATATATGCACAGCGGGGCAGCACCGGATCCATGAGCTCATCCGGCGACACGACGGCCGGGAGCGTGCCGTGACACCCCGCTGGCTGGCGCGGACGCAGCCGCTGGCCAAAATAATAAGCCCTGATGATAGCCGGCACGTAGACGAAGCTGCGTGCCAATTATGTATCACTGGACGCTAGGTGTGGTTACGCAAGATCTTTAAAAATTCGACAAACTTGCACGCACAAGAACAAGCTTTCCAGTTTGAGGCAGCTCCCAATATTAGTGTTCGCCGGAAAAGGACCGCTCGCCCCGTTCTTAAGAAAAATGACTGACGACACCAATAAACCACGAGACGTCCAAGTAGTTGCGTGAAAGTCCGACACCAACACTTCCGATTTTCTGCGTGGCTTAACATGACAAACTTTGAGTGTCAAATGACAGCGCTTACCTATCTCATGTGTACATGATCCGACCCAACTCTGGATAGGAGCAAATGGAGCGAAACTGGGCCGGCTTCTCCAAGGACACAATGACCTCCCCTCACAGCAAACTAACCCGTTTCTGGGACAACACACATTAGGGCAAAGCAGGAAGTCATCAGCACCAAACCCGCGCTCATTACCTCTCGCCTTGCCTCAGCGCCCCTGAACTTATTGCATTCCTTGGACACTCGCAGGCCCACTTTGCCGCCAAGAGGGCAGACCTCTCAGCCCGGTCGCAGGCGCGATAAGCGACACGTTCCGTCGCGCTCACCGACGCCAGCCGCTGCGCCGGCCAGACGGCCGGGCCATCGCAGATGATAACTCCGTCTTAATTCAGGTGTCAGCCGGCCCGGAGCGACGGCGTCCCCGGCGCTAACGAGTCGCCGCTGATTAGATAAGCCCACCGAGACGGCGTGAAACTTCGTGATCGCCCTGATAATGCGCTGCTGAATTTCGCTGCCCGGCAGTGAGCCACCGACCCGGGTCGAGACGGGCCGCCACTCTCGCGAACGCACGAGCTGCGTGAGCCACCCATCCGGCGGTCCGCAGCGCATGGTACACAGTTGCCTGGCGGTCGGTGTCGCACAAGCGACGGGTTTGCCTGCGCCCAAGTCTCATCCCAGCGCCCCTGCCGCCGCAGGTCGGCGCGCTCAGCCGGAGCGAATGGATCGACTGCCGGCCGGGCCGCGGGCAGTGAACCAGGGCCGGCCGAATGGGGCTCTCATCCGTCCGGTGGATGCCGTGTACAATTACAGTAACCTGCAGGTCGCCTCGCGCTCCAGTACGCCTTATTTCTCGGAGGTAAATCTTGTAACCTTAGACTGTAACGCAGCATAAAGCTGCTGTGCGGAACAGTCCAGATCCAGGCGCGTGCCCTCGGCAACAGATAGGTCAGCGGTGTGGAGTGATTGATGGCCGGCCCATTCGCTGGACGGTGTGGTACTGAAGCTTGTCAGGAGCCGAAGTGAGCGGAAGAGGCTGCTGTGCGGTCCATTCTGTTGACATGTCAGACGGATCGGTGGTGGGCATTCTTCGCTATTTGGCCCTAATTCCGGAAGATATGAGATAGACCGGGGAATCAGTTGCGATATTTGATAATTTACGAAGGTGTAGTCCTTACCTTTGATTGGATGCATTTCTGGGGTCAGCGCTCACGCTAAGTGGTGCTCGTGGCGCGAGCCCTGACACCACCATCCGATAAAGTGACAGTTCAACGTGCCGCAACGCCAGGGACTGTCCAACCCACCCTGAGGGCAGGCCTCTCTGACGTCACCGGACCTTTACCGCACCCGCTGCTTCCGTTCAGTCTATGCCAGCCAGGGCCAAATAATGAACGCATAAAACGAGTCGAACTTTCCTCCGCCAAGAACTAAATCTGAATGCAGACACTAACTAACTGAGCTCTTGAGACGAAGTAAGGGATGAAAGGGAACGGAAATGTCAGGTGTTATTTTTGCGGGCAAGCTCCAGCATTTGAAGAAAAAACAACAATGCCGGGATAACAAAACGGCATGCTTAGACTGAATCAGAGCAAAATGTATAAACTTATTACCTATGGCTTTGTTGAATATTATGTCTGACTTCCATTTAGAAAGGACAACAATGCCACCTACTGATTTTTAAAAAAAATACATTGGACCGAGTTGGGTGAGGAGCGACGCCTCGGACAAAACTACGTGGCCTCAGTTAAAGCATAGAGAAAAACGCTGACATACTCGGGACTTAAAGATGGCAGATCATCTGAATATTTGGCTCCAGCGAACTAAGATGAATGACTGGTCGCGCCAGTGTAGGATTTCATTGCTACTGAGGTCTTTACAGAAAAAAACATGCATTGAAAGATCTAAGTGTAGGGTTCCCTCATGAAAGTCAGACACACTTGTAGAAATAGAAATGGATAGCCGATGCATTATGCTTTCTTGTTATTTAATATAAATGCATCGGTTCGTGATTTTGGAGGTGCCAATGTTTTCCCCTACGCTTTTCTGCAAAATCACTGAAATTTGGTTGCCGTTTTGTAGTGTCCCAATACCTTAGGTGCTGGGCAGAGGGGGGTCCAGCATCTACGCGTTCATTGCTTGGCCCTGGCTGGCATGAACTATGGCCGGAAGCAGCGGGTGCGGTAAAGGTCCGGTGACGTCAGAGAGGCCTGCCCTCAGGGTGGGGTGGACAGTCCCTGGCGTTGCGGCACGTTTAACTGTCACTTTATCGGATGGTGGTGTCAGGGCTCGCGCCACGAGCACCACTTAGCGTGAGCGCTGATCCCAGAAATGCATCCAATCAAAGGTAAGGACTACACCTTCGTAAATTATCCAAATATCGCAACTGATTCCCCGGTCTATCTCATATCTTCCGGAATTAGGGCCAAATAACGATGAATGCCCACCACCGATCCGTCAGACATGTCAACAGAATGGACCGCACAGCAGCCTCTTCCGCTCACTTCGATTCCGGACAAGCTTCAGTACCACACCGTCCAGCGAATGGGCCGGCCATCAATCACTCCACACCGCTGACCTATCTGTTGCCGAGGGCACGCGCATGGATCTGGACTGTTCCGCACGGCAGCTTTGTGCTGCGTTACAGTCTAAGGTTTCAGGATTTACTTCTGCGAGATCAGGCGCACTGGAGAGTGAAGGGACTATTGTTGGTGTAATTGTTCCGCACCACGGGGGCATAAGTCTGAGCTTTTCAAGGGAGCCAACGGCTACGTCGAGCCCTCAGTGTATGTATTACAAAGGGTACATAATGACAACACTCCGACCGTATACCTAAAAAACATAATTGCATTCATTCCTGCAAAAAAAGCTTCAGACACGTCAGGGGCCGTCAGCGTACATCCGAACACCAGCGCTATTGAACACGGCTGGAGCAGCCCGGGACACAGCCACCGGCAGCAGTGTGCCGTGAATAGGCCGGCATACGTACGTCTGCAGCTGGCTGTCTGTGACGTTGAGCGCGTCTGACCGGGCGGCGCGCTGCGCCAGCCGCACAGCCACCGCGCTGTGGTCGGCCTCGCAGGCCAGGTGGAGCGCGGTGCGGCCCTCGCGCTCCTGGTGCGTCGCCGACGCGCCGGCGTCCAGCAGCGCCTCTGTGGCAGGCGGCCAGCGGCCAGCGTCAAGCGCTGCACGCACGCCCCGCACAAGGCACACCCAGACGCAACCAGCGAGGCACCGCGAGGCGGCACCAGTTACGTACGGGAGAGTTGCGTTTATTTCAACCGTATGACTCCGGACAACTGGGTATATATATATATATATATATATATATATATATATATATATATATATATATATATAATGGCTGGCCTCCAGCGCCTCTAGCGTCGCCGCGCCGAAGTACGCCACGAGTAAGACCAGCCTGGCCGGCAGAAACATACATACATGCATATATATATATATATATATATATATATGTATATATATATATATATATATATATATATATATATATATATATATATGTGTGTGTGTGTATAATTACACTTCAGCAGCTAGGTGCGTGGGACGGGCACAAGAAAGCACAGGATGGGACGGCGATGGTCCGCCAACGCACCCTCACAGCAGTGAGCCGGCCCTGACACACAACGTACACCGCCGCCCACCCGCAGACGCCTTACACTCCACACACGCACAGCCGCACGTGTTCGAGCGGCGTCGCTGTTGTCGTCTCGTACCCCGACTGTCTCGCCGCCGCTGCGCCAAAGCCGTACTCAGTCACCGCCGGCGCAGTGCTCGCCTCCACTTGTGACCAGCTTGCTTACGCTATCTTTCACTTACGCAGGATGAACACAGAGGGCGCAAACTACTTGGTCTGTTGACTTCCTCTGTTCATTTGGCACTTAGCGCCAGCATACCATGTAACATTCACCATTCTCCGTCTCCATGCATACCCTGCGCTACGCGAACACGGCGCCATGTGAAGCTACGCACCATGGCCCTGCCCATCCCCCGCAGAGAAGCCGTGTTCAGTCCGGCGACGATAGCTGCGCAGCTGCTCCGCGCCGCACTCACCGACCATCTGCAGGTGGCCGTGGGCGGCAGCGGCCAGCAGCGGCGTGCGGCCCTGCCGGTCCTCGGCCGCCAGCGCCCGGCCGCCACTCAGCAGCGCTGGCAGGCAGTCCAGGCTGTTGCGCTGGGCAGCCACGTGGAGCGGCGTGCGACCGCGGGCGTCACGCGCCTCCAGCGCCGCCTCGCCGAAGTGGGCCACGAGCAGGACCAGGCACGGCTCGCTGCCCTGGTACCTGGCGGCGGGACGCGGGCGTCAGCACCACAGGCCGACCGGCGGGCTGACCTCAGGTCAGAGGCGAGAGGACGGCGGCTGGTGCACGACGGAGCGATCATCTGCTGTCGTTGAAGTAGGTAGAGTTGATTTGCTGCGCAGAGCGGGAGAGGGGCGGGGGAGGGCGAGACGATCATCTACTGTGCGAGAAGGGGCGAGAAGAACGGCAGCGATGTGCTTCAGCATGGCCGTGATGGCGGGGAGGCGGGAACAAGGTCATTCCCAGTGAAGGGGCATCGAGGGAGGGATTGACTGCCGTTGGGAACTTCTGCCGCGAGGGGAAGGAAATTTATCTGCAGAGGGGGATATTCTACAGCGGGGCGCTTAGGGGCGATTATGTGCTGTACAGAGAAATCATCTGCTGGGCACGGGAGGATGGGGGGGGGGGGGGCATCTGCTGCCGGTGAGTGACGCGGCGCCAGCGAGACGGCCCGCCGCGCGCGCCAGCAGCAGCCGGACGCCAGCCGGCCGGGTATGCCATCACATTACAGCGGCGACGGCCGGCGAGCTGTGTACAGAGCCGAGCGCACGCATCGGCCATGTGGTGGGGTGGGGGCAGCAGGCGGCGACGTGCGCCGCTTCCCTCGCCCACACAAGACACAGACGTCGCGCTGGCGGCGGCCGCCAGACGGACTGAAGGTGGGACAACACCTTCAGATGCAGTGCGTGGCCGTCGGCGAAATGTCGCGCAGTGACACCCATCGGCCTCCGCTGAGTTTGCAGCCACAACAGAGCGATATTTACGCACACGCGAAAGCTCTCAGGGCTTGCGAAATCCGACATCGGCCTCATTCGGCCACAGTAATATACAGTAAGCGAATTGGGGGGGGGGGGGGGGGATGAAGAGTTCAGACAATGGACAATACCGCCTTATCTCTGTGATTTTTATTTATGAATTACGACCAAAACCATTGCAATACACATCTTTTTGGTAACAAGGAACGTAACAGAGTGCAGCGCATGCTCTTTCGACGTTAATAAATAAAAACGACATGACATCTGTTCTGGCGCTACCCAGCCGTGTAAACGCTTGTAAAACGCGTTTAAGTAAATAATTAACTCGGTATAATATAACGTTACCATTAAATGAACAAACGTAGAGCTCCGTCAAAGAGAATGTTTCACATTTGAAGAAATTGAAGCAAGCATGAGATATACAAAACAAACTCACTTTTAACTATTGTACTTTTTCACGAGGAAAAGCCTGCTCGAGACAACACAATTCTCTGTTTAGTAAACATGATCCTCAGTGCGTCACGGTTTGATTACGTCATTATACCTTGCACAACATTGATTGGGAGCCCACTGACGACCGTTACATTTGAAAATCGCGCCCACAGACGCCAGACATGAACACCTCGACAATTATCTTTTCGATTTTCCTTGATCGCCGCATGGCTTATGGAATGGCAGGATTTTAATGCCGTTATCACGTAATGAATGCTCAAGTGACTGGAACACTCTCTCCGGTGAAGAGAAAACTTTCCTCGCTTTCGCGGGCGTGACGCTCAGAAACTAGAGGGACTTAAGTTTTAAGAATGGCAGAATTGTAAGCAGCACCGAAAGGTTTTCGAAATAGCTATTTCAGTTCAAAACCTCATATGAATATAGACTACTGCCTTTAACAAGCGACTGCAATGCAAGTTCTAATTATCACCGTAACCCAGTCAACACTCCATACCGATCCCGACTGAAACCTGTAAAACCGAACGTCAGCGCAATCATGGATCCATTGAAAATAAAGCGGAAAGAGTACGTCAGAGGTACTTAAGAAACTTTGGTGATTGATAGCGCCGAGTTCTCCAGACTTGATTTGATAACCGACGTGGGTTAGGTATCTATCTGCTGCGCCCCTCAAACGCCAATGTCAATGAACCACCAGGGGAACCCTTCCCAGAATTGAGAGTTTTAACATATTCTTCCAGAAATGCTCTCCGTGGTAGCTTTGTTGAAGGGCCCTCCCGCTACCGCGCCCAAATGGGGATCACTGTCCTACTCGAATACTCACCCAACAGGTAACATCGAGAAACCAGCGGTAACAATACCTTGCCAAGCAGCGAGACCTCCATAAACAACATCCATCGCCAATTGAAATGCATTAGTTGGCTCACACAGGCCACCAATGACGCGTGTTTTCCTCTAGCACACTCATCTGCGGTAACTGCCTGTGGAGATCTACTGAAGAAATGCACTCCTCAAAACCCGATGGTGTACATATATATATATATATATATATATATATATATATATATATATATATATATATATATATATGCGAGCCGAAAACGACCGAGCTGCGATGTGAGCTGACAACGACCTGTGCAGTGACGATATAAATACCGATATAAACATGCGAGCTGACAACGTCCTGTTGAGTGACTAGTGGCGTGTACGAATGGTGGAGTCCACCAGTCCCGCCTGACCTGAGTCTCACCGGGTCCAGTCCGCGGGGCGCGAGCCAGCCCGGCGGGCCTGACCTTTCTCGGACGCGAGCGCACCGCTCAAGTGGCCCCGCAGGGCGCGGCCGGCAGCGCGCGAGCTGCGAAATTAATTACCGTCGGCCGCGTCGTGCCGGCGGGCGCCGCCGCGCCGGCCGGTGGTGACGATCGGGCCAGCAACACGACCGTCACCAGCGCGACAGGCCGCCGGCGGCTGAGGCGTGTATGGCTGCGGCAGCCGCGCGACTCTTACGAAGCGGAGACTGTGTGCGTTTTCGCACAGTAAGTCGCGAACTTTTTGGCGGGCGTCGCAAACTTTTGAAGGGTAAATCCCCAACTTTTGGCGAATGGGTTATCCACTCGAAAGACCCGAATGCTGAATGTGCAGTGGCAAACCGCGGATTTGTGAATCACAACTCCCTCCTACCACTTATTTTTTTGTGGCGGCCCCGTCGGGCCGAATGTCAACTGCCTGTCGGCGGCGGGCCGCGAAGGCGTCGGACCCCACACAATACGCGTGCGTATCAGAGGCCAGCCGGGATGTGGCGGGTTCAGAGGCAGCCCGGCCTGCCGCCGCGGCGCCTTTGTCCCCCCCCCCCCCCCCCCCCCCCCCCCCGGTCCCCCGGGACAAAGCTCCGCCGGCGATCTAAATCGCTTCCAGCTCTTCCGTGCGGATGCCGCGCGGAAGGGGCCGTAAGCGTTCATCACACAACGGCGGGCGCGGAAAAGCTCGGAGGTCCGGGGCCGGAGCCCGACCCGAGCGAGGCGCGTCGATGAAGCACGCGCTCGTCTCCGACGCAAGGTGTGCGGATATGTGGCTGCAGAATACAAAACCATATAACAGTCGGAATTCCCCACAGTGCCTTAACCCTCCGCTTCCATCCAGCCGGCCTTTTCTGACACACTCGCCACGAAAATAAGATACGCTAGCCCACATAATTTTGTGTTGATTTGGGTCTGGTGGCGCGCCGACGGCATTGGTCGTATGGCGCCCCTTCAACAGATACTTTGATAGACGTGTGCTTCCACATGTGAGCCTAATTGGCCAGCGGGCCGCCGCGCAAGCGCAGAAAGAAGCGCACACAGCTCTCCGCAGAACATGAAATTGATACGTTTGAAGGATCCAAACTACCGTGACTTTGCAGCGTGCAATGGGAGGCGCTTTATCACTTCAGGTTTTGTCCAACAGTAGCACATCTGCCTCCGACTGCCTCAGCAGTTTGCCCGCCCTGTGGACTCCACAAGTTCATACCATTTCCAACTAGGTTTCCGTAACGTCCAATGGTTACTTCGCCAGCAATAAGCCGTCGCTTCGAGACCGTTCTGCGGAGGATGCCTGAACTAGACACTTTAGATCTGACACGCATTGTCACCGCTATGGCTGGCTTTGCCAATGTAGGCCGGGCACGATTGCCTGGTCACTGAACGTGAACGCGTTCGGTCGTGCCTGACCTGTGCGTTCAGTCCACAACGTTTTGACGATGCGAAACTGACGCTGCTGTGGGCTTAAAAGTTTGTACATTAGGATTTCAAAACTTTGCTTCGCCTCATCGGCTCTGCCACTGTACATTTTGAAGACACATCAACTCTGCCAAGATGTCTATCTTGTCGGAACACTAGTGCTTTATCTGAGCCTGTAAATCTGGTGGCGACAAACTTTCAAACCCCTCCCCCCCCATCTACATTCCACCCGTCGTCGCCAAGATCGTTGAAAGGACAGTGCAATGCATCTCCTCTTGTATCCGTCTGACCATATCCCCTTCTCAGCATGGGTTCGGAACACGTCGTTCCGCTGAAACTGCTCTACTCCGCCCCGTGCCGAAGTATGGCCGCCATGGTTGAAGGCAAAATGTCTCTTCTGTGCTCGACTGATCTTGGCGAATGCTCCACATTACTTGCTACCATGCAGCATCACCGCAGCAACAGCCAGTGGTTTGCGAACCGACTGTCCAGCCACACACAAGCCGCCAGCCGCGCACCGCAACGCTGGCGGCTCAGTTCTGGGCCCCACGGTCTATCCAACCGGGGAGATTTTGTAAGGCTATGTTCCTGAATCTTTTGTTCCTGACTTTGTTTGCCAGTCAGCTATGCGTGCAGGTCGCCGTTGCGCTGATAGCCCACGGGGCTGACGACACCCAAGTGTCCGCATCCGGGCATACATCTGCACGGCCGGAAGACATCGCCTGTGTAGAGATCATTCTAGTCCCTCTTAACGATAACTTTCGGCCGAACGATCCAACGGTAAATGACAAGTAACTGAATTTAAACACTTTCGCGTTCTTTGCCGGCAAGATGTGACACCCTTTCTTAAATCTCCGCGACATTTAGGGTTATTCTACCCATACATCATGGCGGAGTCAAGAATCTCTGAGTGATTTTGATCAACTTATTACCATGTACTCGCATGTGGTGACTCTTACAGACGGGTCCCTGGGCTACCTATGCAGTTCCCTTCTTCTCCGCCGTCAACTACTCCCGGGAATCCTGAACATCAGTATTTCAGCCCAAACCACGACCTCGGCTCCGTAAATCAGAAGTCTTGCGGTCCGCGTCTTGCGGTCCCTGGAAGTGAAAACTCGACCCTCTTCACCCTGCTCCAAAAATTGGCCGCATCCAAGAATAGAAGACGCTCGCCTCACAGCATCTGCCCAAGCGTGACAGGCGCAGTCAAATAACGGGCAATCAGCATGACCACCATTCCCCTCTCCACCAACTTGCAGCTGGCTATAGGCAGCTCATCCGCCAAGCTGCATCACCTTACAGTGCCTCGTCGACTGCCTGAAGTGATGTGCTTGCACCGCACTTCAGTCAGCTCGAAGCGCTACCTCCACATCACAACGTCCGATCATGGCCATGTCTACCTTTACTGTGGCACGTTTAGAAACTGTCATGCGACTCGTCTGTTTTATATGTGAGTGCGTCGGCTTTAAACCTTTGCTCCGCTCGACGCTCGCGCTGACCTGGGAGTACCAGCTGGGCCCAGTGGCTCCGGTTACTCTGTTGGCACGATATCACAATGGCATGATAACTAAGCCAGTAAAGCAGGTTTGCAGCGCGCTATGGGCGGGGTGGAACACGCGTGTGGGTTATACCCAAACCCAATGGGGTACATCGCTTACCTCAACAAAATAGGCCTCATCAAAGCATTAGACTGACCGATTTGTTAAATTTATCAGGTTCAATGCACTGTTTAACGCTCGCGCACAATTTACGGATGATATTGCTCGAACATAAGTGGCTCTGGGCTCATCAAGGTCTGGGAATTTGCACCAACCTGATCAACAAAATCGATGGATCAGAAGCGGTTGACATTTATGGATGCTGCGACCAACGCACTGCGAAAAAATATTGTTTGGGGTGTGTGTGGGGGGGGGGGGCACATGTCATACTGATCAGATCAGCACACTTACGTTATTTATGACCATATACCTCCCGCATTTTGCCAGTGTGTGCACTATTCCAACCCGACTTTGAAAAAGGTGCTATTGGAAGCCTCCAGCCCATAACTGGAGACCCCTACGAGTCGGACAGCGTTGAGATCACGACAGTAAAAGACGGGCGAGGCAAAATGTTGTGAATACGTTTGAGGCCGATGCTAGGAATTAGCTACATGCATAATTATTTGCTAAAAATTCAGTTTCCATGAGATACCAAACACCCTGATATAATGGGAAACGTAGCGAATAATCTTTTACTCTACACCCAAATGTAACACAGGTTCTGAACGGTACATTAGTCCTTGACCATCAGTTGGTCACAAGCTCTGCTGACCGGCTATCCGTCAATGCCAGGTATGCTAGCTGCGAACGCGAGCACCAGCCAGCCGCAACGAACCTTATTCAACATTAGCGAATTTTACGTTTCCTCTCTTAATTGAGCTAGGACAGCTACACTTCTCTCGAACTGTTACCTTTCAGAGAAATGTTGCGTGTTAAACAGCTTGCACGCAAAACGCCTCGACATCACACGGTTGCGGTCATACATCATTGCACAAAAATATTGCTGAAAATGGCATGAAGCGGCGGTCAATAACTGACACCAGCTTTCGACATCAGCTGCTGGAACGTGTTACAGCCGGGCCGGCAGGTCGTCTCCCGAGACCGAGCTCAGCGCTGATGCCGGCCGGGCCATGAGGGACAACTCACGGCGCTTCCCAGCGGGGAAGCGCGTCCCGTCCCGTCCCGTCCCCGACCGCGTCCCGATCAGCGCGCCGGACCGGCACCGCGCTGACCAGGGCGCCTCCGGTGCCGGGGAGCGGCGCCCCTGCCGACCGCCGCCGGCGTGCCGGCCATCAGCCGCCGTCGCCACGCGGACCGTCCGCAGACGACCCTGCGACCCGGCTGGAGCGGCCCCTAGAGCAGCGCCAGCACTCCCCGCAGCGGGGATGGCCAGCATTCGAACTGCGGGGGGGGGGGGGGAGCCCGTCGCTGGCATCGCTAGAGACAAGGCAAGCTTCAGGGCGGGGGAGGGCAAGGAGGAGAGTACACCGACACTCGACTGGCGACGCTCCTGGCGGGCACGTGGTGTCATGGTGACTTCAGACCGCACGTGGGGCGGATGCTCAAATTGCGGCAGTGATCGCACGTCGCGTTTCTCCAGCAATGTACGTCGGATGTCGGCAGGTAGCACTTTCAATGCTGGCGACATCTTATTTCTGAAAAGAGCTTATTTACGTCCAGCAAAACGAGCATCTGACAGCAATAAACGCACCGTCGATGGGGCTACAGGGTCACAGAATGGAGAAGCCAAAATCAGCCAACTATTTGCAGTCTCGAAGTCGGTCGCAACCCAGCCCGTCGTGCCAAATCGAAGCTGACTGCACTGCCAAACACCGCAACTTTCCTCTCAACATCCTTGGGCGAAATCGACTAAGGTTAGCACTTGCTGCAAACTTCATTCTAAGTATCGAATTAACAGCACCCCGCTGACGTCACTTCGGACGAGTGGCGGGCTGGCAGCTGTGCATGATCGAACTCTTGCCGAAAAACCACAGCACCACCTAGGAGATACCTAAAGGTTCCCCAAGTCAGAGAGCCGTACTGTCTAGAGGTCAATTTACGCCAGATGTGCCACAAGCAACCACAACTCCGATTCCCCTCGTGGGCCGGGGGACGATGGGAGCATGTCACCTTAAAGGTCATCATTGATTCATTCATTTCCCTGAATGGCCACGCCACTCGCCGTGCCAGCCACAAACGTTCAGTTCAAATGATGTCATTCATACCCATAAATGACAGAGTACATTCTGACCACCAAGTGAGGTGTACACGGGGCCTGATAGTTGGTATTCGCAGGAAGTTTTTCTCTTCATCATGCCAATTTTTATACCAACTTTGCGGCATGCATATACGCACAGCGCGCCATATCACAACACGCATAACGTGCGTGTAGCCGCACGCTCACGGCCCATCAGAACTGATCACCCGTGATATTACCCTCGTGTAGCGTGTCGGTGATCACGACGGTTTGACATGCACACACAAAGAAGTGTTAGCAATACGCCGCATTGACTGGATTCAATGCAAATACTGCACAAACGTGATAATACAGAATCACAGCGGAGCCCTCTAATCAAGTTCCGATCGACGAATGAGGTCGCTACCACCAACCAAGTAGTTAGTCGGACCGGATTAGTAGAATTGGGCAGGGGGGGGGGGACCGTCACAAATTACGGCCAACTTGGGGCCTGGGCCTGACATCGTTGACCTAATTTTCACGATTCGGGTCACCCAACATGATCAGCGATGGCGAATTACTTTAAAAAATTACCTAAAACTACCTAAAACACTTTCTTTTAGATCGAAAAAACCTCTTTGAGGCCAAAACCACGGAGTGGGTTTCGTTAACAACAGCGAACACAGTGCTGGAGGACCCAATGTGACTCGATCATCACTCATAGCTCGTGACGCAGTCGGAGCGGGGTGCAGCGGGTAGAGCGTTCGCCACCGGGTCCTGACCGAAAGGTAGCGGGTTCGCGCCTGACTACCGGTATGGTGTGCAGGCGTGTCTCAGCCTGTTACGGTCCGCGTGCGATCGGTACGACGCAAACGACCGCAGCGGCGACACGCACGCCGGTAAGACGGGCGTCGTAAGTGGACAGCGACCGCCGCGCAGCTCAAGCGCGGCCTGCGTGGCCTGGTGCGGCGGCCGCCGCGATACTGAGCTCGCACGTACGGCCCATGTTGCTTTTATTAATTTTCCTTCCTCTCAGTGTGCGACCCTTCTAGCCGTGCTTACATAGCCGAAGTGGTGCCAGAGGGAGTCACCTGTGGCTGTACGCCCAACTTGCTAAGGTTTTCGCAGACAACAGGTTTGCAGCATTACCTGTTCGTGACGCTAGTGACATGTTGCAAAAGCCCTCCAGTTCATAGTCGAGCTTTTCCCATCACCGCTTCAACTACACAGCATTGGTAAAAGGAGCGAACGGAGCGCGTTTCGTGCTCTACGGGTCCTTGTTCTCTCGTTCTAGTGAATTTCAGTCACGGCTTCCGCGCGTCAACCGACCTAAGCTCGGATGGCAATTGCGCCGCATTCGTATCCGAACCGCTTTAAAAGACAAGAAGTTACACTGACCATATTTAACTACCGTAACAGTTTCTGTGATAGGATCGAGGTTACAGACAAAAAAAGAACTCCTACAGCGACTTAGTCATACACCACGTTTGAACAGTGCAAGATGCTTCCAACCTACAATTGCATAAAACTACATGCATGCGTATATGCATAGTGTGTACATAAGCATCTGTACAAGTAAATGCGTATATACATATGCTATATATATATATATATATATATATATATATATATATATATATATATATACACTACCAGTTGCCCACCAGACCACTGAGGGTGAGATGAGCCAGCGATAGTGAACAGCCTGCTCAGGCCGTAACACCACCAGAAACGCCCCGAGCGTCAGGAAGCAGAAGCGTTTAGCAGAGCGGCGATAAGAGCGGTTCACTTGGCCATTGTCCAGCCGCCCTGCAGCTATTCCAACCCACTGGGGCCGATTCCAAAGGCCGCATTTCACCGGTAGATTTAGGAGGCGAGCGCGGCTGGCAGCCCGCACCCGAGCGTCGTGCGGCCGTCTGCGGACAGAGCGGCACTCCACCGTGCCGCCGACATCCACCGCAAGCCGGGCAGCCAGCACAGCTCAGCGATCGAAGCCGGCGCCGTGCCCCTCGCCGCGACCATGGTGCAGGCACCGCCGGCCCGCTGTCGATCACGGGCCAGCGTCGCGCGTGTGAGAGCGGGCCGCTGAGGGCGCGCGTCCCGAGGCGCCGCCGCGCCGGGCGACGGTGGCCAGGCAGCCGGCCAGCGCCGGCGCCGCCGCCGCCGCCGTGTGTGTGTGTTAGCCAGTCACCAGGGAGCGCGGTGGCGGCCGGAGCCTACTCACGGGTAGTCCCTGGTGCGGCCGGGGCGCGGTCCAGAGGGCGGCGCACGACGAGCGGGCGTGCAACACAGGCAGGACGGGTCAGAGGCGGCCCGGCACGGCACGGCACGGCACGACACGGCACCACGGTCGGTGGGCCGCACAAAGACCGGCCACGATGGTCCATAGCACGTCCGGTCCCGCCTAGTCCACCCCACGCATGGACACGCGGAGTAACACGGCTCTACACGGGGCACAAAGTAACAGTAGGTTCGCCCGGAGCAGCCAACTGTCACCTGGCGACGAAACATGGCAACGCACAGCGCCGATGAGGCCGCGGATGTAACCGTACAGGGACACACAGCAAAAGGTTACATAATACATGTGCGCGGGTCCCACAAACACAACTCGGATCCCACGGCAACCTCGGCCAAAATGCTCACGTGGATCGGTCTATTGCCACTGGCTAGTCTGCCAACTGGAAAGCGGCAATGGAAGCACCCAGCTGACATACGTGGCCACTTCATGACGCTACATGACACGCTATGTGTCCATGTCAAAATTAATTGTTACCCGGTCATTGTTCTGCTTGAGTGATCGGTCCGGGCACTCACAGCCAGACATGATGAGAGATGTCACCTTTTAAAAACTACGGTCAATGCGTTTGGAAAAAATGGCAGAATATTTGCCTTGGATGATCTTATGTGACAGGTATACAGTTTTCTCCTAATCAGCTCTGTTTCACTCACCCCTTCAAAAGTTGGTCCTCATAGAATACGTCCCAATACTCCCCTCCAAGTCAAGGCAATAAATCTGTCCACAACGTGACGGCCGTTTCGCAGCAATCCTTAACCCCACAACATGTTTCTCGCTGAGTTAATTTACACCATGCACCTGGTTCCTGGGTAGTACTGCGATCGGCCATGGATTCGCATCGTAGCTCTTTGCATGCGTGGTTCCACTCGCAACCTCGTGCCTCATGTCTTCATTTAGCACTTCTTCGTACGCAAATCTTCATACGCGTAAATTTCCGTCGACGCACGATTTCGCACGTACGCTTCTTCGCTACGGCATACGACTTGTCCGGAAAAATTTACTAGAACAATTGTTTGCATTATATTTCTGTGCGAACGTATTTTTCATCTGATATTTCTTCGTACACGCCGTTCCAACACGACACAGAAGTATGCGATACAAGTACAGCGTGTACCCATAATATATTTTTTTTTGGCGCCCCCAATGCCTCCAACAAGAGCACTTACATTAATCCATATGCCTGCACGTTAAGTGCAATAAGTTTTTGGTACATAAGGCATTCAATTGATTTATCATACTGACAGCAAAATCGTCAAACAACATTACTGACACACGTCGCCTATCAGTAAAGGTTACAGTTCGAATGCCGCATACTGGCGGCAAAACGTTTGGTCTTTTCCGACGAAAAGATGTCGCAACGAAGCCTGAAGTTTTCCATCGGCATCTTTTGGACCCTGGATGCATGGTGATGGCCTTTTGAGCAGTTGGGCTCTCGACACTTTCAAGGTCATACAACTTGCGTTCACATTCGTAGCATCCGCCTGCCATAGACCAGGAACGACGACCTGTCTGTCCAGGTCATTTCGAACTGTCGGTCGAGAATGGGTCACCGAAGCCAAAAGTATCAAATGCGTCAGATAAAGCAATTTGCTCAGGTAGCCTGCTACGACCTGAGTCTAGTTCTTCATATTTAGCTGTGAACTTACGCATTCATGATTCCGTCGCATATGGATATGAGTCGGAAACAAGCCGAGGTCTACTACTTGATCTCTCGATTCTTAAGTAACTGATAAAAAGGACGTGTGTCGGGAAGAAATAAGTTGATATCAGGTTTTTCGCAGCGCGTACGACGTCAATCAAAACACTGTAGGTTTTTACTTCTGTTTTATGAAAGTACGACTCGGTTTAGCCTACCTTATGCCACATTAACGAAACATTCGATGCACCTTCAAAGACGTCACCTACGCCTTCTACTTCGTTGTCGTTTAATGATTCGTTCTGGATGTACCCGGGTGGAGGCCTGTGCAGACGGGGCATGACTTGCCTGATCTGCTTTGAACGGTCACTAGGTGGCACTCCCTGACGGGTTGCAATTGCCTCAGGATCCGCTTGTGGAAAGCCCCTGCACAACACCGCGCCGCCCTGTTGTACAGAACGCATAGTTCCTGAAAAGACGCTTAATTTTTTAAAGAAACTATTTTGAAAAGATACCATCTCATCCATTTTGCCCTGTTCATCCGGTACCACCCGTCAAATCCCCGCTTGGCCTTGATATCTAGAAAGCTTTTGAGGATGCTGACAAAGGTGCCTCATGCCTCTTCCGCTTGGGTCTGGCATGATCCATTACCGAGACAAGCGGAGAGAGGGTTTGAAAAGCCCCAATCGTCCAAGAAGAGAAAAAAACGTCCACCCAGTCAATGCCCTAGTGTTTATTGTTTACAAATCTCCTGCTCTCATACACATACAATGCTATACATCCCTGAATGTGTAGCAGGGGCACGTGCAGGACCATTTTTCTCTCAACGTTGGGGACTGGAGCCCAAGTTGGGGGAGGGGGGGGGGGGGGGAGTCCAGCCCAATTTGAATAGGAAATTACAACCCTTTGCTGCGCGTGTTGAACTTCGCTGATATGTTAAATGACAGGTTCTTGGTCGGAATCCATGTGCCTGGAACTCCGCCCGTGGGGAAGTCAACGACGGCACCAGCATGGTCCGATTACATTAAGCCAATGCTCGTACAGCTGACGTGAGTCGCATGTGCGCTCACGAAAACAGGTCAACAAGTTACGTGACAACGCGATGCCCATGCCAGGAGGCGCACGAGAAGACTGGGTGGGTCAATGACGTCACTGTGACGTCTGGGAGAAAATCGTAGCTTCGAGGACGGTTTTACCTACAGTTATAACCATTCGTTACTGAGCCTCAGTTTCACCTATCACTTCTTCGACTGTCACAGCAGCAGGTCGCGCTAGCCCCATCGGCGGCGGAATGGCCCAGTTGTTAGTGTATTCAGCCTTCAATGCTGTCGACACCGCTGGTTGCACGGCTCTAAATCAATTTTAACGTTCTTCGGTAAGCCTTACCTTCTTGAAGCCTAATTCCTAGTCCCTACCGTTATGGCTGTTATGCTGCACATTGAACATATTTCGGAAACAAAATAGACACCGCACGGGTTCGTAGACGGCAACAACGGTGTCCAGCACTGCGGTTTGCCGAGCGGTCTTCCATCAAAGCATAACAACAACGCAAACAGGATTTGATCACGCTCGCTACTGTTACCGAAACCAGTCCTTCAAAACAAGTCCTGGGGTAGCAGGTGTAATACGATTCGCCTTATTAGGAATTCCTTCCCCCCATTTAATAATGCATCCTGGGCTCTTAAAACACCCCATTAGAGGCAGTATGACAATGAAGAGGGCCCGTCGTAACCAGCCGAAAAGCACTCGATGCGGTAAATTTGCGAGTAACGCACCCATTTGGGGAGATGCCAGTTCTGTGTAGTAGAACGGGCTGAGGTGATTTTGCGTTCGTGTTTAAACTAGCTTTGTCAGACGGGTTAACAATAGGAGGGAAACTTGCCAAACTGCTCCCTTTGTCTCTATGGAATGTGGCCAGTCATCACCGGCGCTTCAAAGCAAATTCCGCGCCAATTCAAATAAATGTCCCACAATGGTTTGACGAAAATGGAAACATGAACAATCTGGGCTGGCCGGCTCGAGGAGTCTCATGTGATGTAAAAGTTGGAAAAAGAGATATATGGATGGGACGCATCAGAGCTGCCCGTAAAAGCGTGTTATTACTTACATCCAGGAAATCGCAATTTTATCCAAATAAATTGTTTCTACAACAATTATTTAAACCTCTGTAAAACATTCCCACACGAAAATCGCTGATAGAAGTTGTGTCGTTAGAAAGCATATGCTGAAAGCTTTTTAGAGGCTTCGCACCGCAATCCTTCGCGAAAACAGCTACTGCTACCCCTTCTTAAAATGATATTGCACTGCCCCGTGAAAGAAACGCGCGCTTTGAGGGCTATGCTCCACGATTCCCTCATGATGTTTGTGCTTTCTTTTCATGACGCGATACACTTCAGTCCAAGCATGCGCTCCAAGAATGATTCGACTTATTCACGTCGTTCCGTCTCACAAAGCGGGCTGACGTCATATCGTCACGGATTGCGGAGAGATACGGATACCTGTTATGACGTGTGGTGCATCAATTCACATTCCGTGGGCCGGATGGTCAGCGTCTCAAAGACGATATGTTTTTACTTGTTTCCTTCTATTTTCCCGCAGTGTACCTATTTAGAATACGTTTTCTGTATCACTCCAGACTGTCCCTTTTTACAGTGACTAACTGCGTCACACGATTTTTTTGTCGCCAAAGTAAATGTTGACCTATCCCATCGAGGGCGATATATGTCATGCAGCCAAAGTTGGAAAGCATTTTTTTGTGCCTAAAAGCACCCCACGAGATCAACCGGGACACCAGCTGATCTGTGTTGCCGACCAGAGTTCCACGCCTTTTTGTTGGAGACGTGAAGACAAGGATACATGCTACAAGGCATGTCCATCCTGAACAGTAGCTTGAGAAGAACAACACAGAGCAGGGCCACAACACAAACACGGGTTGCACCGCAAGCACGGCTTTTGCTTATGGTATTTACTAAACCCGGCCTTAAAGACCCCCGAGGCACCCTGCCTGGGCAGAAGGCGCGCATGGCGCCGGGGTTGCGGACGGACCGTCCGCTCCTCTGACCGCGCGCCTCACCTCACCCCTAGCCGTGCAGCCGCCCGCCGACGGCGCGGCCGGGCCGCCGCCGCCGCGCGGGTCACGGCCGGGCGAGCGTGACCGGGCGGCTCATTGCGCGCGCCGGTCGGCCGTTACGGCCGTGACAGGTCAATTTCCGCGGCCCTCCCCCCGCTGGCATTGTCGGCCTCTGGCCGCCGCCCGCCGCCAGCTGGATCTGCTTCCATCGGCCAGCTCGGCTGGGGCCGACCCAAGCGCATACCCCCCGCGCGGGTGACCAAGGCCTAAGATGGCTCGCAGAAGGGCGGAGCTCGGCTGCTGCTCCCCCCCCCCCCCCCCCCACTCCGACAGCAGGTGATCTGTCGCGACGACGGAAATTCATGTGAGGCAAGGTGGTGACCTGTCACGAACTACCTTTTCTGATCAATAACGAGCGTTTGGTTTGGTACATTCATGCATAAAAGAGTACTGGTTAAGCAGTGTCACCTTCAGTTCGAAGTTAAGCTATGAGGCACTGTGCTGTTTTGGACTGCAGTGTGTAAGCACATCACTAGATTACGGGTGTCCAGTTCTCACCACATAGGCAGTGTTCTCAAGTTCTTCGTCAAAGGGTCAGACTTGTAAATTGTAATTCCTGTTTTAAAGAAATTCCTCATAAGAAAACTAGTTCATCAGAACACACACAAAAATTGCAACACAGTCTGCATTGATCTTATTCACCTGCAGCCGCATTAGTTCTTCAGAAGTTCTCTAGCTAATTCTTAGTTCTTGCTCGCTCTTCTCAGGCGACCTTGCGACTAGAACTACTTCATCAGAGGAGCGTATGAGAGCTGACATCATATTTTTAGGAAAATCCATTCATCAAAACATTCCAATCTAGCGGAAACCTGGCGGCGACATGGGGCTTCCGCGAGATAAGAAAGCCTCTTTCGGCGTCCACAGCACTAAAGCCGAGCCGCCACGGGGTAGAAAATCTGCTGGACCCGACCGATCGGCTTGTCGTCAGGTAACTCATACCAGCCACCAACACTTGAGATGATGCTGTCTCAAAACTTGCGTCAGTTTTGCTTTTGCTTGCTTGCCACATCATCAAAATAAACTGTTTTTTTATGCCTAGGATGACCATGTGCACCTCCGTCGTGTCACAATCAGCAATAACTGGTCTCAAGTATTTATTGCGGACTGTATTTATGACGGCTTCAAAGGTAGAACCCTCCCTTCGACTTACATAACCTGGTGATGGTTTCAGGACTACCAATGGTCATGAGCCAGTCAGTCGGGTTACACACTTATTCTGAAACAAATGCTCCGAGTCCGATGACACTAACTGAACCGTTGCCTGTGGTGTACGCTTATTCATGTCAGAGAACGGCAGCATATTATTTTTGCGTAACATATTTAGAGAATGTATGAAATGGTTATCAATGAACAACATCCCAAGGCTTCCGTTACGGCTCTAACCGCATTTAAAAGAGCATATCTACTTGTGCCACACCTCATCAGCCTCAGGTGCTGTTTTCATCACCCCTTTCCCCTCAGCCATCCACCGCCGGCATCCGCCGAAAGAGGGGGGAGGGGGGGGGGGCAGAGATGGGCGGCGTCCACACTAAACATCTAGACACTTCCACCGCAGGGCTACCCCGAAAGCCACACCACACCATCACCCTTCATTGATCGCTAGACCACACGCCGCCGTGGCCCCGCGCTGGTCGGGCCCCTGCACCCCCCCCTGGGCTACAGGCGCCACAGGAAGGGCTCACCGTGGGCCGAAAGCTCGGGCCCACAGGACCACCGTCGGTTGGGCGCGAGCCGGCCGGGCCCGGCCCGACCGTCGCACTGGGAGCCCTTGAGCGTCCCAACTGGAGTCGACTCATCCCGGGAGCCTCTGCCTGCCATCGTGTTACCGCCGTGGTCACATGACGCCAGGGAGGCCGCCGTGTCCGGGGTGCATGGCAAGACGGCAGGTGACAATGCCCCAAGGGAATGCGTGGCGCTGGATCAGACCACTGTGCGCCCAAATATATATATATATATATATATATATATATATATATATATATATATATATATATATACAAAAAAAGTCATTCAGTTCGGTCCAGCTGGCAAAAACTTACATTTTGCAACGAGACGATCAGGCTGTATTGGGACCTGCCTCATTTTGGAAAAAGTTAAATGTCTCCACCACCACCCCCAAATACGCGTTGTCTGGAGGGCTGCCCCCGTCCAGAACACTACAGTTTTATAACAGTTTCACCCTACCTTTTGATTTTTAAGCATAATAAACACGCGCACACACACACGCACGCACGCACGCACGCACGCACGCACGCACGCACGCCACGCACGCACGCACGCACGCACGCACGCACGCACCACGCACGCACGCACCGCACGCACGCACGCACGCACGCACGCACGCACGCACGCACGCACGCACGCACGCACGCACGCACGCACGCACGCACCGCACGCACGCACGCACGCACGCACGCACGCACGCACGCACGCACGCACGCACGCACGCACGCACGCACGCACGCACGCACGCACGCACGCACGCACGCACGCACGCACGCACGCACGCACGCACCACGCACGCACGCACGCACCACGCACGCACGCACGCACGCACGCACGCACGCACGCACTCACACCACCACACACACACACACACACACCACACACACACCACACACACCACACACACACACACCACACACACACACACACACCACACACACACACACATATATATATATATATATATATATATATATATATATTATATATATATATATATATTACCTGTAACGGAAACTGTATTGGTTGACATTATTGTCAGCGTTGGGCATGCCCTACACATTACATCCCCAAATCAGTTCTCTTACCTCCAACTTGAGTCCAAGATTTACAAAGCTAATTTAACAACTCGCTCCGGGAGATCACGTGATTCTTCTGTGTCAGCCGTTGGCAATCCGCGCCGACAGCTCATAACGAGCAAGAATGACACGGGGCAGCTGTGTCGTGACATTACAAACAAGCTCACATATTTAGGGACAAACTGTCCGTTTCTTAAGTTCGCTGAAATGAAATGGTGGGGGTCAAGTCTCCACAAGAAGCCATGCTTAGTCACGACTCCAATGCAGGCCATAAGCTCGCAGCGGGTTCTGCACAGCTTATCCTTGGAAACCCCTAGACCATTTTGAATCACTACTCTACCTGGCCCATATTAAATTTTCCGTTGGCTGAGTCGGAATCGCGGCTTGCCGCAAAGGGAGAGCGACACACACGCATCATCACCGCCGTTTTACACTAAATCCCGGATCAGAGCCGGATACTAACCACCCCGCTGACAGGCACGCTCTGCTGTCAGTCACGACCATTAGCAAGCCATCATCACGACCATCCAAAACCACCGCTGCGCATTCGTTCGTGATGGCTGCGGCGAATTAAGGCCATCAGGCTGATGTTAAAATAAATCCTGTCCATGCTGTTGTTAAAACAATAAGACTGTCCACTAGCAAATAAAAACCTTTATTCAGTTATCATACCGCTCAATAGGGCTTTGTTGACCCACAAGTAAGAGCATGATTTATCGTGATAAACACGGTCCGGATAGAGGACTCAATTTATACACGAGTGCTAATGAAACGTGGTCCGTGCGGTCATTCTGGTCCGCCGAATTAAATGAAACGGCTCCAATCTCACCAGATAGCTGACTGGCAGCCCGATATCCCGCCCAATACTTGAACCCTGAGTTGGCAATAAATCGGACCGGCAGCAAACCACTCGGGAGCCGCCGGAATAATCCAAAAGAGCCGCGCCAGACGCGAACACTCCAGGTTCCCTCCTAAGTTTACTCCGCCCACACAAGGTCACGTCCCCATCTCGGTCACCCCAGCGTCCGGGGGCGGCACCGGCGGGCCCGGGCGGGCGCTGGGGGGGGGGGAGGGGGAGCGTCTCCCAGGCTGACGCGGCCCGAATCCGGGCGGCCGCCGGGGCGCACCGCCGGCCACCGTACGCCGCGGCGCAGCGTGCGCGGCCCACCGGGCGGCGGCCGCACGCCACGGCCGCCAGCCGCGGCGTGCGACGGCCGAGCGTACTCACACGGCGGCATGCAGCGGCGAGAACGGGCAGCCGCGCAGCGTGCGCGACTCGCTGTACTGCAGCAGCAGCTCCGCGCATGCCTCGTGACCTGGGGGC
>NW_023597034.1:3168393-3192247 GCF_011947565.3 Pollicipes pollicipes
GGCACAAACAGTCATCCACCATTACACTCAGCGTTGGCCTCTTTTACCAGCCTGAATACCATCGGAAGACACCACACGACATCATTTAACGCGTGGGCGTAACGATACGCCAAGCGGGAATGAGCCGAACACATGTGAACCATAACGGAACATTTCACGACTCAACTATATATATATATTTCATTCACCGCAATCAACTACCCACTGCGAGACTCTATGTGCAGCATGTCTGCCGCGCTCCAACGCGCTCCGGGGGCGGAAGCGGAGCGGAAAGCGACACCTGTGGGGACGCCGCCCAACACGCCTCGTCCCAGATATAGCAGCAATGCTGCCAATGAACGTCTCTCGCGCGAGCAGCAGTCAATATATGCACAGCGGGGCAGCACCGGATCCATGAGCTCATCCGGCGACACGACGGCCGGGAGCGTGCCGTGACACCCCGCTGGCTGGCGCGGACGCAGCCGCTGGCCAAAATAATAAGCCCTGATGATAGCCGGCACGTAGACGAAGCTGCGTGCCAATTATGTATCACTGGACGCTAGGTGTGGTTACGCAAGATCTTTAAAAATTCGACAAACTTGCACGCACAAGAACAAGCTTTCCAGTTTGAGGCAGCTCCCAATATTAGTGTTCGCCGGAAAAGGACCGCTCGCCCCGTTCTTAAGAAAAATGACTGACGACACCAATAAACCACGAGACGTCCAAGTAGTTGCGTGAAAGTCCGACACCAACACTTCCGATTTTCTGCGTGGCTTAACATGACAAACTTTGAGTGTCAAATGACAGCGCTTACCTATCTCATGTGTACATGATCCGACCCAACTCTGGATAGGAGCAAATGGAGCGAAACTGGGCCGGCTTCTCCAAGGACACAATGACCTCCCCTCACAGCAAACTAACCCGTTTCTGGGACAACACACATTAGGGCAAAGCAGGAAGTCATCAGCACCAAACCCGCGCTCATTACCTCTCGCCTTGCCTCAGCGCCCCTGAACTTATTGCATTCCTTGGACACTCGCAGGCCCACTTTGCCGCCAAGAGGGCAGACCTCTCAGCCCGGTCGCAGGCGCGATAAGCGACACGTTCCGTCGCGCTCACCGACGCCAGCCGCTGCGCCGGCCAGACGGCCGGGCCATCGCAGATGATAACTCCGTCTTAATTCAGGTGTCAGCCGGCCCGGAGCGACGGCGTCCCCGGCGCTAACGAGTCGCCGCTGATTAGATAAGCCCACCGAGACGGCGTGAAACTTCGTGATCGCCCTGATAATGCGCTGCTGAATTTCGCTGCCCGGCAGTGAGCCACCGACCCGGGTCGAGACGGGCCGCCACTCTCGCGAACGCACGAGCTGCGTGAGCCACCCATCCGGCGGTCCGCAGCGCATGGTACACAGTTGCCTGGCGGTCGGTGTCGCACAAGCGACGGGTTTGCCTGCGCCCAAGTCTCATCCCAGCGCCCCTGCCGCCGCAGGTCGGCGCGCTCAGCCGGAGCGAATGGATCGACTGCCGGCCGGGCCGCGGGCAGTGAACCAGGGCCGGCCGAATGGGGCTCTCATCCGTCCGGTGGATGCCGTGTACAATTACAGTAACCTGCAGGTCGCCTCGCGCTCCAGTACGCCTTATTTCTCGGAGGTAAATCTTGTAACCTTAGACTGTAACGCAGCATAAAGCTGCTGTGCGGAACAGTCCAGATCCAGGCGCGTGCCCTCGGCAACAGATAGGTCAGCGGTGTGGAGTGATTGATGGCCGGCCCATTCGCTGGACGGTGTGGTACTGAAGCTTGTCAGGAGCCGAAGTGAGCGGAAGAGGCTGCTGTGCGGTCCATTCTGTTGACATGTCAGACGGATCGGTGGTGGGCATTCTTCGCTATTTGGCCCTAATTCCGGAAGATATGAGATAGACCGGGGAATCAGTTGCGATATTTGATAATTTACGAAGGTGTAGTCCTTACCTTTGATTGGATGCATTTCTGGGGTCAGCGCTCACGCTAAGTGGTGCTCGTGGCGCGAGCCCTGACACCACCATCCGATAAAGTGACAGTTCAACGTGCCGCAACGCCAGGGACTGTCCAACCCACCCTGAGGGCAGGCCTCTCTGACGTCACCGGACCTTTACCGCACCCGCTGCTTCCGTTCAGTCTATGCCAGCCAGGGCCAAATAATGAACGCATAAAACGAGTCGAACTTTCCTCCGCCAAGAACTAAATCTGAATGCAGACACTAACTAACTGAGCTCTTGAGACGAAGTAAGGGATGAAAGGGAACGGAAATGTCAGGTGTTATTTTTGCGGGCAAGCTCCAGCATTTGAAGAAAAAACAACAATGCCGGGATAACAAAACGGCATGCTTAGACTGAATCAGAGCAAAATGTATAAACTTATTACCTATGGCTTTGTTGAATATTATGTCTGACTTCCATTTAGAAAGGACAACAATGCCACCTACTGATTTTTAAAAAAAATACATTGGACCGAGTTGGGTGAGGAGCGACGCCTCGGACAAAACTACGTGGCCTCAGTTAAAGCATAGAGAAAAACGCTGACATACTCGGGACTTAAAGATGGCAGATCATCTGAATATTTGGCTCCAGCGAACTAAGATGAATGACTGGTCGCGCCAGTGTAGGATTTCATTGCTACTGAGGTCTTTACAGAAAAAACATGCATTGAAAGATCTAAGTGTAGGGTTCCCTCATGAAAGTCAGACACACTTGTAGAAATAGAAATGGATAGCCGATGCATTATGCTTTCTTGTTATTCAATATAAATGCATCGGTTCGTGATTTTGGAGGTGCCAATGTTTTCCCCTACGCTTTTCTGCAAAATCACTGAAATTTGTTGCCGTTTTGTAGTGTCCCAATACCTTAGGTGCTGGGCAGAGGGGGGTCCAGCATCTACGCGTTCATTGCTTGGCCCTGGCTGGCATGAACTATGGCCGGAAGCAGCGGGTGCGGTAAAGGTCCGGTGACGTCAGAGAGGCCTGCCCTCAGGGTGGGGTGGACAGTCCCTGGCGTTGCGGCACGTTTAACTGTCACTTTATCGGATGGTGGTGTCAGGGCTCGCGCCACGAGCACCACTTAGCGTGAGCGCTGATCCCAGAAATGCATCCAATCAAAGGTAAGGACTACACCTTCGTAAATTACCAAATATCGCAACTGATTCCCCGGTCTATCTCATATCTTCCGGAATTAGGGCCAAATAACGATGAATGCCCACCACCGATCCGTCAGACATGTCAACAGAATGGACCGCACAGCAGCCTCTTCCGCTCACTTCGATTCCGGACAAGCTTCAGTACCACACCGTCCAGCGAATGGGCCGGCCATCAATCACTCCACACCGCTGACCTATCTGTTGCCGAGGGCACGCGCATGGATCTGGACTGTTCCGCACGGCAGCTTTGTGCTGCGTTACAGTCTAAGGTTTCAGGATTTACTTCTGCGAGATCAGGCGCACTGGAGAGTGAAGGGACTATTGTTGGTGTAATTGTTCCGCACCACGGGGGCATAAGTCTGAGCTTTTCAAGGGAGCCAACGGCTACGTCGAGCCCTCAGTGTATGTATTACAAAGGGTACATAATGACAACACTCCGACCGTATACCTAAAAAACATAATTGCATTCATTCCTGCAAAAAAAGCTTCAGACACGTCAGGGGCCGTCAGCGTACATCCGAACACCAGCGCTATTGAACACGGCTGGAGCAGCCCGGGACACAGCCACCGGCAGCAGCGTGCCGTGAATAGGCCGGCATACGTACGTCTGCAGCTGGCTGTCTGTGACGTTGAGCGCGTCTGACCGGGCGGCGCGCTGCGCCAGCCGCACAGCCACCGCGCTGTGGTCGGCCTCGCAGGCCAGGTGGAGCGCGGTGCGGCCCTCGCGCTCCTGGTGCGTCGCCGACGCGCCGGCGTCCAGCAGCGCCTCTGTGGCAGGCGGCCAGCGGCCAGCGTCAAGCGCTGCACGCACGCCCCGCACAAGGCACACCCAGACGCAACCAGCGAGGCACCGCGAGGCGGCACCAGTTACGTACGGGAGAGTTGCGTTTATTTCAACCGTATGACTCCGGACAACTGGGTATATATATATATATATATATATATATATATATATATATATATATATAATGGCTGGCCTCCAGCGCCTCTAGCGTCGCCGCGCCGAAGTACGCCACGAGTAAGACCAGCCTGGCCGGCAGAAACATACATACATATATATATATATATATATATATATATATATATATATATATATATATATATATATGTGTGTGTGTGTATAATTACACTTCAGCAGCAGCTAGGTGCGTGGGACGGGCACAAGAAAGCACAGGATGGGACGGCGATGGTCCGCCAACGCACCCTCACAGCAGTGAGCCGGCCCTGACACACAACGTACACCGCCGCCCACCCGCAGACGCCTTACACTCCACACACGCACAGCCGCACGTGTTCGAGCGGCGTCGCTGTTGTCGTCTCGTACCCCGACTGTCTCGCCGCCGCTGCGCCAAAGCCGTACTCAGTCACCGCCGGCGCAGTGCTCGCCTCCACTTGTGACCAGCTTGCTTACGCTATCTTTCACTTACGCAGGATGAACACAGAGGGCGCAAACTACTTGGTCTGTTGACTTCCTCTGTTCATTTGGCACTTAGCGCCAGCATACCATGTAACATTCTCCGTCTCCATGCATACCCTGCGCTACGCGAACACGGCGCCATGTGAAGCTACGCACCATGGCCCTGCCCATCCCCCGCAGAGAAGCCGTGTTCAGTCCGGCGACGATAGCTGCGCAGCTGCTCCGCGCCGCACTCACCGACCATCTGCAGGTGGCCGTGGGCGGCAGCGGCCAGCAGCGGCGTGCGGCCCTGCCGGTCCTCGGCCGCCAGCGCCCGGCCGCCACTCAGCAGCGCTGGCAGGCAGTCCAGGCTGTTGCGCTGGGCAGCCACGTGGAGCGGCGTGCGACCGCGGGCGTCACGCGCCTCCAGCGCCGCCTCGCCGAAGTGGGCCACGAGCAGGACCAGGCACGGCTCGCTGCCCTGGTACCTGGCGGCGGACGCGGGCGTCAGCACCACAGGCCGACCGGCGGGCTGACCTCAGGTCAGAGGCGAGAGGACGGCGGCTGGTGCACGACGGAGCGATCATCTGCTGTCGTTGAAGTAGGTAGAGTTGATTTGCTGCGCAGAGCGGGAGAGGGGCGGGGGAGGGCGAGACGATCATCTACTGTGCGAGAAGGGGCGAGAAGAACGGCAGCGATGTGCTTCAGCATGGCCGTGATGGCGGGGGGAGGGGGAACAAGGTCATTCCCAGTGAAGGGGCATCGAGGGAGGGATTGACTGCCGTTGGGAACTTCTGCGCGCGGGGGAAGGAAATTTATCTGCAGAGGGGGATATTCTACAGCGGGGCGCTTAGGGGCGATTATGTGCTGTACAGAGAAATCATCTGCTGGGCACGGGAGGGATGGGGGGGGGGGGCATCTGCTGCCGGTGAGTGACGCGGCGCCAGCGAGACGGCCCGCCGCGCGCGCCAGCAGCAGCCGGACGCCAGCCGGCCGGGTATGCCATCACATTACAGCGGCGACGGCCGGCGAGCTGTGTACAGAGCCGAGCGCACGCATCGGCCATGTGGTGGGGTGGGGGCAGCAGGCGGCGACGTGCGCCGCTTCCCTCGCCCACACAAGACACAGACGTCGCGCTGGCGGCGGCCGCCAGACGGACTGAAGGTGGGACAACACCTTCAGATGCAGTGCGTGGCCGTCGGCGAAATGTCGCGCAGTGACACCCATCGGCCTCCGCTGAGTTTGCAGCCACAACAGAGCGATATTTACGCACACGCGAAAGCTCTCAGGGCTTGCGAAATCCGACATCGGCCTCATTCGGCCACAGTAATATACAGTAAGCGAATTGGGGGGGGGGGGGGGGGGATGAAGAGTTCAGACAATGGACAATACCGCCTTATCTCTGTGATTTTTATTTATGAATTACGACCAAAACCATTGCAATACACATCTTTTTGGTAACAAGGAACGTAACAGAGTGCAGCGCATGCTCTTTCGACGTTAATAAATAAAAAATGACATCTGTTCTGGCGCTACCCAGCCGTGTAAACGCTTGTAAAACGCGTTTAAGTAAATAATTAACTCGGTATAATATAACGTTACCATTAAATGAACAACGTAGAGCTCCGTCAAAGAGAAGGTTTCAGATTTGAAGAAATTGAAGCAAGCATGAGATATACAAAACAAACTCACTTTTAACTATTGTACTTTTTCACGAGGAAAAGCCTGCTCGAACAACACAATTCTCTGTTTAGTAAACATGATCCTCAGTGCGTCACGGTTTGATTACGTCATTATACCTTGCACAACATTGATTGGGAGCCCACTGACGACCGTTACATTTGAAAATCGCGCCCACAGACGCCAGACATGAACACCTCGACAATTATCTTTTCGATTTTCCTTGATCGCCGCATGGCTTATGGAATGGCAGGATTTTAATGCCGTTATCACGTAATGAATGCTCAAGTGACTGGAACACTCTCTCCGGTGAAGAGAAAACTTTCCTCGCTTTCGCGGGCGTGACGCTCAGAAACTAGAGGGACTTAAGTTTAAGAATGGCAGAATTGTAACAGCACCGAAAGGTTTTCGAAATAGCTATTTCAGTTCAAAACCTCATATGAATATAGACTACTGCCTTTAACAAGCGACTGCAATGCAAGTTCTAATTATCACCGTAACCCAGTCAACACTCCATACCGATCCCGACTGAAACCTGTAAAACCGAACGTCAGCGCAATCATGGATCCATTGAAAATAAAGCGGAAAGAGTACGTCAGAGGTACTTAAGAAACTTTGGTGATTGATAGCGCCGAGTTCTCCAGACTTGATTTGATAACCGACGTGGGTTAGGTATCTATCTGCTGCGCCCCTCAAACGCCAATGTCAATGAACCACCAGGGGAACCCTTCCCAGAATTGAGAGTTTTAACATATTCTTCCAGAAATGCTCTCCGTGGTAGCTTTGTTGAAGGGCCCTCCCGCTACCGCGCCCAAATGGGGATCACTGTCCTACTCGAATACTCACCCAACAGGTAACATCGAGAAACCAGCGGTAACAATACCTTGCCAAGCAGCGAGACCTCCATAAACAACATCCATCGCCAATTGAAATGCATTAGTTGGCTCACACAGGCCACCAATGACGCGTGTTTTCCTCTAGCACACTCATCTGCGGTAACTGCCTGTGGAGATCTACTGAAGAAATGCACTCCTCAAAACCCGATGGTGTACATAATATATATATATATATATATATATATATATATAATATATATATATATATATGCGAGCCGAAAACGACCGAGCTGCGATGTGAGCTGACAACGACCTGTGCAGTGACGATATAAATACCGATATAAACATGCGAGCTGACAACGTCCTGTTGAGTGACTAGTGGCGTGTACGAATGGTGGAGTCCACCAGTCCCGCCTGACCTGAGTCTCACCGGGTCCAGTCCGCGGGGCGCGAGCCAGCCCGGCGGGCCTGACCTTTCTCGGACGCGAGCGCACCGCTCAAGTGGCCCCGCAGGGCGCGGCCGGCAGCGCGCGAGCTGCGAAATTAATTACCGTCGGCCGCGTCGTGCCGGCGGGCGCCGCCGCGCCGGCCGGTGGTGACGATCGGGCCAGCAACACGACCGTCACCAGCGCGACAGGCCGCCGGCGGCTGAGGCGTGTATGGCTGCGGCAGCCGCGCGACTCTTACGAAGCGGAGACTGTGTGCGTTTTCGCACAGTAAGTCGCGAACTTTTTGGCGGGCGTCGCAAACTTTTGAAGGGTAAATCCCCAACTTTTGGCGAATGGGTTATCCACTCGAAAGACCCGAATGCTGAATGTGCAGTGGCAAACCGCGGATTTGTGAATCACAACTCCCTCCTACCACTTATTTTTTTGTGGCGGCCCCGTCGGGCCGAATGTCAACTGCCTGTCGGCGGCGGGCCGCGAAGGCGTCGGACCCCACACAATACGCGTGCGTATCAGAGGCCAGCCGGGATGTGGCGGGTTCAGAGGCAGCCCGGCCTGCCGCCGCGGCGCCTTTGTCCCCCCCCCCCCCCCCCCCCCCCCGGTCCCCCGGGACAAAGCTCCGCCGGCGATCTAAATCGCTTCCAGCTCTTCCGTGCGGATGCCGCGCGGAAGGGGCCGTAAGCGTTCATCACACAACGGCGGGCGCGGAAAAGCTCGGAGGTCCGGGGCCGGAGCCCGACCCGAGCGAGGCGCGTCGATGAAGCACGCGCTCGTCTCCGACGCAAGGTGTGCGGATATGTGGCTGCAGAATACAAAACCATATAACAGTCGGAATTCCCCACAGTGCCTTAACCCTCCGCTTCCATCCAGCCGGCCTTTTCTGACACACTCGCCACGAAAATAAGATACGCTAGCCCACATAATTTTGTGTTGATTTGGGTCTGGTGGCGCGCCGACGGCATTGGTCGTATGGCGCCCCTTCAACAGATACTTTGATAGACGTGTGCTTCCACATGTGAGCCTAATTGGCCAGCGGGCCGCCGCGCAAGCGCAGAAAGAAGCGCACACAGCTCTCCGCAGAACATGAAATTGATACGTTTGAAGGATCCAAACTACCGTGACTTTGCAGCGTGCAATGGGAGGCGCTTTATCACTTCAGGTTTTGTCCAACAGTAGCACATCTGCCTCCGACTGCCTCAGCAGTTTGCCCGCCCTGTGGACTCCACAAGTTCATACCATTTCCAACTAGGTTTCCGTAACGTCCAATGGTTACTTCGCCAGCAATAAGCCGTCGCTTCGAGACCGTTCTGCGGAGGATGCCTGAACTAGACACTTTAGATCTGACACGCATTGTCACCGCTATGGCTGGCTTTGCCAATGTAGGCCGGGCACGATTGCCTGGTCACTGAACGTGAACGCGTTCGGTCGTGCCTGACCTGTGCGTTCAGTCCACAACGTTTTGACGATGCGAAACTGACGCTGCTGTGGGCTTAAAAGTTTGTACATTAGGATTTCAAAACTTTGCTTCGCCTCATCGGCTCTGCCACTGTACATTTTGAAGACACATCAACTCTGCCAAGATGTCTATCTTGTCGGAACACTAGTGCTTTATCTGAGCCTGTAAATCTGGTGGCGACAAACTTTCAAACCCCTCCCCCCCCATCTACATTCCACCCGTCGTCGCCAAGATCGTTGAAAGGACAGTGCAATGCATCTCCTCTTGTATCCGTCTGACCATATCCCCTTCTCAGCATGGGTTCGGAACACGTCGTTCCGCTGAAACTGCTCTACTCCGCCCCGTGCCGAAGTATGGCCGCCATGGTTGAAGGCAAAATGTCTCTTCTGTGCTCGACTGATCTTGGCGAATGCTCCACATTACTTGCTACCATGCAGCATCACCGCAGCAACAGCCAGTGGTTTGCGAACCGACTGTCCAGCCACACACAAGCCGCCAGCCGCGCACCGCAACGCTGGCGGCTCAGTTCTGGGCCCCACGGTCTATCCAACCGGGGAGATTTTGTAAGGCTATGTTCCTGAATCTTTTGTTCCTGACTTTGTTTGCCAGTCAGCTATGCGTGCAGGTCGCCGTTGCGCTGATAGCCCACGGGGCTGACGACACCCAAGTGTCCGCATCCGGGCATACATCTGCACGGCCGGAAGACATCGCCTGTGTAGAGATCATTCTAGTCCCTCTTAACGATAACTTTCGGCCGAACGATCCAACGGTAAATGACAAGTAACTGAATTTAAACACTTTCGCGTTCTTTGCCGGCAAGATGTGACACCCTTTCTTAAATCTCCGCGACATTTAGGGTTATTCTACCCATACATCATGGCGGAGTCAAGAATCTCTGAGTGATTTTGATCAACTTATTACCATGTACTCGCATGTGGTGACTCTTACAGACGGGTCCCTGGGCTACCTATGCAGTTCCCTTCTTCTCCGCCGTCAACTACTCCCGGGAATCCTGAACATCAGTATTTCAGCCCAAACCACGACCTCGGCTCCGTAAATCAGAAGTCTTGCGGTCCGCGTCTTGCGGTCCCTGGAAGTGAAAACTCGACCCTCTTCACCCTGCTCCAAAAATTGGCCGCATCCAAGAATAGAAGACGCTCGCCTCACAGCATCTGCCCAAGCGTGACAGGCGCAGTCAAATAACGGGCAATCAGCATGACCACCATTCCCCTCTCCACCAACTTGCAGCTGGCTATAGGCAGCTCATCCGCCAAGCTGCATCACCTTACAGTGCCTCGTCGACTGCCTGAAGTGATGTGCTTGCACCGCACTTCAGTCAGCTCGAAGCGCTACCTCCACATCACAACGTCCGATCATGGCCATGTCTACCTTTACTGTGGCACGTTTAGAAACTGTCATGCGACTCGTCTGTTTTATATGTGAGTGCGTCGGCTTTAAACCTTTGCTCCGCTCGACGCTCGCGCTGACCTGGGAGTACCAGCTGGGCCCAGTGGCTCCGGTTACTCTGTTGGCACGATATCACAATGGCATGATAACTAAGCCAGTAAAGCAGGTTTGCAGCGCGCTATGGGCGGGGTGGAACACGCGTGTGGGTTATACCCAAACCCAATGGGGTACATCGCTTACCTCAACAAAATAGGCCTCATCAAAGCATTAGACTGACCGATTTGTTAAATTTATCAGGTTCAATGCACTGTTTAACGCTCGCGCACAATTTACGGATGATATTGCTCGAACATAAGTGGCTCTGGGCTCATCAAGGTCTGGGAATTTGCACCAACCTGATCAACAAAATCGATGGATCAGAAGCGGTTGACATTTATGGATGCTGCGACCAACGCACTGCGAAAAAAATATTGTTTGGGGTGTGTGGGGGGGGGGGGGCACATGTCATACTGATCAGATCAGCACACTTACGTTATTTATGACCATATACCTCCCGCATTTTGCCAGTGTGTGCACTATTCCAACCCGACTTTGAAAAAGGTGCTATTGGAAGCCTCCAGCCCATAACTGGAGACCCCTACGAGTCGGACAGCGTTGAGATCACGACAGTAAAAGACGGGCGAGGCAAAATGTTGTGAATACGTTTGAGGCCGATGCTAGGAATTAGCTACATGCATAATTATTTGCTAAAAATTCAGTTTCCATGAGATACCAAACACCCTGATATAATGGGAAACGTAGCGAATAATTTTTACTCTACACCCAAATGTAACACAGGTTCTGAACGGTACATTAGTCCTTGACCATCAGTTGGTCACAAGCTCTGCTGACCGGCTATCCGTCAATGCCAGGTATGCTAGCTGCGAACGCGAGCACCAGCCAGCCGCAACGAACCTTATTCAACATTAGCGAATTTTACGTTTCCTCTCTTAATTGAGCTAGGACAGCTACACTTCTCTCGAACTGTTACCTTTCAGAGAAATGTTGCGTGTTAAACAGCTTGCACGCAAAACGCCTCGACATCACACGGTTGCGGTCATACATCATTGCACAAAAATATTGCTGAAAATGGCATGAAGCGGCGGTCAATAACTGACACCAGCTTTCGACATCAGCTGCTGGAACGTGTTACAGCCGGGCCGGCAGGTCGTCTCCCGAGACCGAGCTCAGCGCTGATGCCGGCCGGGCCATGAGGGACAACTCACGGCGCTTCCCAGCGGGGAAGCGCGTCCCGTCCCGTCCCGTCCCCGACCGCGTCCCGATCAGCGCGCCGGACCGGCACCGCGCTGACCAGGGCGCCTCCGGTGCCGGGGAGCGGCGCCCCTGCCGACCGCCGCCGGCGTGCCGGCCATCAGCCGCCGTCGCCACGCGGACCGTCCGCAGACGACCCTGCGACCCGGCTGGAGCGGCCCCTAGAGCAGCGCCAGCACTCCCCGCAGCGGGGATGGCCAGCATTCGAACTGCGGGGGGGGGGGGGAGCCCGTCGCTGGCATCGCTAGAGACAAGGCAAGCTTCAGGGCGGGGAGGGCAAGGAGGAGAGTACACCGACACTCGACTGGCGACGCTCCTGGCGGGCACGTGGTGTCATGGTGACTTCAGACCGCACGTGGGGCGGATGCTCAAATTGCGGCAGTGATCGCACGTCGCGTTTCTCCAGCAATGTACGTCGGATGTCGGCAGGTAGCACTTTCAATGCTGGCGACATCTTATTTCTGAAAAGAGCTTATTTACGTCCAGCAAAACGAGCATCTGACAGCAATAAACGCGCCGTCGATGGGGCTACAGGGTCACAGAATGGAGAAGCCAAAATCAGCCAACTATTTGCAGTCTCGAAGTCGGTCGCAACCCAGCCCGTCGTGCCAAATCGAAGCTGACTGCACTGCCAAACACCGCAACTTTCCTCTCAACATCCTTGGGCGAAATCGACTAAGGTTAGCACTTGCTGCAAACTTCATTCTAAGTATCGAATTAACAGCACCCCGCTGACGTCACTTCGGACGAGTGGCGGGCTGGCAGCTGTGCATGATCGAACTCTTGCCGAAAAACCACAGCACCACCTAGGAGATACCTAAAGGTTCCCCAAGTCAGAGAGCCGTACTGTCTAGAGGTCAATTTACGCCAGATGTGCCACAAGCAACCACAACTCCGATTCCCCTCGTGGGCCGGGGGACGATGGGAGCATGTCACCTTAAAGGTCATCATTGATTCATTCATTTCCCTGAATGGCCACGCCACTCGCCGTGCCAGCCACAAACGTTCAGTTCAAATGATGTCATTCATACCCATAAATGACAGAGTACATTCTGACCACCAAGTGAGGTGTACACGGGGCCTGATAGTTGGTATTCGCAGGAAGTTTTTCTCTTCATCATGCCAATTTTTATACCAACTTTGCGGCATGCATATACGCACAGCGCGCCATATCACAACACGCATAACGTGCGTGTAGCCGCACGCTCACGGCCCATCAGAACTGATCACCCGTGATATTACCCTCGTGTAGCGTGTCGGTGATCACGACGGTTTGACATGCACACACAAAGAAGTGTTAGCAATACGCCGCATTGACTGGATTCAATGCAAATACTGCACAAACGTGATAATACAGAATCACAGCGGAGCCCTCTAATCAAGTTCCGATCGACGAATGAGGTCGCTACCACCAACCAAGTAGTTAGTCGACCGGATTAGTAGAATTGGGCAGGGGGGGGGGACCGTCACAAATTACGGCCAACTTGGGGCCTGGGCCTGACATCGTTGACCTAATTTTCACGATTCGGGTCACCCAACATGATCAGCGATGGCGAATTACTTTAAAAAATTACCTAAAACTACCTAAAACACTTTCTTTTAGATCGAAAAAACCTCTTTGAGGCCAAAACCACGGAGTGGGTTTCGTTAACAACAGCGAACACAGTGCTGGAGGACCCAATGTGACTCGATCATCACTCATAGCTCGTGACGCAGTCGGAGCGGGGTGCAGCGGGTAGAGCGTTCGCCACCGGGTCCTGACCGAAAGGTAGCGGGTTCGCGCCTGACTACCGGTATGGTGTGCAGGCGTGTCTCAGCCTGTTACGGCCCGCGTGCGATCGGTACGACGCAAACGACCACAGCGGCGACACGCACGCCGGTAAGACGGGCGTCGTAAGCGGACAGCGACCGCCGCGCAGCTCAAGCGCGGCCTGCGTGGCCTGGTGCGGCGGCTGCCGCGATACTGAGCTCGCACGTACGGCCCATGTTGCTTTTATTAATTTTCCTTCCTCTCAGTGTGCGACCCTTCTAGCCGTGCTTACATAGCCGAAGTGGTGCCAGAGGGAGTCACCTGTGGCTGTACGCCCAACTTGCTAAGGTTTTCGCAGACACCGGTTTTGCAGCATTACCTGTTCGTGACGCTATGACATGTTGCAAAAGCCCTCCAGTTCATAGTCGAGCTTTTCCCATCACCGCTTCAACTACACAGCATTGGTAAAAGGAGCGAACGGAGCGCGTTTCGTGCTCTACGGGTCCTTGTTCTCTCGTTCTAGTGAATTTCAGTCACGGCTTCCGCGCGTCAACCGACCTAAGCTCGGATGGCAATTGCGCCGCATTCGTATCCGAACCGCTTTAAAAGACAAGAAGTTACACGACCATATTTAACTACCGTAACAGTTTCTGTGATAGGATCGAGGTTACAGACAAAAAAAGAACTCCTACAGCGACTTAGTCATACACCACGTTTAAACAGTGCAAGATGCTTCCAACCTACAATTGCATAAAACTACATGCAAGCGTATATGCATAGTGTGTACATAAGCATCTGTACAAGTAAATGCGTATATACATATGTATATATATATATATATATATATATATATATATATATATATATATATATACACTACCAGTTGCCCACCAGACCACTGAGGGTGAGATGAGCCAGCGATAGTGAACAGCCTGCTCAGGCCGTAACACCACCAGAAACGCCCGAGCGTCAGGAAGCAGAAGCGTTTAGCAGAGCGGCGATAAGAGCGGTTCACTTGGCCATTGTCCAGCCGCCCTGCAGCTATTCCAACCCACTGGGGCCGATTCCAAAGGCCGCATTTCACCGGTAGATTTAGGAGGCGAGCGCGGCTGGCAGCCCGCACCCGAGCGTCGTGCGGCCGTCTGCGGAGAGAGCGGCACTCCACCGTGCCGCCGACATCCACCGCAAGCCGGGCAGCCAGCACAGCTCAGCGATCGAAGCCGGCGCCGTGCCCCTCGCCGCGACCATGGTGCAGGCACCGCCGGCCCGCTGTCGATCACGGGCCAGCGTCGCGCGTGTGAGAGCGGGCCGCTGAGGGCGCGCGTCCCGAGGCGCCGCCGCGCCGGGCGACGGTGGCCAGGCAGCCGGCCAGCGCCGGCGCCGCCGCCGCCGCCGTGTGTGTGTGTGTTAGCCAGTCACCAGGAGCGCGGTGGCGGCCGGAGCCTACTCACGGGTAGTCCCTGGTGCGGCCGGGGCGCGGTCAGAGGGCGGCGCACGACGAGCGGACGTGCAACACAGGCAGACGGGTCAGAGGCGGCCCACGGCACGGCACGGCACGACACGGCACCACGGTCGGTGGGCCGCACAAAGACCGGCCACGATGGTCCATAGCACGTCCGGTCCCGCCCAGTCCACCCCACGCATGGACACGCGGAGTAACACGGCTCTACACGGGGCACAAAGTAACAGTAGGTTCGCCCGGAGCAGCCAACTGTCACCTGGCGACGAAACACGGCAACGCACAGCGCCGATGAGGCCGCGGATGTAACCGTACAGGACACACAGCAAAAGGTTACATAATACATGTGCGCGGGTCCCACAAACACAACTCGGATCCCACGGCAACCTCGGCCAAAATGTTCACGTGGATTGGTCTATTGGCACTGGCCAGTCTGCCAACTGGAAAGCGGCAATGGAAGCACCCAGCTGACATACGTGGCCACTTCATGACGCTACATGACACGCTATGTGTCCATGTCAAAATTAATTGTTACCCGGTCATTGTTCTGCTTGAGTGATCGGTCCGGGCACTCACAGCCAGACATGATGAGAGATGTCACCTTTTAAAAACTACGGTCAATGCGTTTGGAAAAAATGGCAGAATATTTGCCTTGGATGATCTTACGTGACAGGTATACAGTTTTCTCCTAATCAGCTCTGTTTCACTCACCCCTTCGAAGTTGTCCTCATAGAATACGTCCCAATACTCCCCTCCAAGTCAAGGCAATAAACCTGTCCAAACGTGACGGCCGTTTCGCAACAATCCTTAACCCCAAAACATTTTCTCGCTGAGTTAATTTACACCATGCACCTGGTTCCTGGGTAGTACTGCGATCGGCCATGGATTCGCATCGTAGCTCTTGCATGCGTGGTTCCCACTCGCAACCTCGTGCCTCATGTCTTCATTTAGCACTTCTTCGTACGCAAATCTTCATACGCGTAAATTTCCGTCGACGCACGATTTCGCACGTACGCTTCTTCGCTACGGCATACGACTTGTCCGGAAAAATTTACTAGAACAATTGTTTGCATTATATTTCTGTGCGAATGTTTTTTCATCTGATATTTCTTCGTACACGCCGTTCCAACACGACACAGAAGTATGCGATACAAGTACAGCGTGTACCCATATATTTTTTTTGGCGCCCCAATGCCTCCAACAAGAGCACTTACATTAATCCATATGCCTGCACGTTAAGTGCAATAAGTTTTTGGTACATAAGGCATTCAATTGATTTATCATACTGACAGCAAAATCGTCAAACAACATTACTGACACACGTCGCCTATCAGTAAAGGTTACAGTTCGAATGCCGCATACTGGCGGCAAAACGTTTGGTCTTTTCCGACGAAAAGATGTCGCAACGAAGCCTGAAGTTTTCCATCGGCATCTTTTGGACCCTGGACGCATGGTGATGGCCTTTTGAGCAGTTGGGCTCTCGACACTTTCAAGGTCATACAACTTGCGTTCACATTCGTAGCATCCGCCTGCCATAGACCAGGAACGACGACCTGTCTGTCCAGGTCATTTCGAACTGTCGGTCGAGAATGGGTCACCGAAGCCAAAAGTATCAAATGCGTCAGATAAAGCAATTTGCTCAGGTAGCCTGCTACGACCTGAGTCTAGTTCTTTATATTTAGCTGTGAACTTACGCATTCCATGATTCCGTCGCATATGGATATGAGTCGGAAACAAGCCAAGTCTACTACTTGATCTCTCGATTCTTAAGTAACTGATAAAAAGGACGTGTCGGGAGAAATAAGTTGATATCAGGTTTTTCGCAGCGCGTACGACGTCAATCAAAACACTGTAGGTTTTTACTTCTGTTTTATGAAAGTACGACTCGGTTTAGCCTACCTTATGCCACATTAACGAAACATTCGATGCACCTTCAAAGACGGCACCTAACGCCTTCTACTTCGTTGTCGTTTAATGATTCGTTCTGGATGTACCCGGGTGGAGCCTGTGCAGACGGGGCATGACTTGCCTGATCTGCTTTGAACGGTCATAGGTGGCACTCCTGACGGGTTGCAATTGCCTCAGGATCCGCTTATGGAAAGCCCTGCACAACACCGCGCCGCCCTGTTGTACAGAACGCATAGTTCTGAAAAGACGCTTAATTTTTTAAAGAAATATTTTGAAAAGATACCATCTTCATCCATTTTGCCCTGTTCATCCGGTACCACCCGTCAAATCCCGCTGGCCTTGATATCTAGAAAGCTTTTTGAGGATGCTGACAAAGGTGCCTCATGCCTCTTCCGCTTGGGTCTGGCATGATCCATTACCGAGACAAGCGGAGAGGGTTTGAAAAGCCCCCATCGTCCAAGAAGAGAAAAAAACGTCCACCCAGTCAAATGCCCTAGTGTTTATTGTTACAAATCTCCTGCTCTCATACACATACAATGCTATACATCCCTGAAGTGTAGCACACGTGCAGGACCATTTTTTCTCTCAACGTTGGGGACTGGAGCCCAAGTTGGGGGGGGGGGGGAGTCCAGCCCATTTGAATAGGAAATTACAACCCTGCTGCGCGTTTGAACTTCGCTGATATGTAAATGACAGGTTCTGGTCGGAATCCATGTTGCCTGGAACATCGCCCGTGGGAAGTCAACGACGGCACCAGCATGGTCCGATTACATTAAGCCAATGCTCGTACAGCTGACGTGAGTCGCATGTGCGCTCACGAAACAGGTCAACAAGTTACGTGACAACGGCGAGCCCATGCCAGGAGGCGCACGAGAAGACTGGGTGGGTCAATGACGTCACTGTGACGTCTGGAGAAAATCGTAGCTTCGCGGACGGTTTTACCTACAGTTATAACCATCGTTACTGAGCCTCATTTCACCTATCACTTCTTCGACTGTTCACAGCAGCAGTCGCGCTAGCCCCATCGGCGGCGTAATGGCCCAGTTGTTAGTGTATTCAGCCTTCAATGCTTTGTCGACACCGCTGGTTGCACGGCTAAATCAATTTTAACGTTCTTCGGTCCTTACCTTCTGAAGCCTAAGTCCTAGTCCCTAACCGTTATGGCTGTTATGCTGCACATTGAACATATTTCGGAAACAAAATAAGACACCGCACGGGTTCGTAGACGGCCAACAACGGTTCCAGCAACTGCGGTCTCCGAGCGGTCTTCCATCAAAGCATACAAACAACGCAAACAGGATTTGATCAGCTCGCTACTGTTACCGAAACCAGTCCTTCAAAACAAGTCCTGGGGTAGCAGTGTAATACGATTCCGCCTTATTAGGAATTCCTTCCCTCCATTTAATAATGCATCCTGGGCTCTTAAACACCCCATTAGAGGCAGTATGACAATGAAGAGGGCCGTAACAGCCGAAAAGCACTCGATGCGGTAAATTTGCGAGTAACGCACCCATTTGGGGAGATGCCAGTTCTGTGTAGTAGAACGGGCTGAGGTGATTTGCGTTCGTGTTTAAACTAGCTTTGTCAGACGGGTTAACAATAGGAGGAAACTTGCCAAACTGCTCCCTTTGTCTCTATGGAATGTGGCCAGTCATCACCGGCGCTTCAAAGCAAATTCCGCGCCAATTCAAATAAATGTCCCACAAATGGTTTGACGAAAATGGAAACATGAACAATCTGGGCTGGCCGGCTCGAGGAGTCTCATGTGATGTAAAAAGTTGGAAAAAGAGATATATGGATGGGACGCATCAGAGCTGCCCGTAAAAGCGTGTTATTACTTATATCCAGGAAATCGCAATTTTATCCAAATAAATGTTTCTACAACAATTATTTAAACCTCTGTAAAACATTCCCACACGAAAATCGCTGATAGAAGTTGTGTCGTTAGAAAGCATATGCTGAAAGCTTTTTAGAGGCTTCGCACCGCAATCCTTCGCGAAAACAGCTACTGCTACCCTTCTTAAAATGATATTGCACTGCCCCGTGAAAGAAACGCGCGCTTTGAGGGCTATGCTCCACGATTCCCTCATGATGTTTGTGCTTTCTTTTCATGAGCGGCGATACACTTCAGTCCAAGCATGCGCTCCAAGAATGATTCGACTTATTTCACGTCGTTCCGTCTCACAAAGCGGGCTGACGTCATATCGTCACGGATTGCGGAGATATACGGATACCTGTTATGACGTGTGGTGCATCAATCACATTCCGTGGGCCGGATGGTCAGCGTCTCAAAGACGATATGTTTTTACTTGTTTCCTTCTATTTTCCCGCAGTGTACCTATTTAGAATACGTTTCTGTATCACTCCAGACTGTCCCTTTTTACAGTGATAAATGCGTCACACGATTTTTTGTCGCCAAAGGTAAATGTTGACCTATCCATCGAGGGCGATATATGTCATGCAGCCAAAGTTGGAAAGCAATTTTTGTGCCTAAAAAGCACCCCACGAGATCAACCGGGACACCAGCTGATCTGTGTTGCCGACCAGAGTTCCACGCCTTTTGTTGGAGACGTGAAGACAAGGATACATGCTACAAGGCATGTCCATCCTGAACAGTAGCTTGAGAAGAACAACACAGAGCAGGGCCACAACACACACGGGTTGCACCGCAAGCACGGCTTTTGCTTATGGTATTTACTAAACCCGGCCTTAAAGACCCCCGAGGCACCCTGCCTGGGCAGAAGGCGCGCATGGCGCCGGGGTTGCGGACGGACCGTCCGCTCCTCTGACCGCGCGCCTCACCTCACCCCTAGCCGTGCAGCCGCCCGCCGACGGCGCGGCCGGGCCGCCGCCGCCGCGCGGGTCACGGCCGGGCGAGCGTGACCGGGCGGCTCATTGCGCGCGCCGGTCGGCCGGTTACGGCCGGTGACAGGGTCAATTTCCGGCCCTCCCGCTGGGCATTGTCGGCCTCTGGCCGCCGCCGCCGCCCAGCTGGATCTGCTTCCATCGGCCAGCTCGGCTGGGGCCGACCCAAGCGCATACCCCCCGCGGGTGACCAAGGGCCTAAGATGGCTCGCAGAAGGGCGGAGCTCGGGCTGCTCCCCCCCCCCCCCCCCCACTCCGACAGCAGGTGATCTGTCGCGACGACGGAAATTCATGTGAGGCAAGGTGGTGACCTGTCACGAACTACCTTTTCTGATCAATAACGAGCGTTTGGTTTGGTACATTCATGCATAAAAGAGTACTGGTTAAGCAGAGTGTCACCTTCAGTTCGAAGTTTAGCTATGAGGCACTGTGCTGTTTTGGACTGCAGTGTGTAAGCACATCACTAGATTACGGGTGTCCAGTTCTCACCACATAGGCAGTGTTCTCAAGTTCTTCGTCAAAGGGTCAGACTTGTAAATTGTAATTCCTGTTTTAAAGAAATTCCTCATAAGAAAACTAGTTCATCAGAACACACACAAAAATTGCAACACAGTCTGCATTGATCTTATTCACCTGCAGCCGCATTAGTTCTTCAGAAGTTCTCTAGCTAATTCTTAGTTCTTGCTCGCTCTTCTCAGGCGACCTTGCGACTAGAAACTACTTCATCAGAGGACGTATGAGAGCTGACATCATATTTTTAGGAAAATCCATTCATCAAAACATTCCAATCTAGCGGAAACCTGGCGGCGACATGGGGCTCCGCAGATAAGAAAGCCTCTTTCGGCGTCCACAGCACTAAAGCCGAGCCGCCACGGGGGTAGAAAATCTGCTGGACCCGACCGATCGGCTTGTCGTCAGGTAACTCATACCAGCCACAACACTTGAGATGATGCTGTCTCACAACTTGCGTCAGTTTTGCTTTTGCTTGCTTGCCACATCATCAAAATAAACTGTTTTTTATGCCTAGGATGACCATGTGCACCTCCGTCGTGTCACAATCAGCAATAACTGGTCTCAAGTATTTATTGCGGACTGTATTTATGACGGCCTTCAAAGGTAGAACCCTCCCTTCGACTTACATAACCTGGTGATGGTTTCAGGACTACAATGGTCATGAGCCAGTCAGTCGGGTTACACACTTATCTGAAACAAATGCTCCGAGTCCGATGACACTAACTGAACCGTTGCCTGTGGTGTACGCTTATTCATGTCAGAGAACGGCAGCATATTATTTTTGCGTAACATATTTAGAGAATGTATGAAATTGGTTATCAATGAACAACATCCCAAGGCTTCCGTTACGGCTCTAACCGCATTTAAAAGAGCATATCTACTTATGCCACACCATCAGCCTCAGGTGCTGTTTTCATCACCCCTTTCCCCTCAGCCATCCACCGCCGGCATCCGCCGAAAGAGGGAGGGGGGGGGGGGGGGGTCAGAGATGGGCGGCGTCCACACTAAACATCTAGACACTTCCACCGCAGGGCTACCCCGAAAGCCACACCACACCATCACCCTTCATTGATCGCTAGACCACACGCCGCCGTGGCCCCCGCTGGTCGGGCCCCTGCACCACCCTGGGCTACAGGCGCCACAGGAAGGGCTCACCGTGGGCCGAAAGCTCGGGCCCACAGGACCACCGTCGGTTGGGCGCGAGCCGGCCGGGCCCGGCCCGACCGTCGCACTGGGAGCCCTTGAGCGTCCCAACTGGAGTCGACCCATCCCGGAGCCTCTGCCTGCCATCGTGTTACCGCCGTGGTCACGTGACGCCAGGGAGGCCGCCGTGTCCGGGGTGCATGGCAAGACGGCAGGTGACGATGCCCCAAGAGAATGCGTGGCGCTGGATCAGACCACTGTGCGCCCGGATATATATATATATATATATATATATATATATATATATATATATACAAAAGAAGTCATTCAGTTCGGTCCAGCTGGCAAAAAATTACATTTTGCAACGAGACGATCAGGCTGTATTGGGACCTGCCTCATTTTGGAAAAAGTTAAATGTCTCCACCACCACCCACAAATACGCGTTGTCTGGAGGGCTGCCCCCGTCCAGAACACTACAGTTTTATAACAGTTTCACCCTACCTTTTGATTTTTAAGCATAATAACACACACACCACACACACCACACACCAACACACACACACACACAACACCACACACACCACACACAACACACACACACAACACACACACACACACACCACACACCACACAACACCACCACCACCACACACACACCACACACACACCACACACACACACACACACACACACACACACACACACACACACACACCACCCACCCACACACACACACACCACACACCACACACACAAACACCAACACACACACACACACACACCCACACACACCACCACACACACACACACACACACACACCACACACACACACCCACCACACCCACACACACAACACACACACACCCACACACACCACACACACCACACACACACACACACCCACACACCACACCACAACCACACCCACACACCACCACACACACACACACACACACCCACACACACACACACCACCACACACACCACACCCACCCCACACACACCACCACACACACACACACACACACACACACCATATATATATATATATATATTAATTATTACCTGTAACGGAAACTGTATTGGTTGACATTATTGTCCGTGGCATGCCCTACACAATTACATCCCCAAATCAGTTCTCTTACCTCCAACTTGAGTCCAAGATTACAAAGCTAATTTAACAACTCGCTCCGGGAGATCACTGATTCTTCTGTGTCAGCCGTTGGCAATCCGCGCCGACAGCTCATAACGAGCAAGAATGACACGGGGCAGCTGTGTCGTGACATTACAACAAGCTCACATATTTAGGGACAAACTGTCCGTTTCTTAAGTTCGCTGAACTGAAATGGTGGGGGTCAAGTCTCCACAAGAAGCCATGCTTAGTCACGACTCCAATGCAGGCCATAAGCTCCGCAGCGGGTTCTGCACAGCTTATCCTTGGAACCCCTAGACCATTTTGAATCACTACTCTAACCTGGCCCATATTAAATTTTTCCGTTGGGTGAGTCGGAATCGCGGCTTGCCGCAAAGGGAGAGCGACACACACGCATCATCATCGCCGTCTGGCCATACCTAACTTTCCGTTGCTGAGTCGAATCGCGGCTTGCCGCAAAGGGAGAGCGACACACGCATCATCACCCCGTTTTACACTAAATCCCGGATCAGAGCCGGATACTAACCACCCCCGCTGACAGGCACGCTCTGCTGTCAGTCACGACCATTAGCAAGCCATCATCACGACCATCCAAAACCACGCTGCGCATTCGTTCGTGATGGCTGCGGCGAATTAATGCCATCAGGCTGATGTTAAAATAAATCCTGTCCATGCTGTTGTTAAAACAATAAGACTGTCCACTAGCAATAAACCTGTATTCAGTTATCATACCGCTCAATAGGGCTTTGTTGACCCACAATAAGAGCATGATTTATCGTGATAAACACGGTCCGGATAGAGGACTCAATTTATACACGAGTGCTAATGAAACGTGGTCCGTGCGGTCATTCTGGTCCGCCGAATTAAATGAAACGGCTCCAATCTCACCAGATAGCTGACTGGCAGCCCGATATCCCGCCCAATACTTGAACCCTGAGTTGGCAATAAATCGGACGGCAGCAAACCACTCGGGAGCCGCCGGAATAATCCAAAGCCCGCGCCAGACGCGAACACTCCAGGTTCCCTCCTAAGTTTACTCCGCCCACACAAGGTCACGTCCCCATCTCGGTCACCCCAGCGTCCGGGGGCGGCACCGGCGGGCCCGGGCGGGCGCTGGGGGGGGGGGGGGGGGGGGGGAGCGTCTCCCAGGCTGACGCGGCCCGAATCCGGGCGGCCGCCGGGGCGCACCGCCGGCCACCGTACGCCGCGGCGCAGCGTGCGCGGCCCGCCGGGCGGCGGCCGCACGCCACGGCCGCCAGCCGCGGCGTGCGACGGCCGAGCATACTCACACGGCGGCATGCAGCGGCGAGAACGGGCAGCCGCGCAGCGTGCGCGACTCGCTGTACTGCAGCAGCAGCTCCGCGCATGCCTCGTGACCTGGGG
>NW_023597034.1:3192347-3234208 GCF_011947565.3 Pollicipes pollicipes
CCAGTAGAGGTGTCATGCCGGTTGTCATAACGACACTAGAGAAGAAGCATAGTGCTGTTGCAGGGCGTTGACAACATGATTTATACTGGACAATCATTAAAACTGATACCCCTATGTCTTGACGAGACTAACTAATCCTGATACTCCACCAGAGTATGTTTTTGAAATATGCCCTAAAGGTGGGACATCATCTGAAAGCATACCAATAGCTACAAGTGAGCTGATTTCTTTACATCTGATGTTTGTTTCAAACCTTCAAATGTGGAACGTTCCTCTAAGAGTAGTACTCACTTAAAAGCGAAACACTGCACTGTCTTGAATACACATTACAAGCAACATAAGGAAAATACAGGAAGTGTCGGCACATTAGTAACAACATCGCCTGAGCCTTAGCTTGGCTTACACCATACCTTTCTCCCATTGCACGATTTTCCGAATATACGATATGACATGTTGGTATGCTTCTCGATGTAACGTCCCCTGAAACAGAGCATTTGAGCATATCGAAACTGCCACCACAAGAACTAAATAACAAACTTACTTAGCCGAACACCAGATTACAACGAAATCAAATGCGTACCCATTTCAACATTTCAGTGGTGTTCGTCCTGCGGCCACCAATAAGCGATCTAAAGTCATCGCTCGTTATGCTGCTAACCCGACATTTCTACTGATGAATAGCTCCATCCAATCTCCCAGCCTTTCCTCTCAGCGTTCTCTCGCCCACCCGAAAGCCATCTGACCATATGGCTTTTGACGACCACCAGCTAACCAGCAGTGGCTCCATCGGACAGCTCTCTGACCACCAGCTAACCAGCAGTGCTCCATCGGGCAGCCCTCTGACCACCAGCGGCCCCAGCCGAGAGCCCTCTGACCACCAGCGGCCCCAGCCGAGAGCCCTCTGACCACCAGAGGCCCCAGCCGACAGCCCTCTGACCACCAGCGGCCCCAGCCGAGAGCCCTCTGACCACCAGCGGCCCCAGCCGAGAGCCCTCTGACCACCAGCGGCCCCAGCCGACAACCCTCTGAACACCAGCGGCCCCAGCTGACAGCCCTCTGACCACCAGCGGCCCCAGCCGAGAGCCCTCTGACTACCAGAGGCCTCAGCCGACAGCCCCCTGAACACCAGCGGCCGTCGGGCGCACCTGGCCGGCACCCTCGGCGCTTTTGCCCTCCTCCGAGTCGGTGGTGGCCCGTGTGGTCAGCCGATTGCTCGGCTTCTCAGAAGACTGGGCCGACGAGGAGCCGGCCGACTGCACCAGTCGGCTCTTGCGGTGCTTCCCCAGCGAGCTGGCGGCGGTCAGGACGGTGTCATCGGTAGCAGCAGGCCGTTCCCAGCACGCCCTGCTGCCACACACAGTTATCGCGGGCGGCGCGGGTAGGCCACGACTGTCGGGACTGGTACGGTACAGCTGCTAGGTGAACATCCGCGGGCCACAAACATGGCTACTTGCGCCGACACGCACGGCACGGCGGGCACCTGCAGGTCAGGGGGTCACCAAACTGAGGGATGCACTGATACGCACGGCACGGCGGGCACCTACAGGTCAGGGGGTCACCAAACTGAGGGATGCGCCGACACACACGGCACGGCGGGCACCTACAGGTCAGGGGGGGGGGGGCACCAAACTGAGGGATGCGCTGATACGCACGGCACGGCGGGCACCTACAGGTCAAGGTGGTCACCAAACTGAGGGATGCGCCGATACGTACGGCACGGCGGGCACCTACAGGTCAAGGTGGTCACCAAACTGAGGGATGCGCCGATACGTACGGCACGGCGGGCACCTACAAGTCAAGGTGGTCACCAAACTGAGGGATGCGCCGATACGTACGGCACGGCGGGCACCTACAGGTCAGGGGGTCACCAAACTGAGGGATGCGCCGATACGCACGGCACGGCGGGCACCTACAGGTCAAGGTGGTCACCAAACTGAGGGATGCGCCGATACGCACGGCACGGCGGGCATCTACAGGTCAGGGAGTCACCAAACTGAGGGATGCGCCGATACGCACGGCACGGCGGGCACCTAACGGTCAGAGGTGGGTCACCAAACTGAGGGATGCGCCGATACGCACGGCACGGCGGGCACCTACCAGGTCAGGGTGTCACCAAACTGATGGGATGCGCCGATACGCACGGCACGGCGGGCACCTACAGGTCAGGGGGTCACCAAACTGAGGGATGCGCCGATACGCACGGCACGGCGGGCACCTACAGGTCAGGGGGTCACCAAACTGAGGGATGCGCCGATACGCACGGCACGGCGGGCACCTACAGGTCAGGGTGGTCACCAAACTGAGGGAAACATTGCTAGATGACCGTTCACATTTCATTCTTTACATCAAATCAAATTATATCAAATTACAGAGAATACACCAGCACAACGACCCTAGACGCAGTCCAGTCTAAGCCAACAAGTATGCATGCTTCCCACTCAGTTGGTGCAATGCAGTTTACAAGTAGCTTAAATCGATTCAGCTGTGATATATCCACGGCTCTAACCTTTCATTTGGGTGACTTCTGCCAGACTTCGGGCCGCAACCATTGTTTGTTATCATAATATAAGGACCACCTTAATACAGTTTGACAGACCTGTGACTTAAGCATATATCCCAGAGACAAAACGTCGGGGAATCCTCGCCTCGCTTCGGGGCGAGACAACAGCAAATGTTGGCGTCGCTTGGTTTTTGTATCACCACACCGACAAATTAACGGCCACATCGTTATGAAATCGTCAATATTATTAAGCAAATATTTGACAACTTTGATGAAAGCCCAACTTCGACTGGCCCTACACCACACCAAGGTGGTGTCACAACAGCCAGCCGATAGTATTCGGTTTCTGGCCCCGTCCGCGTTCGTGACTGCCTTTAGTGGACTACGGCTTGCTTATTATTTCCAATATAGGTCATGGGCTCATGGTCGCACAATATGTCTCGAAGTCAGGATACTGCACAGCATAGCGGGCCACAAACGGTTCTTGGTACCACGCAGGTATTCCGAGGTTGCTGATGGAAACCATCGCAAACCTCATCGGGCCTTCGGCTTCATGGTCAACCACTGCTTGCATTGCGTCTGTGATAGCTGCGAAGCCCGGCTCTTCCTACCTCAAGTCATGGCGACGTCACATAATCAAACCATCAGCGACTTTTAGCATTTTGTGCCTTTTACATGTGACGATGCGTAATCATTTGTGACACCACTGCGTCACCGGGTCACGGCACCCGTCAATGACTAAAACCAAGTAGTTTATGAATCCTTAATGAAAAAGCAAAGCAGTGGGTACAGGTACTGCGCATATCTATATATTATATACCACCGGACGCCCACGCATGTACCGCAACAGCTAGAGAGTCTCGCCGAGACGGATGGCATTGTTTCTTGCGAAAAAGGGTCCGGTAACTGATTTGCACAAATCACCAGAAAATGCAGAAGATTTTGCTCCCTTCCAGGCATTTTGTATTAACGGATTTTCGCCAGCGAATTCGGCGGTCATTGAACTGCCCAACGCACCCGTGAATATCCGGCTAGCCCTATTCAACATAGCAGGTTATGTAAATTGCATGTAGGTCAAAGATAGCTCCAGGCTCTGGTTCGCGGAGCCGCAGTTATCCTTCAACAGCTTCGGATACGGATTCTGCTTCGAGCCAGGAACAGCTGACTTCCACTTGTTCGACTTCGGCCTCAAACAAGTTTTGAATTATGGCTTCGCCTTCGGCTCTATGCGAACTTGAACTGCTGGCTTCGGGTGGTTTTTACTGCAGCTGATTTGCTTCGAAGAAACGGCCTTGCCTGTCCCCTCACGTCAGTATATCACACAACTTGTTATGGTGGCGACACCTACATGGTTAAGTTTACAGCCACCGCCCTCAGCTTCGGCTTCGCGTTTACAAAGTTCGAAGCCGGTGGCTTCGAATTCGGTTTCGCGGTCTAAAAACAGGACGCCACTATTTAACGCTACAGGGTCGTTCTCGCGCGTCCGCGCCCGCCACCTGGTGCTGGCTGCAGCGGCCAACGACGCTTGGTTGGACAAAAACTGCAACCCCGTGCGTTGATGTTCTTGCTCCTAACGATTGTACGCTCGCGGGTCCAAAACTTTTTCATGTAACCAGTTGAATTACTTGTTTCTGGAAATGAAGGACGCCTCCAAGTAAAATATTGGGTGGGTGTATCACTACAAGTTTTTGACCTTGTTTCAATCCATCCTTTTGAAAACAAGAACCAGGCTATGTATAATAACTCACCTTACAAAAGAACAATCATTTATGAATTTCATTTAGATTCCTCAGCCTACTGCACTTCCAACCACCATCATTTGTTGCGGAACGGTCCGCACTATTGGTAACGGCAAATGCCACGATCTGTTGCGGCCAACCGTGATGGCCGGCACCCGACAGCACACTCAGCGCTGATACAGACCACACGCTCAGCGCTGATGCAGACCACGCTCAGCGCTGATACAGACCGTACACAGTATCTGCAGTGGTGTACTCGCGCGGTGCGGACAGGATCAGATATCAGTGTTATCATTTGTTACTGCCCAGTTGGCACGGTCCGCACATTGCAGGATACATATGTCATCTTAGGCGAAACGGGCGGCCGACGTTGACGCAGGCAGACCAAAAGCGGGCACATCAGTTATTGCGGGAAAGTTGGCACGGCTTGCACTGGCAGGCCACACATTTCGCATTTCATGCAGCTCGGTTGCCGAGGACGGCCTCGGCAGGCCAGGCCATCAGGTTCCGAAGGAGCAGCCGCCACAATTACAAAAAATCGCGATGACTATTGGTTAGTTACCGACATCTGAACGGCTTACATTCGCTAAATGAGCAACACACCGATCGATGGAAATAGCTCGCAGGTAACAGACGTCATAGCTTAGCACGACAGTACCCTAGAGGTATGAATCGCTTGATGGGCGATAGGGCGCCTGACTGGGGACTCGTCCACGCGGTGCACGCGGTCAGGGCGGAGCGCCTCCGCCAACACTCCCCCCCCCCCCCGCCCGGTTGCATGTGACCGCGGTTTGACACCGGAGTCACATTTTGGAGCGCCCCGTTCGCGCCTGCGGTACGGCACCTGGCCGCTTCTCCACGGCCGATACCACGCCCTCCCGCGGGCGGGTCGCGGGGTGGCGCCAGCTGGCTACCGCACCTCGGCTCGACACGCCGCTGAGGCGCTCCGTCACCAGGAAGTGGCCCATCTCTCGCACTCATCAGCCACAAAGCACCGGCAGGCCACATACGTCTCTTCAGTGTTCTTTTTTTCTTCATATGAGCGGCCTAGCGCGGCCGCGGTGTCTGGCCAGTGCACTTGTGCGGCAGCAGCTGACCGCCGTTTGGTGACGTCACTGGCCGCTGCTGGCGCATCTCCACGTTGTTAGGAATGCATTCATGTTAACGTCACGGTTTCTGCGTAATTTCTGTATTCCTGATCTTCGAAGCCCGATCTATGCGGAAATCTTGCCAGGCCGGAAAACGCGCGGTCCGCTTCACGACAGGCAGAGTACAGGCATTCCACCAAAGTATTTCGGAGACATTGATTGTAATAAGTGTGACAATTTTAAAAGATTTAATACTAACCGTCCCAAATTGGCAATAGTCTTAGCCTTTGTTCGATTCCGGAGCGCTCAAGACGTGAGATCAGTTTTGGTAAGATTGCTTCAGGTTGGCTTCTGTTCAACCATGAATTGGTTTCGCTGAGAGTGCTTTACAACCGAGGTCGAAGCTAGGCGGGGTCACTGGATTGTGCGGGAGTAGGAGCTGAACGCCATCGTCATTTAAAGTTTTGGTCCCTCGTTACTGAAACGCGCGGATAAATCCCTTATGATAAACCAGAAACAGCTCAGAGCCCAGTGAAGACCCCTGCACGACGCTGTATTCGATCCATCTCAAGTGGGTCTGCGGGTAACAACAGTCTGGAACATAACATCCATGCTCTAAACCCGGTCTGGTCTATCCGTGTGGGCCGCCTTCTTCTGCCAGTCATCCTCCCAGTTGCTCTATTGGCAGTGTCCAACGCCATCGAACGCCTTGGACGCGTCAGCGTAGGTCGGTAAGGACCTTGTGTTGATGTTGCCTGCTCGGCGCTCGACAGCGTTCGGCAGTGTCCCCTTCGCGGAGCGCCCAGGCCAGACCATGCTGATGCCCTGATCACGTGGATGAGCTGCGAGCTTAACTGCGCACGTAAGATGCGAGCCGTAACTTTGGAAATAATCCACAGCATTTAGGAAGCCATTCAGATACCTGCACACGAGAAGCCCACTAATTTGGCTTTGGGCGTGATGAAAGTCCATAGTCGTGATCCATGCTCTCGGGAGCCGGCGCAGCCCGACGATTTGCGAAATGTGCGAAGCGCGGGGCCCGTAGAGAGGAGCGGCGCCGCACCTGAACAGCGACGCAGCCTTCACCACGTACTCGAGACGGCAGCGACAGTGGCGGCGCAAGTGGGAGCTCCGGCAATGCCTCGACGCATTAAACCGCTTATGTCCCGAGCTCAGCCACCCGCTGGTGGGCTTGGGGCCAGCAAAAGCTACCTATACGTGAAACGAGCATCATCTCTCATTCTAGAACCAGTCGATCTAGCATCCAAGTTACCTGCGCCTCTTAAACGTGCATACATCGCACGTGACGACGTGCACAGCGTGTAACGTGTGGCTGACTGCATCATTATAGCTTCGTTGCATTGTTATCCTATATGGTAAACATTCCTATCTATTCTTTCTTCATTAATAGATCCGGCCTTGCATATCATACATCGAGTACATTTGTATAACACAACACAGTGTTTGCAGCTGCGCATACGCCTGCAGTTGTCGGCAGGTGGCTGGTACTCTACGAGCCAAACAGCGTACTGACCTCGTCTCGCTGCCGCTGGGGAGCGCGCTGTTCTCCTGCGAGAAGCATTCCCTGCTGGCAGCTCCGGTGCTGCAGCTGCGGCAATGGGTGACGACTGTCAGCGACCCATCAGCGGAACCACAGACGAGCGACGTTCGCCGTCGGTTCAACCGCAATCCCTCTCCAAGGAAAACCGGCAACATGCATATGAGATCTTCGGGATCAACAGGGAATGAGACGTGGCCTTGGAGCGATAACTGGGGGAGGGGGCGGTCTTCGGAGAAGCCGCCCTCGATTGCTCGGGTCCCAAAGCGATCGGTCATCGAGAGCTAGCGGGGACAGACCCACGAGGCCAGCGCGGCCTCTCCTGCCGTCAGACCAGTCTGTCGACACCCTCTCCCACCTCTGCTGGTTGTTGGTGGACGGCCCGTAGGCCGAGTCGCGGTTCTCCGAGGCGCCCGTCTCAGAGTAGTCCTTCTCGACGGCCGACTGCTTGACGCCGTCAATCTGCTCGTCGCACATGACCACCTGTCGGACAGCGGCGCCGTCACCGGCTGGCGGCACCCTCTGGGACGGCCACCGATCGGGGCGGCCGCCGATCAGGGACGACCGCCGGTCAGGGACGGCCACCGACCAGAGACGGTCACCGGTCAGGGGCGGTTACCGATCAGAGACGGCCACCGATCAGAGACGGCTGTCGATAAGGGACGGCAATCGACAAGGGACGGCCACCGGTCAGGGACAGCCACCTGCAGCCCGGCCCGGCCTGCCGCAGCGCACCTCGCCCCGTCCCCAGTTCAGAGGTACGGAGTAAATATTCCGCTGGCGCCGTCACATTAACCAGCAGAAAAGGTTCCAACACTTGCGGCCACGCCAGTTGCGTGCAGCCATAACTGATACAAGGGAAACTATCTATTTGATGGGAATACAAATGGTAGACTCGCAGAAACTCAGAGAAATTCGACATGACCTTACTGATTCGTTATTTGCACAAGTAGAGTCCTGACCGCTTTGCTATGATCTTCTGCTGGTTTTTATGACACAACCAGCTGCGTGATCTACGTGGAGGCTAGACCAGGTCAACCCACGGACTGCACTCCACTCAATTAACTGGTCGTGCTCAGATGCATGGATTCATGAGCCGTGCCGTGAGCCTTGATATATCTACATATATATATATATATATATATATATATATATATATATAACGCATATAACCAGACCCCGACCAAGCAGCCCACCGACAATTCACCAGATCAATAACTCCAATTCGTTCCAGCGCCCTCTCTCCATGTCCGTATTCACCAGTCTGTTCTGTTTTAAACACGCTTGCACTTCCGCAGATCTTTCTAACGCAGATTAATACACCAGCGAATGTGCCACGCTGAGACCCAGCAGCAGTACTATGGGCACCGCAATGGCGGTAATGCATTTCTGTCGTGCCAGATGATTTTGCAATGATTCCACGTGGCGAACCCTCGTGAATCGCGGTGAAATCAGTCATCACAACTTATCGCTGAACTAGCAGCCACAAGTTAGCGTTAACGTTATCGCTGGCCAGGAAACCCCCGGCTGTCATGTATCACGTTGATCACGTTATACCGCACGCTTGCATCTCACGCTCCAGAGATGATCATGCAACTTGTTCTGAGTTCGGTGAATCTGAACAAATTTCGGATGCTAATCGCGCCAAGCACACGCGTCGCACATGGAGGCCCACGTGTTTGTCGACCTAACGCGGAAATCCCCAGTGTGATGAAGCAGGCCTGTTAGAGTGCTCGCTCACTTTGTGAGCATCTGCACGCAAGGAGAAAGAAACGCGGACACCGGGGTATGGATTTGAGCATGGGGTGGAGCGTCGCACTCTATGTTCTTGGGAGCCAAGGCAAGTCAGGAGTGGTCTAATGCGCATCTGTGATGTTTTTATGGTTAAAGGCACTGTTTCACACCTGAAGATATTGAGGCAAGCGTCAGACGTGATGAAACCAGCTCACTTATAGCTGTTGGTATGCTTTTAAGTAGAGAAGACTGCTGTAGACAAAACAGCTTATCTGTTTACCAAATATGTTCTTTGGTACGACATTATTTGATTATGTCATCGCATCCCGCACAAAATTGATTGAGTCAGTCGATGGCCGTCATATCTGAAAATCGTACTCACAAAAGCCAGATATGGACGACCGGCCAATATATTTTTGACCTTGCTCGGCGCATAGCTTATGCAGTGGAGGGATTTGAATGACGTTATTATGATGTAATGAATGCCAAGGTAACTTTGAAATACTCCCCCTCCCCTCCCCCCATTTCCGCGGGCGTACAGCTCCGAAACTAGAGGAGTCTAGGTCTTAAGAAGGGCAAGACTGTAAACTGCGCAGTGAGATCTTCAAAATGGCTATTTCAGTTCAAAACCCGCAACAATGTGGAACACTCCCTTTAAAACACAGGGGTCTTTTGAGCCGACGTCGCTGGGGCCGAGCCCCGGCAGCCCAGTGCTGGTTTAGCCCATGGGTTTAGAGAGGGAGAAGCGAAGTATGGAGGAAGCGAGGCAGGGATGGCAAGGCGGTGCTAAGCCCGGTCCTCATAGCACACGCATACGTACCACCCACTTCGTTTGACACACATTTCCAAAAATTGGGCGAGCCCGCGCCGGCCCGCTTCAGCACCCACTCCGTACCAAAAAGATGTACGGATTAGAGATGCAACTTTTCAGCGCGCCAACCGGCCAATTTCTAACCTGCAGAAGTCCGCAGACTTTTGGCTGGATTGTGGGCCAGACTTGGTGGGCTTTTGCGGGCCAAAAATTTCAACAGGCAACCTAATGCATTTTTTTGTTATTTCTTATTTTAAACTAATCCCAAAACCAGAGTGTGCTACCAAACACAAAATAACCACGAAACACACAAACAACCATGACACACACATTTTATTTTTTATAGCAAGAGCATCGGTGACAGAAAACCAATGTGCGCAGACATGACACACCAGTAAATCAGGTTGCACAGACTGAACAGTTTTAAGCAAACATCTCACTGACAAATTCAAGGAAAACGACCAAAATTTTCACAATTATGACTTAATTTCATTGCGCGGCAGTTAGGTGGGTCCTTGATACAACTAAAGCTACACTCTGCACTTGGCTGTTATTGTGAGGGTGCGGTGGACTCAGCATTTCTTGGTTTACACAAAAATCATACCACCCAAATCACAGCCTATATCCATGATTAATGAAATGCATGGGAAACCGCGAACCTGTCATTGTCCTAGCTTCGCGCACTTGCCAATCGACATTAAAACACCCTTGGACCCAAACGACAGAAATGCCGCTGTCCCCACTTCGGCTGTCGCTTCACCTGATGACCCTCGCGCGCCGCAGGCCCTTTCCATGGACACGCACTCTGCCGCCACGGTGGCTGAACAGCATCCGTCTCCGTCCGACGCCTCGGGTTCCGACCCTCACTCGTCTTTGACCGGCCCGGTACCTGCTCGCCCTGATGCTGACCCTCGCTCGTCTTCGACCAGCCCGGTACCCGCTCGCCCTGGTGCTGACCCTCGCTCGTCTTTGACCAGCCCGGTACCTGCTCGCCCTGACGCCGACCCTCGCTCGTCTTTGACCAGCCCGGTACCCGCTCGCCCTGATGCTGACCCTCGCTCGTCTTTGACCAGCCCGGTACCCGCTCGCCCTGATGCTGACCCTCGCTCGTCTTTGACCAGCCCGGTACCTGCTCGCCCTGATGCTGACCCTCGCTCGTCTTGGACCAGCCCGGTACCCGCTCGCCCTGATGCTGACCCTCGCTCGTCTTCGACCAGCCCGGTACCCGCTCGCCCTGATGCTGACCCTCGCTCGTCTTTGACTAGCCCGGTACCCGCTCGCCCTGATGCTGACTCTCTCTCGTCTTTAACCAGCCCGGTACCCGCTCACCCTGGTGCTGACCCTCGCCCGTCTTTGACCAGCCCGGTACCCGCTCGCCCTGGTGCTGACCCTCGCCCGTCTTTGACCAGCCCGGTGCCCGCTCGCCCCGATGCTGACCCTCGCTCGACAATCACCAGTGTTCGCCTCACTGCCGAGCCAATGCTGGATCATTTCAGCTCTAACGCTGTCGTCCAACCTCGTGGTGAGGAGGTGTCATTTCGAAAAATCAACGTTTTCTGGCCATCACGGCAAATTGAAAGCTATCTGCGGCCCATGCGACCTAAGACTTTGGAGGACCAGCAAACGCATCACTCATCATTCAAACAGCCACTCGCGTTCAAAACAGAGCTTTTCTCAAAACAACGGAATTCTGTGCCAAGCATGTAAGTTTCTCTTCACCCATATCCGGAACACCACCAAAGACACCATCTTCGCGCTTGAGTTCCGTTTCATGACGGCGAAGATCCTAGCGGAGCTCGGGAACGAAAATGTTTAACCATGTCCGACGGCTGACGACCTTCAGAGATGGCCAGCGTCGTGACACGAGCCAGCTTGTTCTGACCTTTGCTACCACCCGACTTACAGACACTCACAGCTGGTTACCTCCGTTGTGAGGTTGTTCATACCGAATCCATTGAGGTATTTTAAATGCCAGCGGTTTGGAAACGGCAGTAGGTACTACAAGCGGAGTGCCAGATGTCTCCAGTGTGACGAGACCCCTCACGAGGGGTCTGCCTGCTCATCACCCAAGAAATACCTGAGCCGTGGGAGCACTGATCGCGCACCCAATTCTTCTCAGTGTCCCATATGGAACAAAGAGAACGAAATTCGCTGTGAAAGAGCCAAGACAAGTATGTCGTATCCCAAGGTACGGTGCACTACAAGTCCAAAATGTCATCACAGTCCAGCAAAACATATGCACAATCAGCAAGGTACAATGGCCACATGACGAACACAAACTGACTGTTTTCCCCAGCCGCCTTTCCTGAAGCTTCTCAACCCCCGCACCTCTGTCTCAATTGAGTCGACCACGCAGACCCAGATGAAAAACACAATGGAGTCGCCCTTGGCTGAGCGCTCGGATGCCCAGGCGCCCACGCACTTCCGTCACCAGACTGGCCGGCGTTCCAGTCATCCGCCTATGCGTGATCCGCGCGCGGCTCAGTCGGCAGCCCGGTCCCCTGGTCGCCACACGAACGGTCCCTTACCTCCCACCAGCACGACACCAACCACAACACGCTCGAGCGGAGACCGTAGGCGCAACAGAGAACAGTGCGAATAAACGGGGCGCTCCCGCGATTCTAACACAGCACCTAATCATAACCCCACATAACAACACTGGATAGCGTCACCCATCGGCTACCGTACTCGTTAAGCTGTTGACCTCGTCCCGCTGCAATAGCCCTTATAAAACTCGTTCAACGTGGGCTGGTAAAGGCAATGCATTACCTTGCCATTTATAGCACATGACCACGAAATATAGTGATATGGCTAAGCGCGTATCGATCCGCCTAACCATGCATCTTGCCCGCGATGAATACGTCATGATACAGATCGGAGGCCCATGGAGACAAGTCTGCCATTTTAGTCAAGCGGCGTTCACATTGCCAACTTGACGTGGCAGCCCAGCACGGCGACGGCCGCCCGTTGACAGGAGGAGGCTGCACGGCGCCGGCCGCCCGTCGACAGGAGGAGGCTGCACGGCGACGGCCGCCCGTTGACAGGAGGAGGCTGCACGGCGCCGGCCGCCCGTCGACAGGAGGAGGCTGCACGCGCGCCGCCCGTTGACAGGAGGAGGCGACGCCGCCGTTAGGGGGGTGACACCGTTGACAGGAGGAGGCTGCACGGCGACGGCCGCCCGTCGACAGGAGGAGGCTGCACAGCGACGGCCGCCCGTTGACAGGAGGAGGCTGCACGGCGACGGCCGCCCGTTGACAGGAGGAGGCTGCACGGCGCCGGCCGTCCGTCGACAGGAGGAGGCTGCACGGCGCCGGCCGCCCGTTGACAGGAGGAGGCTGCACGGCGCCGGCCGCCCGTTGACAGGAGGAGGCTGCACAGCGCCGGCCGCCCGTTGACAGGAGGAGGCTGCACGGCGACGGCCGCCCGTTGACAGGAGGAGGCTGCACGGCGACGGCCGCCCGTTGACAGGAGGAGGCTGCACGGCGACGGCCGCCCGTCGACAGGAGGAGGCTGCACGGCGACGGCCGCCCGTCGACAGGAGGAGGCTGCACGGCGACGGCCGCCCGTTGACAGGAGGAGGCTGCACGGCGCCGGCCGCCCGTCGACAGGAGGAGGCTGCACGGCGACGGCCGCCCGTCGCCGTGCAGCCTCAGGAGGGTCGGCACAGCGCCGGCCCGCCCGTCGACAGGTGGGAGGTGCCCAGGCGGACGGACGCCCGCCGACGGAAGGGGGCTGCACGACGACAGCCGCCCGTCGACGGGAGCCGCCGGCGACGGCCTAGCCCGCCGACAGGTGGAAGGAGTCTTGCACGGGCGACAGCCCGCCGCCGGGACGAGAGAGGCCGCTACGGATCGACGGCCGCCCATCGACAGGAGGAGGCCGACGCACCGTCAGAGACCAGGGCGATGCTTCTTCACCGGAGGGGTAACAGTGTGGACTCACATACGGGCGGGAGCCGGGTCAACGCCGCAACGACATCGTTCCTGCACTCGGCCGCGGACAGCGGGCAACTGTAGCAGCGATGGCAGCGAAGGCGCTGCTCCGCCTTGGGTAACCGCCGCCCTGGAAGAGGTGCAGATGTTGGCTTGTCAGCCTTGCCCTACCCTTACCTTGCAATGATGGGCAGGATCTGAGAGGATTGGTTTAGCGTGGCTTGGCTTATGTGTCAGAATGCAACTTACTCTGACCTGAGCTGCCCATGCGAAGGTGCTTGCCCGTCATCAAACTGAGGGGCGGGGGGGCGGACTGGGGCGGGGTCCAGCCCAGCCCCAGTCTCAGCCTCAGCCCCAGCCCCAGCCCCAGCCCCAGCCCCAGCCCCAGCCCCAGCCCCAGCCCCAGCCCCAGCCTCAGTCTCAGTCTCAGTCTCAGTCTCAGCCTCAGCCTCAGCCTCAGCCCCAGCCTCAGCCTCAGCCTCAGCCTCAGCCTCAGCCTCAGCCTCAGCCTCAGCCTCAGCCTCAGCCTCAGCCTCAGCCTCAGCCTCAGCCTGATCCTCAACCTCAGCCTCAGCCTCAGCCTCGGCCTCAGCCTCAGCCTCAGTCTCAGCCTCAGCCTCAGCCTCAGCCTCAGCCTCAGCCTCAGCCTCAGCCTCAGCCTCAGCCTCAGCCTCAGCCTCAGCCTCAGCCTCAGCCCCAGGCCAGCCCCAGCCTCAGCCTCATCCTCAGCCCCAGCCCCAGCCCCAGCCCAGCCTCAGCCTCAGCCTCAGCCTCAGCCTCAGCCCCAGCCTCAGCCTCACTCAACCTCAGCCTCAGCCCCAGCTCCAACTGCAGCTCCAGCCTCAGCCCTGCAGGTCAGGGTGGGGAAAGGCTGACAAGCACCTTTGCAGGGCAGCTCAGGTCAGGGTCGGGCGAGGCTGGTACATGGCCAGGTCACGCTAACCAATCCTCCCAGTCCCGGTGTATTCCAGCTTAATTATGAAAACTTAAGTCCACAAACTGCAGCTCGGCCTCCTAGCCTGAACTGTGTCCAACGGCCTTAGCATATGGCAGTCATGCAAGGTTCTAAAACACATGGAAAGCAAAGAAAAAAGTGGATAGCACCACTGTCATCACCATATATTTTCAACAACTATATCCCATACTCAAAGCTGCCTTAAAAACAGGATAAGATGAAACCATCAATTTAATTAACGCTGCACTGCCAACTATGAAAATAAAAGCTTAACATAAAATATAACAAAGAAACATAAAGCCATGATTGGACATATGACCCTCTTATCCTCTTTCTTGTTTTATTCCAAATCCTCGCGACGCCCCGCTTGCCCGGGACAGGCTGCATGCGTCAGTCACGAGTGGGCCGAGAGGCCCTCTGCCAGGCCCCTGCAGGAAAACCAGACGGGGCACCCCGAAATAGCACAGATGGATCCCTGCGCGGGCTAAGCCTCAACGGCTGATCCCCAGACGCACGCAGTCCTGTCCCACCGTTATCCACTTTCCTTCATTCCAAAATAGCCCTGAAATGACCATTTCTGGTCAACAGGGCTCCAATCCAAATAATCAGCCGTGATTGAAACTTGCACACCTAGCTCAACACTGATTTAGAAAACCACTTTAAGTCCACTTTACTTAGGAGTCGTGCCCCCGGACACCATGTCTGAACGGCTGGACGTCATTTTTCTGCTTGATCTTGAACGCCGCATCGTCAACGGCATCTGAGGATTTGAATGGCGTTGCTATGGTGCCGTGCATGCCTGAACAGCCTAAAAACAGCTTGCATATATTCGGGGCGTGCAGCTCAGAACTAGAGGGTTTTAGGTCTTATGAATGGCAGGGCTTTTGAGCTCCACCGGGCGAACTTCAAAATGGCTATTTAAGTTCAAAACCCCATCCAAATGTGGCATAACGCCCTTAAAGACAGTGTCGTACCTTTGGCGTATATTTTAAGATATGCATAGGCAGAGACCCAGGGTCATTTAGTCTGATGATAGCACTGGGTTGTGCTCCCGTAGCACCATCAATAAAAATAATATCTGTTTTATTTTCGAGTCCAAATTACGCTTTCAACGTGCTGTAACAGCACGAGACTCCTACTCTCCTTAGTAGCCTCAGAGCGTATCCAAAGTCCGCCATAGTTGCATGTGTCGCAAACGCCGTCGTCATAACAACCGCCGTCGTCATGACGACGGCAAAATCTGCTGGGAGCAAATGTCAATTTCACGTCTTGTGCTGTATACTGCAGGGAGTTGGACATCGACACTGGACATTACGGAAATAAGACATGCAATGGAATAACTTAAGAATAGCGCGGTAACCGAGAATGTGAACTTAAACACCTAAAACTCATGGCCAAGCAGGCAAGAACACTATGAGAAAGGTCGAAAACACGAGCACATAGCGGCATTTGCTCCAGCAAACACCTCCAGCGCCCCCACAGCCACCTCTCGGAAGATTGAAGCACTACAAGTGAGTCAACCCGCCAAGAACAGGGGTTATTTTGAAACGGCCAGTCTGGTAGCACATCTATGTCATACAAACGTTCCATGACGCAATAAAACAATGACGTATTGAGGATCATCTTTACTAAACGGCGAAATTTCGCTGTCTAGAGCGGTCTTTTCCATCTAAAAGCATACCAATAGTTTTAAATGAGCTTGTCATCACACCTGCTGCTCGCTTCTATATCTTCCAAAATGAAACATTCTCTTTCAGAGGAGTGTGCTAGCTTTAGGGTCTATTTCTAAAACATATTCTGGTGAAATCTCACGATCATTTAGCTTAATAAAAACTCTCGGTTGCACCAATGTAGCACAATTAAGATATGGTAAGGGTGTAAATTGGCGTTATTTTCGAGTCGAAGTTATGCCGTCAAGGGCTTTGCAACAGCACTCCACTTCACCCAGGGGAAGACGTGTAGTGCTGAAGTGAAGCTGTCCAAAGTCCACGACAACTGTAGCTGGCGCGATCACTATCGTTATGACGACGGCAGGATCTGCTGAAGGCCGTGGCCAGCTGTTGCGGGTTAGAGTTACCACTTTGGGGCTGTTTTAGTCCGCACATTGCGGGCCTGCGGACTTAAGTCCAGTAGACAGGTGCCCGTTCCAGCGATCCTGCCGCGTCAACGGCAACTGCGGCCGCCCGAGCGACATCTGCGGTCGTCGGCGCGGCAGCGACCGCCGCCTACCGCCGGCAAGTGACGTATGTGGTAGACGGGATGACGTAGGAACGCATTTGTTCAATCAGAAAACGCGCTGGTGTCACCGGCGCGGTTAGGTGGAGCGATATGCGCTTAACCATATCACTATCCTTCGTCGTAATGTTGTGCTATAAGTGGCAGCGTTGTAATGAACTGCATTTACGAACCTGCGTTGAACGAGTCTTATAAGGGCTATTGCAGCGGGACGAGGCCAATACCTCAACGAGTACGGTCACCGATAGGTGACGCTACTGCTGTGTGAGAATCACGCTAGCGTCTTTCGTTTATTCGCCCCGCTGTTGTAAACGATGAACGTTTACTGATCTGGGTATTGTTTGTCCGCTGCTGACATATTAGCAGCCAGAACTAGGCAGATGGTTGCTGTTGTCAAGTGTTCCTCATTCTTCATGGTCCATCCCTCTCTGAACGCGTCTCCCTTTCTGTCATTTCGGGCCTTGGTACCGACACCGATGTTTAACAACGGACCAGCAAATTCACCGTAGGAGTTTTAGTCGCGGCTGCTCAGGCGCAGCCGGCACGTTGATGGCACGGGCCCTGAGGTACAGGCACTCACGCCTGTGTTGCACTGAATGGGGCTTTGGATATCATCTGGAGAAGACAACAGGCAACTACCGCCACCTATCTTCGACGTCGCAGAAGAGAGCGAAAAGCGCGGCACTATGGCGAGGATTGGGAGCGTGAAGTTTTTCGTTTCGTAGTGACTCGGTTGGTGTATAGCTCATGCTGCAACCTTGAGCCTCTGTTGCCGTGGTCCCGGTCCTTGGCCCGCGAGGAGCAAAGAGCACACTGGATACTCGGGCGAGTGTTCGTGCCGGACTGTAGCGTGGAGCGTCAGGCTGTCGCGTGGGTCATCGGACTGGTGCATGAGTCGTGTTTGCATATACAATTTGGACCTCCCAACATTTCAACCGGAGCAGGTACGTTCATCCCCTCGGCAACAATCAAGTGTCCGCGTCAGGGGCGTACTTCCATCATGCTTCCTGGGATATGTACCCACCCTTCACCATATGTATCACTGTATTAACGTGCGCGCGAATGAATGATCACTTAAAAATTCATGAGACACAAAAAATGAGATTAAGATAATGCCACGTCTCACGTCAAGTCACAATTTTCGTGAAAACAAAATCACTTTTTCAGCGAATAGGCTTTAGTTGTGCCCTCCTTTCCCTTCGACATGCTTCACACGTCCCTCCCCCGCCCGTGGTCCGCCCAATACTCTGCAGCAATCACGTGCAGTTTCGTTGGTAATGCAATACCAATGACAGCCACTGACATCTAAAATCCGTTTCGACTCTGGCCAGTGGCAGAGCCAGGGAGGAAGGTGGAGAAATCGGTCACATGGGGCCGCTCAGTCGGGCAGCCTCCTCTTCATTGCTCCGTCGTGCGCTTTTTTATTCAGAGTAGTTTTCAGGATCGGAATGCTATTCTTATGTCACCAGACCCGCTTCTAAGTCTTACAAGGCCTTCAGAACACCCTTCGGACGTCCCAAACTGTCAAAAAAATGCTGAGCCTTCTGCCCGCAAGGGGCTTATGCCACTTCCAACGGGCGTGGCCCCAGAAGTACCCCTTAACCAGAGGCTCAGGCTGAGGTCAGCCAACTAAACGTCTCTCAAGTCCAGATTCGTCTTGGGGTGATACCACGGAGGCGCGCGTTGAGAGCAGGATGATTATGCAACTCGAGTCTGAACAACGCAAACTTTTCATTTCTCTCAAGTCAATATTCTTCTCACGGCAACGTTTTTTTTGTTGTTTTTTTTGTAACATGCGCACTCCCCCCCCCCTCCCCACACACCATCCCGACGGCGGCGGCACGCACCCACCCACCCTCCCCTCTCCCGGAGCGCGTCGTAACGCGACAAGCCGTTGCTATGGAAACCAGCCGTTGGCGAATGACGTGTGACGTAGCTAGCCAAACGTGTGACGTCAGCAATCGCAGCGGCACGCTGGGCGGCTGTCGTCGCGCGCCGGCGGCCGTCGCGGTAACGCGAGACGTCGCCTCGGGAAACTGGGCTGTAAGGTTACGCTCCACATTTGTATCGGGTTTTGAACTGAAATGTCCGTCTTGACGATCATTGCAGTGCACTTCACAGCCCTGCCCTTCTAAGGACATGCAACCTAGTTTCTGAGCTAAACGTCCGCGAAGACGTGTAGACTATTTCGGGGAGACTATTCCAAGGTTACCCAGGCATCCACGACACCATAATGACGTTATTCAAATCATGCCATGCCACTGGCTATGCGGCGATCAAAGCCAACAAAAATACGTTTGTCAAGTCGCTCCGATCTGGCATTCATGAGCATGATTTCCAGATAAAACGGCCGTCAATTTGCTCTAAAAAAATGTTGTGCAAGGTAAAACGGCGTGGCCAAGCAATGACGTATTGAGGAGCACGTTTGCTAAGCGGAGAAATTGCGTTGCCCACAACAGCCTTTTCACTTAAAAGTATAACAATAGTTACAAGTGAGTTTATTTCATTATATCTGATGTTTGCTTCAATATCTTCAAATGTCGAACATTCCTTTAAAAGTAATCCGTCGACTAGTATAAAGGACACCAGCACAATGAATGCTTGTGATTGGCACAGCAGGAGACAGGGGCCAGTTGCACAGAAGCGCACTGGTTGAAGTTTGAGCTAGTGCGCCACTATGCACCATGCGATAATCCGTTTCCCAAAGCCACAGTACGCCTAGAAAAGAGCCACCGTGGTAAGCGCCATAGGGGAGAATAAAAGCCAAAGGATAACCATTCGCTGAAATCGCGGGATAATAACAGGGTTCGGGCTTTCGTAACGGTTATTAAACAAACATTTTGGCAAATTGTGTCGCAAATATTACAGAACTCACAGGCTGGAGAAATCAGGCAAATGAAATATATTACTTGCATAATGGTGAGCAGGGAATCCAAGAGATTTCCTCCGTAGGAGCGGCTAGTGGAAATTCTGAGCTTTTCATGATTTCGAGAAAACTGGTATTGCCGCTCAAATCGGATGCGTCTGATGCAGCGATAAGAGAAAAGCACAAAAAATGAACTACGAACCTTAATATGAGCTATCGGAACTAATTCGGTAGGTCAAGTCATTGATGAGAGGGAGCGGGAATCCGCGGGATTTCTGACGGTGGAAATCACACTTTACACGGAGGTTGGTGCGAAGGGGCAGAATGAATGGCGGAAACAAAATTTACCCCTGTGCTTTGCTACGTGTATCAACATGAAAAGAAAGGGCCCATGTGACCTTTATGTTCACATTCTGCTGTGAGCCTGGCACTATGTTTGAAAGTTAAGAAATAGTACAAGAGAAATATTGGTGCTATTGGTCTACAAAGTTAGTGCTGTGGTAAGCAAGAAAGCATGAATATTGCTGGTAGGGCTGGTAGAATATACTCCAAGCCTGATTTGACAGAAAAATATCCAGGGCACCAAATCTACATGTGTAAGAACTCCTTACAGCCTTGAGGATTTGACTTCTTTAACTTTTATACTTTCCTGATCCTTGGAGTGCAGCAATAAGTCTTCCCAAAATGGGAAAAATTAAGATCATTCAGCAAAAGCCATAACCCAGAAAAACTAGCCTGCATTTATCATAGGGAAAAAGCATAAAAATGGAGCAAAAAAGTTGAAGCTGACATGGCTGCTGACTAGAGAAGCAACTTGGTATAGCATGACATTTCACACACAAAGATGCAATAAAGTGGGAGTCCTGGGGTCCCATGGCTTCCCATTTGGGAACCTCGCATAGGCTTATTGGAATCTGGATTATGATGCATGTACATTAATGGTATTGCTGTACCATGGGTTCTAGCTCCACACCTTTGAATGCATGGTCATCAATGCAAACATATTAACAGTGATAATCAGCATGCACATTGGCACAGAGCCAATATGTGCTGATACTGCCCCATTATGTATGGGGACAGTTCCATGTACTATTAAAGGTATCTTGAATAGCACACTTAAATTGACCTGACCTTGACATACATGTTGGAAATGTTCCCTAACAGGTTAAGTCCACCAAAAATGCCACCACCAGCATTCATCTGCGACCAGCTCAGTTATGGCAATTGAATTTGAGTCTGAAATTGGGCTTTCCTTCTTGGGATGCATGGAACATGAATAAAATCTTGCCACCGGACGAATTGATGAGGATGTTTTAATTTTTCGGTGATAACTCGTAAAGATAACGTACACTACAGAATAAAAACAAGTCGAGAAAGTCATGGATAAAGCATGATGAGTTCACCAAACACCGTAATAGCAACAAACCATACCTGTTTCGGAACATCCAGACTACAATCATCCATGGTAACGGCAAGCGAGTCTTCCCCAGGCTCCACCAAGGTCGTCAAGCCAACGTTTTGTGATAGTGCTCACAATAGCTTACATTTGCACCATCAGCTAGCACCCACAGCATTTGTATCACGACCAGCTATCAACTGCGCTCACTGTCCGACCACCAACCGCACGCCCGACCAGGCCACCCTGGGGCTGGCCCCTGTCATCGACAAGGCTGCTGCCGGGTCACGTTTTCCAAGCGGGCGACATGTGAGTTTTTGTAGTCATGTTCGTCGTAAGCAAAATTAAAAATGAAAAGCTCTCTATTTTGTAGTTGAAACAGTTATGTGTATTTGCAACAAAATTTTCTTATTCGATTATAATTTTCAAAGAAAAAAATATGAGTCCCATATTGAGGAGCCTCACGATTTTTAGATATTGTGAAATGAACGACGAACGCTTCACAACACCGTTGTAATGCATCTAAATCCCAGTAATCTCCTCCGCGGACAAAATGAATTGGTCTTCCAGAATGTCCACTTCCATCACCAAAATACCAACGCTGATCACCAGATGAATAAATGAGCTGAAATGACCGATTTAGCACCAGAAAGGCCGTACTCACCAATGGTGCCTACCGCAATCTGGCATAGTGAACCTCCCAGACATCATGGTCAGGGCGTCCGATTACATGTGGAAGGTTTTGAACAATCAACAAAATGGTTCAAATCGTAACAAAAGAAAAGCTTTTTGCCCTTCGTAGCTGAATTTTTGTCAGCTCCTGGCGATCCCAACCCACCCGTGGCGGTTTGTGGGCTCAAGTCGCCATGTCCGCACTCGCGGGGGCACAGTCAGGATAATCAGAGACGAAGGGGGAGCGTAACCAAGTGAGATCTCATCACGTAGAACTACTGGTGGAGTCGGGGAGGATCTCTGCATGCTCGATCTTGGCTGCGCCAATGCCTGCTCGCTATTTGACCTCTGATTTGGATGGTCTGCGGCCGGCGGCAGCATACCGCAGACCGCTGGCCAATGTCATGGAGGTCAATGGGCGGGGGAATGTGCGGAGCGTTAGAGTACACTCAACTTTTTCCATTAAGTTTCGCCGCAGAATTGCAGTTTTGCAAAAGGAAGGTAGAATTCTGGAGCACATACAACGATCTTGGTGAGATGTGACTTTGTGGGTGGAAATCTAGACGAAAACGTTGAAGGGCATGGCAAGAGTAAGTCCGTTTTTTAATTCCATGAATCTCTGAATTGGGCACATTTGAATGCCAACACTGAGGTAGTCCGTCTTATATGGAAATATTAGGCATGCATCATATTTTGGTTTGCCAGAGATTGGGATGAGAGCAAAGAACCAGCAAAATGCTTCAGGACAACTACCCTGTATAATATTATATCGTCTTATGGGATGGTTCACGCTTGCACGCCCAAGCGCGATTTAACCACCCTAAATCCTACAGCACTCAAAGCATGCATGCTTAATGCCGTTAGCTCAACACAGAAGCCTTGAACCCATAATGATCAAAATGATTATTTATACACAAAATGCAGCACAATATAAGGGATTGCTTGGTACATATGCAAGGGTACAGATTACGCCCCTGGTCAGGAAGTGCACCTGGTAAGATTGTTATGGGGTGTCGCTGTTGACGGCACGTTCCTTGCAGGTGACCCTATTGTCGGCTTACTGACTGACCAGAGAGGAGGAGCGGCACGAGCACTAATGTGACCGACATTGCTGGTCGTGACGCAGTATTTGCACTGCGCCAGTTGCGTTCAGTTGACATGGCATCCGAATATGGATTTTATCTGCCTACCGGACTACATCAAGAATCTTGAGCATGGTGGTAGCAAGGCACGGTAGCTGCGAGCGATCAACCCGTGTCGTGCGTCGGCTCCTTCCGTACCAGCATCACTCTCCAGAGCAGGACAACTCTCTAGACATTCCACGTCTGCCGTGAGGCTCTGGGTATGTTCTTTTCCTGGTACGCATCCAAGAGTATAGATATCCTGCCTCATCATTACCCTCAACCTTGTCCGCCATATTCCAAGGTAGAACGGACAAGCGAAGCAATAACTTACAGCAAACCTGCTGTTGGCACCTGTGGCCGAGCAAACGTCTCTTCGCGACAAATCAGGAATGAAAAGAGGACATTGTGGAAGAGTTCGCTGATGGGTTCTCCGCAGGTGGTTTTCCTCCAGCAATGGCTGGCGTATCCATGCAGATCCATCTGAAGCAGCAAGTACAAACCTTTGCTGTCAGGGCCGCAAGAAGGATCCATTTTGCTTGGAGACCACAAATTAGGAAGGATATTGGTAGTTTGGTTCAGAGGGACATAATCGAAGCGGTTAGTGACAAGCCATTAGAATGGTGCCAGCCACTGGTGGTCGTTCCCAAGGCGTCGGGAGATCCTCGTGTCTACGTCGACCTCTCCAAGCTGAACTCCTTCGTCAAGCGATCACTGCACCCTCTCGTCACACCGAAGGGGACGGTGTCAGCAATACCTGCAGAGCGCCGCTGTTTCACGTCTGTGGACGCGGCGTCGGGTTACCGACAACTCCCATTGGACGCAGACCGCCGGTATCTCACCACTTTCATCACGCCGTGGGGTCGCTTTCGTTTCCCCAGGGCACCCATGGGCCTCATTTCAACCAAAGGCGAGGTCTGCCGCAGGGGAGACATCGCTATCGAAGGTCTCAACAACATCGTCAAGGTGGCTGTCGACGTGCTGGTCTTCGACGAGAACTTTGAAGTCCACACTCAGCGGTTCCGAGTCCTTCTGCAGCGCTGCCGGGAGTAGAAGAGCATCTTGAAGAGGGAGAAATTCGTCTTCGCAGAAGCAGAAGTAGACTACTACGGATATCAAGTATTCCATCGAGGCGCGAAAGCAAACCCGCCCAAGATGAGAGTTATCGCTGGTTTCCCGCACTCTCCAACATCACCGTATTGCGTTGATTCACGGGAATGGCTCAGCAGCTGACGAATTTCAGCTCTGACATCGCGTACACGCGATGCATGTGCGGCATGTGGCAGGCACGCTGTTCTCCGGTGACGAAGAGGCGCCAGAGCATCTCAAGAGCCTTCGATTTGAGGACCTCACCACAATGCCATCTAGCGACGCGGCATACCGAGGGCTGCTCTGTCACGGCCAGAAAGTCTGGCCGTCACCCAAACAGCTTCTGGACGTCGATCTGCAGCCATATTAAACGATCCGAGGAGACTTCTCTGCTGTGGACAGCCTCGCGCTGGAAAGCCCCATGATCGTCATACTGCTTGCTGCTAGACCCCAAATTCTTGGCAGCCTCCACGCGGCTTATCAGGGGACTAGGCGTATGAAGAGACGCGTCAGACAGCAGGTTGTCTGGTGGTCTAGATTCAAAAATCAAGAAACTGATGGACAGCTGTGAGGTCTGCCAGCTGCGCCGCCCGAACCAATGACTGCCTCTCCACCATCTTGCATCTTTGAGAAAGTTTCGGCAGACCTGTTCTTCCATGCTGATCATCATTTCCTAGTCTACAGGGACAGAGCCTCGGATGGCCTGTCAGTTTTGCATTCCCCAGAGGAGACACTCGAGCCGGCCGGCTGATCCAGGTCATCAGAGAGGCATTCGCCGATCTCGGCATTCCAAACCGCTTCCGCTCCGACTGAGGTCCTCGGTTCTCCAGATGCGACGCCAAGAGATTCTTCTGACGTTGAGTAGTGAGGCTGAAACAATCAACGCCCCGACACGCACAGTCACATGGGCACGCTGGAGTCCTGGCCGTCAACGCGCTCATCCAGACGACGTGCCATAGCGGAGAACTCAACACCGATGCTTATTATGAAGGCCTTCTGGAACTTCGGAACACGCCCGGGCTGATGGTCGCTCCCAGCTCAGGTCGTTTACGACCATCCCTTCTGTTCCCATGTTCCTGCCGGTCGCCGCTTATTCTCTCATGAGTGGCAGCGCAGCTGACTGCGGCTCCGAAGCAGCAGCACTGAAGAGCACAGGTTTTAGCTACTACTGCTGGACCGCCAAAACTCTGCCACCTCTGAGGGACGGTACAGAGGTTCGCATGCAAGATCCCCGCAACAAGCTGTGGGATGCGTGGGAACCGCCATCGGCGTTAGTCGCAGACGTGACTACTACATCAAGTCGCCCAGCGGTAAAGTTCTCTGGGTGGAGAAATTGTTGTTTTCTTCTCCTGACTCTGCAGGGCCCTGATGAAGCTCAGGAGCGGTCGACCCCTTCACCTTGCCGACCTGCCCCCGGGGGCGGCGTCAGACGCAGTCAACTTGGCGGGCGGCGACCAGACCGTCTCCAGCTGTGACGACGTCATCGATTCGGTCGCCGCGGAGGGGGATGTGGCGTGTTCCTGCCCGGCTGGCCCGCCGGGACGTCCCGGCAGCCGCCGGATCGCCGCCTGGCGCCATGCGGCCCGTTGCCCGAGCCGTCGGTCAACCGACCGTGTGAAGGGCATCAGGGCCCTGTAAAACGCTGCTATTGGCTAGCGAACGGTGAGCGAGGTTATGTTGCGTGTGTGTGTCTAACTGTAAGGGTACAGTCGTCTTCATCAACTCTGTGAGATTGTGCCTCTGATCGACTGCTGTCTCCCGAGAGCACAGCAGTGAACTTCACGCGTTGGGTAAAGCCATGGATACTCACATGCAATGGGTAACAGCAGGGAGGCAGCCAGCGTTTTCTCAATTGCAGACCCTAACGCTCAATGAGTACGCATCACACCGATTTTTCACACCTATCGGGAGGCCGTTGTATTGAAAAACGAAAAAAAAACGCTGTTGGCCATGGTTCCATTCTACCGACGACGCTTTGGACAATGCGGTGCACTCCACCGGACATGGCCCACCCGACGCGTCATTGCACATCTTCGCAGCGGTTGATTTGTATGGCTGCACACTCCCGACGGTTCAGTTGGCTGTACATCGCGCCGGAGTGCGGAGGGCACATCGCTGTGCTGTCAGTCGTCTGGTCGCGATAGACGCAGGGCGCCTGGTCAGGCTGAAGATCTGGACTCCCCGCTCTGGGGCATGCTTGTCAAGCAGCGGTTTGAAGTTTGCCAGGAACGCACCCCACTGCTTGCCGGGTGAAAAATGCGTCGGAATGGCGTTCAGTCGGCAGTGACCACCAGCTGTAGTAGATGTTCTGTTACGTCACATGTTGAAGGTAGCAGAGACAAGTGCCAAAGAAATAGCCAAGGAAGCATGCTATGGTCGATGTAGTGCCGGGGCGCCACATCCGTTCGTTGGAGCTGATTCGGAGAGTTTGTGATCAATGCCGGGCTCATCCTCGTGCAGCATGCTGCAGTAAACATTGTCATGATCACCACCGACCGTGTACATTGTACGCTGTACAAGGCAGAGGTTCCATTTCCGCAATTCTTACGAGGCAGTCTTAACTACGCACTTGCTGTCGGAATCCCCGCCACAGCGCGCGTGCATACAGCGGGGCAGCCCTGATTTCTCGGGCACGGAGGTCAGAGGACTACTTCGGCGGCGACCAGGGTCAAGGCCGTGCCCTCGGGGTGGACCAACAGGCCGAATATGCTGTCTAAAGGCCGACTATTTCCGCGACCCCACCGCCGCAGGCGCTCGTTAACGCAGTGCTATTACCGGAGCAGGACAATCACCCTCCGATGGCCTCATCGCTTGAGTAGGAACCGATAAAACCTGCCAAAGTCGACCTTGCCCAAGAACCGCCCACCTACGCTTGGCACAAGAACTAGGCGACTGCACCAACGACGTGGTCAGAACGAATAGAGATGTCGACATGAAAGCCGCTTTTGGGCTGCACGACTACTGCCTGTATGATACATATTTTTGTGCTTTGAAGTTCGGAAAAATGTTGTTGGTATGGAAATTGTATTCTCAACAGTGCAGTTTCACGATTAATCTATAAAAACCTAACATTCTTTTCAGTCGGATATTGAGGCTCTGTGCGTCTCATTTCGTTCTATTTGACATGTTATCCATCGGCTACGTCAGGGTCAGCATCCACTACAGCCTGCAATTAGCCTTCAACATGGTTGAAATCCATGGAAAATGCGGCGCTGTCACGTGACGGCCTAAGCAGCCAATCACTACACTGCAAATTCGATCCAGCCACAGCTTGACCCACTCACTTTTTACTTCGAAGCTGTGATATGGGGTGAACAGCACAGGTAAGTTGGCGGTAGTCTAAATGGTTACGCCTCCACTACGTTTTCTCCCTCTGTCATGGCGGAATGTCCTGTGGGGACGCCATTATAATTTCGTTGGTTGTCGATGGTCAAGGCCGTAGTGCAGTAATCAATGTAACGATTATTTCATCATCATTCGAAGTTACAATCAGGTAAGGTCGATGGTATGCAGCTTTAGGTGTGTTGGTCGTGTGCAGCTTCGGGAATAAAGTGTGTAAGTTGATGTGCGCGACTTTTGGACTGCCGCGGAAGATTCCGGCCGGTAGCCGAGGGTTCCGGCCAGCGAAATTATGGACTGCCGCGGAAGATTCCGGCCGGTAACCGAGGGTTCCGGCCAGTGAAATTATGGACTGCCGCGGAAGATTCCGGCCGGTAACCAAGGGTTCCGGCCAGTGAAAGCATGCCGGCTAAATTCTGTTTGGTCCGTACTTTGTGTTCAGGGAAACACAGCCACTGGCAGCTATGGTTTGCGCTACGAAAATGCAACGAAATCTGTAGCACAGAATGCTGTCAAGCAAACGATTAAAAGCAATACATTTTATCATAATTTGAGGAAGAAATATCCCATCCAGTAAGCCCGGGGTGGCGTCGCTCTGACCCCAGACCCCCGTCCAGTGAGCCCGGGGCGGCGTCGCTTTGACCCCAGACCCTCGTCCAGTGAGCCCAGGGTGGCGTCGCCCGTCCCCCGTCCAGTGGGCCCGGGGTGGCGTCGCTCTGACCCCAGTGCCCCGTCCAGTGGCCCCGGGGCGGCGTCGCGCCGCCATTGATCGGCGCCGCGCGGCGTGCGTCGCTGCCGGCGGGCGGCCGCGCCCTGCACACGACGGCCGGCCGCGCGGCGCCGCAGCATGGTCACCTAGCCGCGCCGCTGTGACATGCCGCTGCTGCCCAACTTGGGGCCGCACGTGGCGGCGGCCTGGGCGCGGGTGCGCGCCGCGCTGCCGGACTCGTGCCTGGCCGGCGCCGATGAGAGCCTGCACTTCGCCAAGTATGGCCGCCGCCCTGGCGACACGGAGCTGGCCGCTATGGCTGGCAAAGATGGCGGCCACGTCAACGGAGCGGCCGGCGGCGGCCAGGAGGCGAGCGGCGAAGGCCTGTCGGGCGACAAGATCGACGAGTGGCAGGCCGGCTGGAACGTCACCAACGCCATCCAGGTGGGTTGGAAGGGCGTAAAGGCGACCTAGCTAACGTCTTGGGCTTCCACGTGGAGGGCCAGGTTCAAACACCGGTTGTGCCATGGCCCCTGAACGCTGATATGACCTTTGTATTCGCTGGCGCTGCGTGAAATGGGTGCTCGATGGCGCGTGTCGCGTTCCTTTCCAATAACAAAACCGTGGCACATCACCAGCGTCGCCTGGCCGTAAGCAGTTCGGGTTACTGCCGGTACCCCCGGAGCTGACGCGGCGATGTCGAGGGTATGTGTCCCGCGCTGGTTGGCTCCAGCCCCAGGAAGGCGAACGGTCCGGCTGAGTCGGTGCAGCACAAGACCGCGTGCTGAGCAATGGTCGCTGAGGGCCAGCTTGCATGATGTAATGATGCCTATGCGGCCCGGTCGTGTTGAATCATTACGCCCCAACACGTTGTCTCGCGAGCATTTCTAGACTAAGGGCACTGCGTGATATCATCCGTTGAGCTGAGTGTGCTTCACTAGGTGGTGGGTTCCTGGTGCAGATAGCAAGCCGTTTGCGCGCTCGCGGCGCTCTTGCCACTGCGTCTTGACGTGCTGTGCGGGCAGGCCTGCTCTCGCGGGGGTTTGAGGACAGTCGGGAAAGGTGGCATGCGTATTTCACACGCGAAAATGCTTCGCGCGAAAGATCGACAGCAGCCATGAATGAAGATTTACTCATGATTTGGAGGCTCGTGCCCTTCACCAATTTTTACGAGTCTTGTCTTTCTTTGGGGCCCAGTTGTGATGCCAGCGATACATTTTGTGCAGCTTATGCCAGCGTGCTGTCATTCTCCTGCACAAGTCTTGGCTGTACTCCCCTGGACCCTGTCAGTCATTTCTGCAGCCTCGAGCTTGGTCAGAAGCTATCTGCCGCAAGCTGTACTTGCCGGCTGCTGTGTGAGGCGATATGTCGTCGCCGTATAAGCCGGTATGTCCGGCGGGTGACGCCTTATAGAGGTACGGTGGTCCCCGCATACATGCACCAGTATGTGACGCTCGGCACTTTTGGCAATATATTCAAAATCGTATTCGGATCGATATCTGGCCGACAATGGACTTCTGATTTGCCTGAAAGTCTGCACACAGCTGAAGCGTGATTTTCCGATCCCAGTGAACATAAAAATAAGGCCTTTACGCGCGTTCCCCCCTGGTCCCATTGCCCTCACTGAACAACGGTGTTGTAACCGATCTAACATCGCATCATTCCAGTTGGATTCCCTCGTTTTTTGATGCCCTGGAAAACTCGCGTAAAAATAGATATCGACCGACTCACCCGGCGGGCACAAGAGCTGAGCCGGGCATGTCCTATTTCGGGATCGTAGCAGGTCAAAGTCCCGGATCTCGGCCCGAATATGGATCTGAATATGCTGCCAGTTTGACAAGCGTTATCACGCGGAGCGCTCTACAACAACGCATCGGCCCATCAGATAATGAGTGACGCTCTTCACCGCTTCCTCCCGTTTGTCACTGACGCTACTCTGCCTTGGTTTCTGGTCCATCACTGACGCTCCCTCCCCTGTCTGGTCTATCACTGACGCTTCCTCTCCTGTCTGGTCCGTCACAGATGTTCCCTCTCCTGTCTGGTACATCGTAGACGCTCCCTGACCTGTCCTCTGGCCAATCAGTCACGATCCCCGTACTGTCATCTGGTCAGTCACCGGCGCTCCCTGTACTGACCTCCGGTCTGTCAGTGACGCTCCCTGCACTGTCCTCCGGTCCATCACTGATGCTCTCTGCCCTTCCCTCTGGCCGGCGACTGATGTTCCCTGTTCTCTCCTCCTGTCTGTCACAGACGCTCCCTGTGCTGTCCTCTGGTCAGTCCGTGACACACCCTGTACTGCCCTCTGGATAGTCAGTGACACTTCCTGCACTATCTCTGGTCAGTCAGTGACACTCCCTGCACTGCCCTCTGGTCAGTCAGTGACACTCCCTGTGCTGTCCCCTGGTCCGTCACTGACGCTCCCTGTGTCGTCCTCTGGCCAGTCACTGACGTCCCCTGTGTCGTCCTCTGATCAGTCAGTGACACTCCCTGTACCGTCCTCTGGTCCGTCAGCGACGCTCTCTGTCCTGTCCTCTGGTCATTCACTGGCCTGCTCACGCCCTCTGGTCCGTGACTGATACTCCCTGTCTTCTCCTGTTATCCGTCACTGGCACTCCCTTTCCTGTCCTCTGGTGTATCACTGGAGCTCCCTCTCCTATCCGGTCCGTCATTGCCGTTATCTGTCCCGTCCTTTGGCCCAACACCGGCTCACCCTGGCCTGTCCTCTGACTGCACAGCGACACTCCTTGTCCATCTAACCAGAGCTGTGGCTCAGCAGTGACATGCAGTCAGTGACCCAGCAAACACCTCAGCTTGAATCGGCGCCGGACTACCGGTGGATAGCTCCGGGATCGATTCCCGCCGCAGGCAGCTTTCATGGGCTCCGAGCCTCTAAGGAGTGGCGGGTGCCGGCGCCAATGGCGTCAGCTGTTACAATGCATTCGTCAGTGACCAGCGGGGCGCTGGTCCGGTGGCATGGGTCGCCAGTGACGCGCTCGGTTAGTGACCAGCAGGGCAGACGGCTGCTGGTCCGGTGGCATGGGCCGCTAGTGACGCGCCCCGTCCTATTGCAGGGCATGTTCATCGTCTCGCTGCCGTACACAGTGCTCCACGGAGGTTACTGGGCCATCGTCGCCATGATTGGCGTCGCTTACATCTGCTGCTACACCGGGAAAATTCTGGTGGATTGCCTGTATGAGGTATGTGGACGGGGCGGAGCTACATGATGCAACTTACCAAGAGTTGCAACATATGCAGGACTTCCGTTTTCCAGTACATTTTTTTTTCGTCGGAGTCTTTATCAAGCGATACTGCCATACAACATCATGACGACCACTCTGGAACAGTTGCCAGCTTGCATCCCAGAATGCGCATGCTAAGCGTTGTCTTCTGGAAACGAACCCCGGTTGTCACGACGCCAGTGATCGGATGTCCACATCGGTCAGCTGAGCTGCAGTGTTTTGCACGCAAAACTGCTGCATCACGCACATGTAGCCTGTAAGCTCTGCGACACACTCAAGAATGGCTAGTGCGTTCTGCATAACGCTCACACGTGACACATACGTTTTGAGTCTCACCCTCACGTAACCCGCACGTCTGGCATCACGACCACATGCAACACAGACGCTGCGTGTCACACTCACTTGGTGCCTGCGCTCGGCGTGGCACTCACACGTAACGAACACTTTGCGTGACATTTACAAGGGACTGCCATCCCCCGATCGCCACTCATACATGACCCCAACGTTTAGGCCACCCATATGTGACCCACATTGCGTCGCACTCATTCGTGAGCCGTTCATGTTGGGTCGCGCCCAAACGTGGTCCATCTGCTGTGTCACACCCACAAGAGCTTTGAGTAAGACCTTCGCGTGGCGGGTACCTTCTGAGTCGCTACTCAAACCCCTGCACGTGACTCAAACTCAAACTCCTATGCTGGAGTTTCGTAATCCTATGCGTCACTCATTCATTTGAATCAAGCTCCACACTTGACGTTTTTTAATGAGCGTTCTGCGTCTTACCTAAATGCGCAACATACATTTTGCGTGCGTTTTACACGTGACTCATATACTCATTTGGAGGCTGTCCACGAAGCGCAGTTGGTGGAATGCCGGATATCTCATTATGCAGTTTGCTGAGCAGTGGCGGGGGCTCGCTCCCCAGAAGCATCGTCTGCGACTTGTCAAAAACGATTAATTGGCAAATGGTCTTAAGAGTGCCTGCCTGACCGCCGGATGGGCGTATCACGGCGTTGCACGTCACGTGACATTTTAGACACGCTTTTACAAATGCCAAAGCATAAATTTTATATTGAACTTGCATTGCACCGTTGGTAAAGGTTATTGCAGTGGCATGTGTTGGAAATTTTCATTTCTATTCCATCCCACCATTCCTGCAAACATTGTCGTCAAAATTTTTAAAGATTATTTGCGCTCTGCGTTCTGTGTCACACACACACACACACACACACACACACACACACACACACACACACACACACACACACACACACACACACACACACACACACACACACACACACACACACACACACACACACACACACACACACACACACACACACACACACACACACACACACACACACACACACACACACACACACACACACACACACACACACACACACACACACACCTATATATATATATATATATATATATATATATATATATATATATATATATTGTCCTGAACCAAAAGATTTCAGTAAAGATTGAGTGATTTCGCAGATTTCGACCCAAATTCGCAGGAGTTTGGAGATAATTTACGTGAGGCAATTCGCTGGATGGAAGATGACTCACATGCAATCAAAGGGCAAGTTCTTGGTTCGTCCAATTCCTTGCTCTGTGATCAGACTCACTGACATACATATGGCCCAGACCAAAGTGTTTGAGGTGGCGGTGGCGGGGTGCTGCGCGGAGCGGTGACGGCGGGTAACGGCGCGAGGCGCTGCCAGTGTTGCTACACATCCAGGTGCCACAGATCAGGTAGCACTACCTCCTGGGCGTGACCAGTCTTACGTGGAACACCAAGCAACATTTTGCCGATGTTGGTGCCAAACCTTGTGGCCCGTCGCGCGCCAGCAGCCTCCGAACCTCCGTTTCCACCCGGCATTGGTCATTCGTGTCTAATGCACGTGCGTGCGCTGACATTGTTATTGTTTTATGTTTTGCGAGTGCTCTTCCGAAACAAAGGGGCACCATCTACGTTCAGTCTCCTTCCTCATGCAATGCCTTACAAAGGTCGTTCCTCGAAAAACAAAGCGCCCTCCTGCAGCTCAAATTTGTACCATTTGGAACACAGTTAGTCGTGCTTAATGGCTTCCAGAACCTGGAAGCTCGAGACACGCGAAAAAAGCAGGACGTTTTCCTTCTGTCGGTATCATTATTCCTCTACATCTGCGCGTTAAGGCCAAAAGTAACAGAGCAACGGAGTTACGGACTAAAATGCAAGGGATAACGGACCTCGAAAGTAACGCAAGTTACTCAGTCCTTTACACTTAAAGTCATGAGCCCGTTGCTCTGCAACTAGAAAGGTAATTCTATCTCGTAATCAAACAGCAGAGTAACGAACCGTGCCCACCTATGCACCATACGTCATGCATCAAACCCGCACGTCACTGGTACGTTTTGTGTGATACTCACACGTGATCAATGCGCCCTTCGTTGAGCCCGCAAACGACCCATGTGTAAACCACGGTTTTGTGCCGGACCCTCGCTTGACACCACACCTGCGTTACATACTCAAGCGTGACCTGCCCCTTCGCGGTGCCGTTGACAGGTGGCCCTGCGTTCTGCATCACACTCTCAGACAGGCATTTGTCCAGAATTTTCTCAAGGGAGGGAGAGGTACAGGTTTCAATTTTCTCCAAACTCCAGCCAATTAAGATCGAATTTCTGTAAAATTTAGTAGTTGATCAGTGTGTAATGCAAACGTCTTGACTCAGAAGGATTGGCCGTTGAGCCTTCCCACCCCTATCCCCGCCCGTTCCCGTTAGCTACTTTCCTCACTCAGTAGCTCCTCGAAAGTAACGCAAGTTACTATCCATGCGCTCTGTATCGAACACTCAGTGCAACCAATGCGTTCTGTATCACACACTGAGCCGTGACCCATGCGTTATGAATTGCACAGTCTGACGTAAGCCATGCTTCTGCATTTTTTACTCAGACGTGACCCATGTGATCCACATCACGTGCCCAGACAGCACCCATGCGTTCTGGATCATCACACAATCGGACGTGAACAATGTGTTCTAGGTCACACATTCAGACGTGACCCATGTGTTCCGGATAACACACTCAGACGTGACCCAAACGGTTTGGATCACACACATTCATACACAACCCATATGTTCCAGGTCACACACTCAGACGTGACCCATGCGTTGGGGATCACATACTCAGAGGTAACCATTATGCTCTGGATCACACGCTCAGACGCGACCCATGCGTTGGGACGTTGGGGATCACATACTCAGAGGTAGTCATTATGTTCTCGGTCACACTCAGGCGTGGCCCATGTGTTCTGAATGACGTACCCAGACCTGACCCTCGTGTTCTGGATCACACACTCAGACGTGACCTGTGTTCTGGGCTGTGCGCCGCCGCAGGAGACGCCCGACGGTCAGCTGGTGCGCGTGCGGGACAGCTACGTCAGCATCGCCAAGATGTGCTTCGGACCGCGCTGGGGCGCACGCATCGTCAACGTGGCGCAGCTGATCGAGCTGCTCATGACCTGCATTCTGTACGTGGTGCTGTGCGGTGACCTCCTGATCGGCATGTTCCCGCAAGGTCAGATCGACACGCGCTCGTGGATGATGCTGTGCGGAATGCTGCTCATCCCATGCGGCTTCCTGAAGAACCTGCACCCACGTCAGCACACTCAGCTTCTGGTGCACGATGGCGCACCTGGTCATCAATATCTTCATCTTCGGCTACTGCCTCTCCTGGGCCGGCGAGTGGGGCTGGTCCCAGGTGAAGTTTCGCATCGACTTCCTGCACTTCCCGATCGGACTGGGCATCATCGTGTTCTCGTACACGTCGCAGATATTCCTGCCGTCGCTGGAGGGCAACATGCGCGACCCTGGCAGGTTCGAGTGCATGCTCAACTGGTCACACATCGCCGCCGCCGCGTTCAAGTCCTTGTTCGGCTACATTGGCTTTCTGACCTGGCAGGGCGCCACTCAAGAGGTCATCACCAACAACCTGCCATCACAGAGCTTCAAGCAGCTCATTAACTTCTTCCTGGTGGTCAAGGCGCTGCTGTCATACCCGCTGCCGTACTACGCCGCTTGCGAGCTGTTGGAGAGAACCTACTTCAAGGGTCGGCCCTACACTGTGATGCCGTCGATCTGGGCCCTGGATGGTGAGCTACGCACCTTTGGCTTAGCCTTCCGCGTACTGGTGGTGGTCTTCACCATCATCATGGCCGCCATCATCCCACACTTCGCCATCCTGATGGGGTTCATCGGCAGCATTACTGGAGTCATGCTCAGCTTTATCTGGCCCTGCTACTTCCATCTGAAGCTCAAGTGGGACGTCCTCTCCTGGTTCACCCGGGGCTACGACATGTTCGTGATCTTCCTCGGCTGCCTGTTTGGACTGTGCGGCATCTACACGTCAGGACGCGCCCTGGTCGAGGCCTATCGTATTGGGCTGCCTTTCTGAGCGGTCGCGCCACCCGGCGCAGGTGAGTTCTTCACGACTGCACGTGAAGTTATACTCCGCGACAAGAAACCGAGTCATCTACGGTGGGCAACGGAGTCTTCCACGTTGAGTAATCGAGTCTTCCACACTGAGTCTTCCAGACTGGGAAACCGAGTCTTCCATGTCGGCCAGCGACATTCACGCTGGCGGCAGGTGTTAAGCGCGGACGCGACGCGCTGGTGGCAGTGCCGCCGGACTACGGCTTCCAGCGTTGCGAGCTAGTGCAAGCAAGTCTTCCCTCTGTTGAATGTGATGGTGTGCCATGTTGTGATGTCCAGTGTAGAATGCTTGGTGTCCTGTTGTGTACTTTGTATATCTAAGGTGAGCTAGTGCGGGAGGATGAGCGAACGGCGGGCGGCTGGAATCAATACCAGGGCCTGGCCAAGCGCTGAAGCACTCCTCGGGCGATTCCAGACCCGAAAATCTGATAATATCGTTTACATGGAAAGATGGGCGAGGTATCACAACTACGTGCCATTTTTTCTGCGGGCATCGTTCGGCTCTTTGCGGCCTTTGTCGTGGGTTATTTGCAGTGCGTTACATGGGACAAAGTTCAAATAACAGCAATGGAGCTTTGGTGTTCATTTTGCTGGACCTAATCTTTTTAATGCGAATCAATCGAATTTCGAATTACGAACTGCAGAATCGCAGCATCCTTTCCTCCCCTCCCTGTGGTGCCCCAGTTGGCGTGCCGTGACTGTGGCCGGTGGGTGAGCAGCGTCCTCCCGGAGAGGCGTGGCCGCTCGCCGCGCCGCGGCCCGGGCCCGGCCGGCCGGCGGGCGGGCGGGCTGACGTGCCGGCAGGCTGGTGCCCGCCGCCGGCCCGCCCGCCGCCCGCCGATCAATACAGCCTCTGCGCTCCCGGCCGCCAGCCGACATCCTCCGCCGGCGACGTCGATACCCCTGCCCGGCCCGACCGCGCCCCGGACGCGGCGGCCGCGGTCACCGGCCGACCGACGCCCAGCTGACTGTGACGCGCTCACCGGCTTATCACGCACGTGACGTGCGTGTGCGACGCGCCGGCTCGGCCGTGCGTCCCCGGTTTCACGCGACTGTGACGTTTACACGCTGCTGGTATGGCGGCTGGCGGCTGTTCGCTTTCCGCCTGATGTGATCAGCTGTTGTTTGATGAGCTTTCGGATCAGCACGCCCCCTGGCGTTATGAACGCAGCAATGCTGCCGCTGTCCACAGTCCTGAACACATTATATGCTGAACAGAGCCCGGTGCTGTTGGTTCTCGCTATAAAAAATCATGCAACGTGCAGGTGCAATGCACACACCCATTTTAAAGGACATTGATAGACCACGATGGTCGTCTGGATACAGCTTCCAACACAGCTTTCGTCCGCAGTCTGATAATTTATATCCGGTTTGACAGTCAACCGTATTTGGGCCCGACAATCCACCGCTTCGCTACCGTCATTGTCCATCGGTCCCTTGAGCGCCGTCCGGCCCACCCCAACCGCAGCATGCTCCGTCTTCCCTCGTGCCGAGTCGATCCTGTTGGGGTCAGTGTCGTGGAGTGATGGTGGCGCGTGGCCAGGCCGGCAGGGGGCCACCGCTGCCCCTAGGGAGAGCGGTCGGCCCTGCCCGCCCTCCCCAGCGCGTATGTCTCAGAGTCGCTCTAGACGAGCCGGTCACGTGGGTCAGCGCCAAACAGAAAACCCAAATAAAAGTGAAAAAGAGCTTGTGTTTTTACGGCCGCGGACGACGGACGCCCGAGCAGAAGAGCGGCATCAAGTGGTAGGGAAACGTCGAATCTCTGGTGCCGCACTGAACTAAGTCGTTTCTCCTCCGAAAACTCAGGCTTGCTCGCCAGCTGACCCGTGTTCCACACGAGCAGAAGAGCGGCATCAAGTGGTAGGGAAACGTCGAATCTCTGGTGCCGCACTGAACTAAGTCGTTTCTCCTCCGAAAACTCAGGCTTGCTCGCCAGCTGACCCGTGTTCCACACAGGCGACGGACTGTTCATCATTCGGAATAGCTGGGGCGCCTTGTACGGTCGGATGAAGTCGGCTTGTCGACTGCATGAGATGAATGCGCCTCGGATATTGGTCTGCGGGTGACTGCCGCCATCAATAACGGCCGGGGATTCCGGACGCCAAGCTGTGAATTAAGAGCGCCTTGATGGCCAGAAGAGGACGCCCGGCTCGTCTTAGAGCTGCGAGCTTCGGGACCAGCGTGCCTGCAGTGGAGTAGGACGCCCTCCAGCAAGCATAGATTACGTCGCATTCTCCTCTTGAGCTCCAATTTCGTCCGCTCAGTAAAGACTGTGCTTGACTGTTGACGAGGACTTGAAATTGGAAAAGGCAAAACGATCTGTACAAGTCAAGGTCGACTCTAACATGGCCAAATGTTCACACCCGGAAATATGAAAAGTGTGGGTACATGTGCACATACAGATGAATTTTTCCATTGCATCTGACTTTGCCATGATCCAGTGAAGAAGACGAAGCCATCCCAAATGTTCACGCGTGCCATGCATGACCCATGTCATGCATGTTGCAGCATTTCATCAAGTGACTCACAGCCACCGTGATCAGATTTATCGCGGTGCAACGAAGAAGAGTGCTAATCCAAGATGCCACAACTTCATTTGTGAGGTTGTCGTGTTAGCCATAACGTATTAGCCAATCGCTATGTTTTGACCAGACTAGCAGTGCATACGCAAACTTGGTAAGCGTACAGATTCTAGCATTAACAAGCATCAGTTATATATATACATATATATATATATATATATATATATATATATATATATATATATATATATATATATGCATGCTTAAGTTTGCCATGACCGAGCGGTGTCTTTTGCTATTTTATCGGTAATCGACCGAATCACATCCGCGTTATACCCGTTGCGATCAATATCACGCGAGCGAAATCAGGCTTTCCATACCGCCGTACAGCAGGCGTCCAACGATCTTACACCGACGGCCAGAGCAGGCAGTGCAACTCGTGAACGCATGAACAACCGTCGATCAGAAATGATTATATTCATGTTTTCACAAGGCTGTACAACAAAATGCATTCAGATGTTATCCACGTGGCCACAATAAATGCAAGCATCATTCGTTGGGTTTCGATGGGAGGAAATAAATGAAAATGAGATGATTTATTTATACATAAATACAAGCTTCCATGACCATCAGCTAGGTTGTCAAAGGTTACTGACATCGATCTCCCTAAACACAGCCCCGCACAATTTTAATTACCCACAACCCCTCACGAGCTCGCGCCAACTCAGACATACACACCCTGTGTCAAAGATAACTATCGATTCTTAGTTACGAGTTTGGAATTCCATGCGCGGACTCGATGATCACATAAAAAACAAATTTCATGCGGCCCACCACGATGGACAATCATTGTTACTATGACAACAGCGACGTTGGCAGATACGTCTTTTTGCGACCATTCATGTGCACCACTTTCCTGCGGCAATGCATACTTCTATGAGAGAAGAGCTATCATTCATGATGCATATTTTGCATGATTACCTAGCTGGTCATTCGTCTTCGACCTTAGCGGACCGTGCGCTACTTTCTGCAGCCATGTCACGTAACCGCAGCAAAAACATGATCGCGGCACATGATCGCAGTAGGGCACATGACCCCTAATGACATGCATTACGGATACTGCAGCCGTCCTGTTGCCCACGCCCTGAAAACCCCCATATACGGCCCGACCGTCCCCTCATCCGACACCGCCTCAGGGGCATATTTGCACAATCACGTGAGCCGTCATCAGAAACCAGAGAGCAGACTCGGGTACATGTTCCCTCCAAGGCAATGATAGGAGCAGTCTTCAGCCTGCCATAGCCTGCTGCGGAGCAGCCTTCAGCCTGCCATAACCTGCTGCCGGGCAGCCTTCAGCCTGCCATGGCCTGCCGTGGAGCAGTCTCGAGCCTGCCATGGCCTGCCGCGGAGCAGCCTTCAGCCTGCCATGGCCTGCCGTGGAGCAGCCTTCAGCCTGCCATGGCCTGCCACGGAGAAGCCTCCAGCCTGCCAGGGCTTGACGGTGAAGTCTGCCATGGCCTGGGTATGACCAGGCGCCAGCCTATCAGAGACGCAGGCTTCGGCCCGTCAACAGCCGTGCAGGAGAGTGGCTTTTGCACCCGACGGTCGCCTTGAAACAGCAGACTGACCCGGGTAGCCTTCCGACTCGTTACACCGATCACACCCAGCCGACGCTACTCGAGGTAGTCGTGGAGCTGTCTGGTGGAGCTGGAACGGGAGCTTCGCTGCGTCTTGCGCTTCCTCTTGATCACGAACATGGTGGTGCAGAGGGTGAGGATTTGCAGACCGGCTAGGCAGGCCAGTGCCGGAACCCAGGTCAACCTTGTGGCCCGAATCCAGTGCTCCATCTGGATGCCGCAGCCGTCCTGGAAACACGCACTCGTGACGTTCACACGCCTTTTTGTGACCTGTGAGGTCAATGATCGGGAAGGCAGCCTGTGCTAGTTTTGTGATAGTGGGACCAGTCACCTCGGATGGGTAGTGTCAAGGACAGAGACGTCACTAGTGACGTCACGTTTTTCTAGACAGGCGTGCCCTCGACATGAGCAGCAAACCCACTCCCGCAATACACGTGACCACGGCCGGTGTGGACGTGGCTCCATGAGTGCTTCCGCCGGGACCGGGAAAAAGGACGCCTGGAGGTCATATGCTGCCCACCGGCTCGCTGCAGGAATATTCCAGTGCGGTTAGCTGCAAAAGGATGTCAGGGCCTACGCAAAGGTAATAATATGCTGAATGAGTTAAATGCATTCCGTCAACGTCCCATAACTTAAAATGTGAAGCAGCGCGAAGACCGTTAGATGTCATCGATTGCATGCCGCTTCTCATGGGCAACGTTTCCACGTATTCTGGTGTCATACATGAACCACTGCAGATCACATGTCTATACGTCTCGCTTGTTCTGCAGGCATTGCAGCTATCATGTGTAGAGCCATCAGCGCGTTGAAAACTAAAACCCACACACCAAATAGCGACCATTTGCGGGACACAGGCGGCCTGGGACGCCGCGCCATAGTGCTGCCACCTATACACGACCGCCGCGTTCCCCCACCTGCCGCAGGTTCTTGCAACGGTCTGGGCCTGTGTCTCGCTCGTGTACACGCCCTCTGACGGCAGCTCCTGGTAGCACGTGCTGTCCAACAAGCTGTTGGTATAGGCGAACTCCTTGGGGCCCGTGAAGCCGCAGCACTCCAGCTGAAACGGAGAGTCTAGTTCAGGGTTGGGTGGTGCATGTCCATTACGGTGTGTCACGTGGTGTGTTACGTCACGTGGTGCATGTTCATGACGGTGTGTCATGTGGTGTGTTACGTCATGTGGTGCATGTTGACGGTTCACGGCGTTTTTCAAAAATGACATACTTTTGGACGAGGCGGTACACGTAGCGGAAGATGAGTATTACACATATACACACACCACGGCACACACCGCACAACACACACACACACACACACACACACACACACACCCATGTATACACACACACCTACATATAAGCGAAGGGAGCGAGTGGCAGCTGGCGGCAGGCGGTGGACAAGGGAGCGTCTCGCCCTCTTCAGCTTCGCCGGACGCGGTGTCGAGCCACGTGATGCGCCGGCCGGTGGTTCATCCCTGCCCCAAAATGTACACGCAGGTGTTGACTGTATAGCTGTTTGTGTCATGTCACGTCGCGTTATCATGCCGTGAACTTATTTGTCACAGGATGAACTCGTGTCGAACTGACACACCACGGTGTGACGTGTACCACATAAACATATTCAGGTCTTCGGACAGATTAATGTAATTAACATTCGACAAAGTACCTTGAAATCTAGGGCGCACCTATTTCCTAATTGCTTCAAAGCCGACATAAGGTTTTCCATGCAAATGTAGGCAGCCGGGCGGAGGGACCACCTGTTCGGTCGGCCGCGGCGGTCCATGAAATCCAGGGAAATTGGCCTCGATGGGGAGCACTGCGGCCCGTAGATGATACCCGACGGTGCTCAAGAGTGAAAGGAAATTTTCGTCGAGAAACGCTGTGAAGAAGGAGCTTTCGAAAGCTGGAGAAGCGAGGCAGATGTTAATTAAGGCAGCAAACTTTGCTGATTTTTGGAGTAATCAATAGAAAATATCCACAGCCAAGGTGCTATGAACTCATGGGCCGTCCATTTCCTAAGCCAGTGCACACATGTTAACAGGAATGTTGTATCCGATTTGCTTGTTGCTGATGTGATCAAATAGTGTTACGGTTTACGCAGGAGATGCGCTCGTGGCTCCTTGGAGATCAGATCCGGTCTATCAAATCTTTAAATGGAGTGGCTATATGTTGACAACATGGATACCATAGTTCTGCACATGGCTCCCTCATGGTGAGGAAAATCATTTGAATTTGA